>NC_092775.1:8163359-8513786 GCF_047496795.1 Chiloscyllium punctatum
CCCTCCCCAACCCCTTCCCCACCCCCACTCCCCAACCCCCTCCACCATCCCTCCCCAACCCCCTCCACCGTCCCTCCCTAACCCCCTTCCCCACCCCCACTCCCCAACACCCTCCACCGTCCCTCCCCAACCCCACTCCCCAACCCCCTCCACAGTCCCTCCCCAACCCCTTCCCCACCCCACTCCCCAAACCCCTCCACCGTCCCTCCGCAACCCCTTCCCCACCCCACTCCCCAACCCCCTCCACCGTCCCTCCCAAACCCTTCCCCACCCCCACTCCCCAACCCCTTCCCCACCCCCACTCCCCAACCCCCTCCACCTTCCCGCACCAACCGAACTCCCCAACCCCATCCACCTCCCCTCCCCAACCCCCTCCACCTCCCCTCCCCACCCCCACTCCCCCAACCCCCTCCACCCCCCAACCCCCTCCACCTCCCCAACCTCCTCCACCGTCCCTTCCCCACCCGCACTCCCCAACCCCCTCCACCTCCCCTCCCCACCCGCACTCCCCAACCCCCTCCACCTGCCCTCCCCACCCCCACCCCCCTCAACCTCCCCTCCCACCCCCCACTCCCCAGCCCCCTCCACCTCCCCAACCCCACTCCCCAGCCCCCTCCACCTCCCCTCCCCAACCCCACTCCCCAGCCCCCTCCACCTCCCCTCCCCCACTCCCCAGCCCCCTCCACCTCCCAACCCCACTCCCCAACCCCCTCCACCTCCCTTCCCCACCCCCACTCCCCAACCCCCTCCAGCTCCCCTCCCACCCCCACTCCCCAAACCCCTCCACCTTCCCACCCACCTCCACCTCCCCAACCCCACTCCCCAGCCCCCTCCAACTCCCCAACCCCACTCCCCAGCCCCTCCACCTCCCCTCCCCAACCCCACTCCCCAGCCCCCTCCACCTCCCCCACTCCCAAACCCCTCAACCTCCCCTCCCCACCCCCACTCCCCAACCCCCTCCACCTCCCCTCCCCACCCCCACTCCCCAACCCCCTCCACCTCCACCTCCCCAACCCCACCGTCCCCACCCCCCTCCACAGCCCCCTCCACCACCCCTCCCCACCCCCACTCCCCAGCCCCCTCCACCACCCCTCCCCACCCCCACTCCCAGCCCCCTCCACTGCCACTCCCCAGCCCCTCCACTCCCACTCCCCAGCCCCCTCCACCCCCACTCCCCAGCCCCCTCCACCATCCCTCCCCACTCCCAGCCCCCTCCACCATCACTCCCCACCCCCACTCCCCACCCCCACTCCCCAGCCCCCTCCACCATCACTCCCCACCCCCACTCCCCAGCCCCCTCCACCATCACTCCCCACCCCCACTCCCCAGCCCCCTCCACCATCACTCCCACCCCCACTCCCCAACCCCCTCCACCATCCCTCCCCAACCCCCTCCACCGTCCCTCCCCAACCCCCTCCACCGTCCCTCCCCAACCCCCTCCACCGTCCTCCCCAACCCCTTCCCCACCCCCACTCCCCAACCCCCTCCACCATCCCTCCCCAACCCCCTCCACCATCCCTCCCCAACCCCTCCACCGTCCCTCCCTAACCCCTTCCCCACCCCCACTCCCCAACACCCTCCACCGTCCCTCCCCAACCCCACTCCCCAACCCCCTCCACAGTCCCTCCCCAACCCCTTCCCCACCCCACTCCCCAAACCCCTCCACCGTCCCTCCGCAACCCCCTTCCCCACCCCCACTCCCCAACCCCCTCCACCGTCCCTCCCCAAACCCTTCCCCACCCCCACTCCCCAACCCCTTCCCCACCCCCACTCCCCAACCCCCTCCACCTTCCCGCACCAACCGAACTCCCCAACCCCATCCACCTCCCCTCCCCAACCTCCTCCACCGTCCCTTCCCCACCCGCACTCCCCAACCCCCTCCACCTCCCCTCCCCACCCGCACTCCCCAACCCCCTCCACCTGCCCTCCCCACCCCCACCCCCCTCAACCTCCCCTCCCCACCCCCACTCCCCAGCCCCCTCCACCTCCCCAACCCCACTCCCCAGCCCCCTCCACCTCCCCTCCCCAACCCCCACTCCCCAGCCCCCTCCACCTCCCCTCCCCCACTCCCCAGCCCCCTCCACCTCCCCAACCCCACTCCCCAACCCCCTCCACCTCCCTTCCCCACCCCCACTCCCCAACCCCCTCCAGCTCCCCTCCCACCCCCACTCCCCAAACCCCTCCACCTTCCCACCCACCTCCACCTCCCCAACCCCACTCCCCAGCCCCCTCCACCTCCCCTCCCCAACCCCCACTCCCCAGCCCCCTCCACCTCCCCCACTCCCCAAACCCCTCAACCTCCCCTCCCCACCCCCACTCCCCAACCCCCTCCACCTCCCCTCCCCACCCCACTCCCCAACCCCCTCCACCTCCACCTCCCCAACCCCACCTCCCCACCCCCCTCCACCTACCCTCCCCAGCCCCACTCCCAGCCCCCTCCACCACCCCTCCCCACCCCCACTCCCCAGCCCCCTCCACCACCCCTCCCCACCCCCACTCCCAGCCCCCTCCACTGCCACTCCCCAGCCCCCCTCCACTCCCACTCCCCCAGCCCCCTCCACCCCCACTCCCCAGCCCCCTCCACCATCCCTCCCCACTCCCCAGCCCCCTCCACCATCACTCCCCACCCCACTCCCCACCCCCACTCCCCAGCCCCCTCCACCATCACTCCCCACCCCCACTCCCCAGCCCCCTCCACCATCACTCCCCACCCCCACTCCCCAGCCCCCTCCACCATCACTCCCCACCCCCACTCCCCAACCCCCTCCACCATCCCTCCCCACCCCCACCTCCCAGCCCCCTCCACCATCACTCCCCACCCCCACTCCCCAGCCCCCTCCACCATCACTCCCCACCCCCCAGCCCCCTCCACCATCACTCCCCACCCCCCAGCCCCCTCCACCATCACTCCCCACCCCCCACTCCCCAGCCCCCTCCACCATCACTCCCCAGCCCCTCCACCATCACTCCCCACCCCCACTCCCCAGCCCCCTCCACCATCACTCCCCACCCCCACCCCCCAGCCCCCTCCACCATCAGTCCCCACCCCCACTCCCCAGCCCCCTCCACCATCACTCCCAGCCCCCTCCACCACCATCACTCCCCACCCCCACTCCCCCATCACTCCCCCACCCCCACTCCCCCATCACTCCCCACCCCCACTCCCCCATCACTCCCCACCCCCACTCCCCAGCCCCCTCCACCATCACTCCCCACCCCCCAGCCCCCTCCCCCATCAGTCCCCACCCCCACTCCCCAGCCCCCTCCCCCATCACTCCCCACCCCCACTCCCTAGCCCCCTCCCCCATCACTCCCCACCCCCACTCCCTAGCCCCCTCCCCCATCACTCCCCACCCCCACTCCCCCAGCCCCCTCCACCATCACTCCCCAGCCCCCTCCACCATCACTCCCCACCCCCACTCCCCAGCCCCCTCCACCATCACTCCCCACCCCCACTCCCCAGCCCCCTCCCCCATCACTCCCCACCCCCACTCCCCAGCCCCTCCACCCCCACTCCCCAGCCCCCTCCACCATCCCTCCCCACCCCCACTCCCCAGCCCCCTCCACCATCCCTCCCCACCCCCACTCCCC
Organism: Chiloscyllium punctatum; assembly: GCF_047496795.1. Taxonomy (NCBI): domain Eukaryota; kingdom Metazoa; phylum Chordata; class Chondrichthyes; order Orectolobiformes; family Hemiscylliidae; genus Chiloscyllium; species Chiloscyllium punctatum. The sequence continues at coordinate 8,166,951 of NC_092775.1, forward strand.
AGCCCCCCTCCACCATCCCTCCCCACCCCCACTCCCCAGCCCCCTCCACCATCCCTCCCCACCCCCACTCCCCAGCCCCCTCCACCATCCCTCCCCACCCCCACTCCCCAGCCCCCTCCACCATCCCTCCCCACCCCCACTCCCCAGCCCCCTCCACCATCCCTCCCCACCCCCACTCCCCCATCACTCCCCACCCCCACTCCCCAGCCCCCTCCACCATCACTCCCCACCCCCCAGCCCCCCCACCATCACTCCCCAGCCCCCTCCACCATCACTCCCCACCCCCACTCCTCCATCACTCCCCACCATCACTCCCCACCCCCCTCCACCATCACTCCCCACCCCCACTCCCCCATCACTCCCCACCCCCACTCCCCCATCACTCCCCACCCCCACTCCCCAGCCCCCTCCCCCATCACTCCCCACCCCCACTCCCCAGCCCCCTCCCCCATCACTCCCACCCCCACTCCCCAGCCCCCTCCCCCATCACTCCCCACCCCCACTCCCCAGCCCCCTCCCCCATCACTCCCCACCCCCACTCCCCAGCCCCCTCCCCCATCACTCCCCACCCCCACTCCCCAGCCCCCTCCCCCATCACTCCCCACCCCCACTCCCCAGCCCCCTCCCCCATCACTCCCCACCCCCACTCCCCAGCCCCCTCCCCCATCACTCCCCACCCCCACTCCCCAGCCCCCTCCCCCATCACTCCCCACCCCCACTCCCCAGCCCCCTCCCCCATCACTCCCCACCCCCACTCCCCAGCCCCCTCCCCCATCACTCCCCACCCCCACTCCCCAGCCCCCTCCCCCATCACTCCCCACCCCCACTCCCCAGCCCCCTCCCCCATCACTCCCCACCCCCACTCCCCAGCCCCCTCCCCCATCACTCCCCACCCCCACTCCCCAGCCCCCTCCCCCATCACTCCCCACCCCCACTCCCCAGCCCCCTCCCCCATCACTCCCCACCCCCACTCCCCAGCCCCCTCCCCCATCACTCCCCACCCCCACTCCCCAGCCCCCTCCCCCATCACTCCCCACCCCCACTCCCCAGCCCCCTCCCCCATCACTCCCCACCCCCACTCCCCAGCCCCCTCCCCCATCACTCCCCACCCCCACTCCCCAGCCCCCTCCCCCATCACTCCCCACCCCCACTCCCCAGCCCCCTCCCCCATCACTCCCCACCCCCACTCCCCAGCCCCCTCCCCCATCACTCCCCACCCCCACTCCCCAGCCCCCTCCCCCAACACTCCCCACCCCCACTCCCCAGCCCCCTCCCCCGCCCCCTCCCCCATCACTCCCCACCCCCACTCCCCAGCCCCCTCCCCCAACACTCCCCACCCCCACTCCCCAGCCCCCTCCCCCATCACTCCCCACCCCCACTCCCCAGCCCCCTCCCCCATCACTCCCCACCCCCACTCCCCAGCCCCCTCCCCCATCACTCCCCACCCCCACTCCCCAGCCCCCTCCACCATCACTCCCCACCCCCACTCCCCAGCCCCCTCCACCATCACTCCCCACCCCCACTCCCCAGCCCCCTCCACCATCACTCCCCACTCCCACTCCCCAACCCCCTCCACCATCACTCCCCACTCCCACTCCCCAACCCCCTCCACCATCACTCCCCACTCCCACTCCCACTCCCCAACCCCCTCCACCATCACTCCCCACCCCCCCTCCCCCATCACTCCCCACCCCCACTCCCCCATCACTCCCCACCCCCACTCCCCCATCACTCCCCACCCCCACTCCCCCATCACTCCCCACCCCCACTCCCCCATCACTCCCCACCCCCACTCCCCCATCACTCCCCACCCCCACTCCCCCATCACTCCCCACCCCCACTCCCCCATCACTCCCCACCCCCACTCCCCCATCACTCCCCACCCCCACTCCCCCATCACTCCCCACCCCCACTCCCCCATCACTCCCCACCCCCACTCCCCCATCACTCCCCACCGCCTTCCCTTCCCCCCTCCACCCCACTGCCCTCCCCCCTCCACTCACCACCACACTTACCCAGGGCGGGGACGGGAGTTACGCAAGTACCTGGAGCTCCCTTACCCCAGGGGGGGGATGGGATGGGAGTTACGTATATAACTTACCAAGGGTGGGCTGGATGCTGCTGCTGGTGACAGTGTGAGTTGATGGATCAGTCACCGATCCCTGACTCTCTAACAGCGACTGTACGGCGAGCACCGTCTGATTGTCCATTCCTGGAGGGGGGGGGAGGGGGGGAAACACAACAACATTCAGACAGACCTTCACCCCCCACCTCTCCCTGACCATGGTGGCACCTGAGGAGGAATCCAAACCTGGGGGGCTGGCGGAAAAGTTGAGAGAACTTTCATTTGCGTAGCGCCTCCATGAGGACAAAACGTACGAAGGTGTCGGCCCCCTCTCTGCCGCACCTCCCCACCCCCCACTGCGCCTCCCCCACCAATAATCTATATCACCTCAAGTTATAGCGAAGCAAAGTTGTTGATTCACAACAGACACCGAGAAACGGTGGTGGGTTGTAGGACTGGAACAATCACTGCGCCCTCGATCCATCCCCTCGGGCCGACCTGTGAGTTACCATTGACCAGAAACTCAACTGGACTCACCTCATCCACACACCAGCTACAGGAGCAGGTCAGAGGCTGGGAACCCCGCAGCGAGTAACTCCCCTCCTGACTCCCCAAAGCCTGTCCACCATCTCCAAGGCCCAAGTCAGGAGTATGATGGAATACTCCCCAGCAGCCTGGATGGGGCCAGCTCTGATAACACTCAGGAAGCTCCACACCGCCCAGAACAAAGCAGCCGCTTGATTGGCACCACATCCACAAACACTCACTCCCTCCCTCCACCACCGATGCTCAGTAGCAGCAGCGTGTACCAGCTACAAGATGCACTGCAAGAATTCACCAAAGATCCTCAACAACCACTTCCATCTAGGACAAAGGTAGCAGATACATTGGAACACTACCCCCTGTAAGTTCCCCTCCAAGCTACTCACCATCCTGACTTGGAAATATATCACCGTTCCTTCACCATTGTTGGGTCAGAATTCCTGGAATTCCCTCCCTAAGGGCATTGTGGGTTTACCCACAGCACAGGGACTGCAGTGTGCTCAAGAAGGCAGCTCACTCACGCCCATCTTCTGGAAGGTGACTGATACCCACAACCAAAGGTTAGAGAAACAAACAGGGGCGAGGTAGCTGAGTCCCAGTGTCGGTGTAACCCAGGGTGAACACTGACACCCAGGTTCTGCCTCCTGGTCTGGTTTTAAAATCCTTGCGTTCATTTCCAAATCCCTCTGGGAGATCCTGGCTTCTCCCCGGTCCATCCTCTGGAACATCACTGATCATCAACCAACATCATCCTAAAACAGATGACCCGGTCTTCACCACAGCACTGTTTGTGGGATCTTCCTGTGCACAACTCCTCCCCACCCCGTGAATTTCAGTGACTGTTTCACATTCCTAATTCCTCACTTTCCATTGCTTTTCGAACCGAATGTCCCTAATTCCCACCGTCCAAAGACCCCGAATACAGGCAAAACACTGCAGATGCTGGAAATCTGAAACAAACCCAGAGAATGCTGGAGAAACTCAGCAGGTCTGACAGCATCTGCAGAGAGACAGAAACAGAGTTAATGTTTTTTGAAGTCAGATCGGACTTCAAACATTAACTCTGTTTCTCTCTCCACACATGCCGTTTAACCTGCTGAGTTTCTCCAGCGTTCTCTGTCTGACCCAGGGACCATGATCAATAACCCATGAGAATTATTCTAGTTCCAAAATGTTGCCAGGGTTGGAGGATTTGAGCCACAGGGAGAGGCTGGGGCTATTTTCCCAGGAGCGTTGGAGGCTAAGGGGTGACCTTATAGAGGTTTATAAGATCATGAGGGGCATGGATAGGGTAAATAGACAAAGTCTTTTCCCTGGGATGGGGGAGTCCAGAACTAGAGGGTTTAGGGTGAAGAGGGGAAAGATATAAAAGGGACCACATTTTCACACAGAGGGTGGTATGTGTAAGGATTGAGCTGCCAGAGGAAGTGGTGGAGGCTGGTACAATTACAACATTTAAAAGGCATCTAGATGGATGTACGAATAGGAAGGGTTTGGAGGGATATGGGCCGGGTGCTGGCAGGTGGGATTAGGTTAGGTTTATGTTCAGCACGGACTGATTGGACAGAAGGGTCTGTTTCTGTGCTGTATGAATCTATGACTTTGATAATTTAACCAGCTCTTTTTTTTAAAAGAATTCTGGTGGAGGCTCAATTGAGATTATCCCAAACAAATAAACTAGTTTGCTTATACCCTGTTGACAACAACTATGTACACTGACATAATATAGCACCTGGCAACATTCACTCAATCTGCTCTGGCCCCAGTGGACCTTGAACCATGAGCCTGAAGCCCCTGCCCAGTGAGTCTGTGCTGTTACACCACCTGTTTCATAAACTGTTTCTCCTTTAGTTGAGGTTTAACTGTTCACACCTCAATGACTTCAATTTACATTTTCATGCAGTCATATAAATGCAGTGAGAGACACGTTGTAAGAATTCATACAGCAAGGACCTGAGCAATTCATTTCGGTTCATAGAAATGTTAGGTATTATATAGATATTTATTTGTTGTTTGTTTTGGGAAAATGCAGCATTGCATTGTGCTGATCTGTTAAGGAGCTGGATGGGCTCTTGCTCCTGATTTTTTTTTAAACCTCCTCCCTGGCTTTTCCAACAAGCCCTGACCCTCCTGCCTTCTCCCTCCTTCAGACTGAGAGCTGCTGTTCCAGAGCTTCTCCCCCCGGGGGGGAAGCTGCAGTCACAGCCGCCACCATCAGGGCAGAAGCAACGCAAAAACCACCCTGGACGGAAAAGGACGACGGTGGCAAAAAAAAAACTAAATTGCAGAACAATAGTTTCCTCTTGCAAACATTGCAACTTAATAAGGAAATAGCAGAGACGACACCAACCCTTCCCCCCCCAATGCAAAAGGACAGACTCCAAAGGCAAAAATGCAAAGGTTGGGAATGAAATGCAAATGCTGCAAAGGTGAGAAATGTTGCATTTTATTACCTGCCAACGCCTCGAAAATTGCTTGCGCCATCTTGGAGCTTCTCTGTTGTGTTTGAGGCTGGGACGATGGGAAATGGAAGAGACAGAAATCCTCGCTGCCTGCAGAGAGCACCACGTCCACCAGAGGGAGCAGCCGACCACAAAAACCCTGGCTGCACTGGCGCTGGAGTCCTGCAGGGGGAGCTCTCAGCCCCTTTACTTCTCAGGGGTTGAACACATCTTCTCAACATTAATTTTCTTGATCCATTGCTACTCCCTTTGGCCTCACACTAACGATCCTTTTTGTCATTTTATCTCTCTTGCGTCCTTTCTTATTACAATTCTTCTTCCCATTTCCCCCTTTACAATCAATTACATTTCAAATTTCTCCCATTTCCAATGAAAGATCATTGATGTTTAATGTGTTGTCTACCTGAAATCTTCTTTGGGTAATTCAGCACCAACCCTTTGTGTCTGGGAACATGTGGGGAAGGTGCCTGGCAGTGAAGATAGACTCCATCTTGGTAAGTGGTAAAGTTTGCTACAGGTTACTTAATAACTAGTTATTTTATGTTTGAGATTTTTGAGATGCCAGGCTTAACTGAAGAGCAAATTCACGTCCCTGTTGGCACTTGAACAACTTAAACTCAACACAGTGAAGACAGGTTAGTTCCTGCTTTACTGATGGGTGTTACTGTCACTGAATCCTCCACGAGCCACATGCTGGGGGTTACCATTGACCAGAAACTCAACTGGACTCACCACATAAACACAGTGGTTACAAGACCGGGTCAGAGGCTAGGAACACAGTGGCCTCCTGATCTCCACTTTGTGCATCTCCACCCTTGAACTCCACTGCTCCAACCGCAACAAGGACAGAACACCCCTGGTCTTCACCTTCCACCCCACCAATCTCCGGATACAATGCATCATTCTCCGCCATTTCTGCCACCTACAGTCAGACCCCACCCCACCAGGGATCTGTTTCCCTCCCCACTCCTTTCAGCATTCCACAGAGACCATTCTCTCCATGACTGCCTGGTTAGGTCCACACACCCCACCAACTCACCCTCCACTCCAGCACCTTCCCCTGCCACTGCATGAGGTATTAAACCTGCACCCACACCTCCCCCCACACCTCTAATGCCCCAAAGGATCCTTCCACTTCCAGCAGAGATTTTCCTGCACCTCCAAACGCCTTATCTACTCTGTCTGTTGCTCTTGATGTGGTCTCCTCTACAGTGGGGAGACAGAACACCAACTTGTGGAACATTTCCAAGAACATCTCCGGGACACCCGCACCAACCAACCCCACCACCCTGTGGCTGGCCACTTCAACTCCCCCTCCCACTCCACCAAGGACATGCAGGCCATGGGCCTCCTCCATCGCCAAACCCTTACCACCCGACGTCTGGAGAAAGAACCCCTCATCTTCCACCTTGGGACCCTCCAACCACATGGCATCAATGTAGATTTCACCAGTTTCCTGATCTCCCCTCCCTCCATCTTATCCCAGATCCAACCCTCCAACTCAGCACCACCCTTTTGAACTGTCCTACCTGTCCATTTTCCTTCCCATTTATCTACTCCACCCTCCACTCTGACCTATCCCATCATCCCCACCTGCATCTACCTATCAGCCAACTCCCCCCCCCCAGCCTGAGCCCCATATTCCCCTTTTTTTCTCAGCCCCCCCCTTGGCTCCCCACATTCCTGATGATTCTCGACTCTTTTGATTCTCAGATGCTTTCAGACTGGCTGTGCTTTTCCAGCACCACAATTTTTGACTCCCCAAAACCTGTTCACCATCTACAAGGCACAAGTCAGGAGTCTGATGGAATATTCACCACTTGCCTGGATGGGGGCAGCGCTCAAAATGTGTTGCTGGAAAATCGCAGCAGGTCAGGCAGCATCCAAGGAACAGGAGAATCGACGTTTCGGGCATCAGCCCTTCTTCAGGCTGAAGAAGGGCTGATGCCCGAAACGTCGATTCTCCTGCTCCTTGGATGCTGCCTGACCTGCTGCGCTTTTCCAGCAACACATTTTCAGCTCTGATCTCCAGCATCTGCAGTCCTCACTTTCTCCTGGATGGGGGCAGCTCCAACAACACTCAAGAAGCTCGACACCATCCAGGAGAAAGCAGCCCCCACTTGTTGGCACCTCATCCACAAACATCCACTTCCTCCACCACTGACGCTCAGTAGCAGCAGTGTGTATTATCTACAAGATGCAGTACAGATCACTGCCTTCCAAACCCCACAGCCACTTCCATCCAGAAGGACGAGGACACCAGATGCTGGCCTTGCAAGTGACACCCTCACCCTGTACAAGAGCAGAAAAGCACTTGATGGTGATGGAACACAATTACAAACTGCCAAACTGATTTAATGCAGATGAATTTCATGAATAAGTAAATTACTTGTTTCACAACAGCCATTTCGAATCACTTCCCAGACGTTCAGATATTACAAGTATCTCTGCAAAAATGGATTTTCAGCTTGATAGTTCCTACACTAAAATAAGGGAAGTATCCTCCTCAAATCTTGTTCTAAACTCTCAATCATCTTTCTTGCAGATTAAAATACTTTTCAATTTTATGAATTAATGTGATGGGAGAGGGAGGCTGACATGGTGTTGAGTGGGGGGGCTCTGCGCCCACACAGTCAACTGGGTCAAACTGTTTGTCTTTGTGCTGGGCATTCAACAGAACATAGGAAAGGGGAGTACAGGCAAGGCCAAACTGCTCATGCTGATTAATTAGCTTATCACTGATCTTCCACAGCATCTTCCCGTTGTATCCCGTGCCGATTCTCAAACCCAACCCCAACATGTTCAGCATCGCTAATAAACTAGCCCAGTAATTAAACAAAGACAGGCATTGCTTCTTCACAAGGGAAGTGCCTTTATAGCATGGCTTGTGGGCCAAGAGAAACCCCACTGGAGAGGCTGCAGTCTGCTCCAACTTATCAAAGGGCTTTTGCCCGAAACGTCGATCCTCCTGCTCGTTGGATGCTGCCTGACCTGCTTCACTTTTCCAGCAACATATTTTCAGCTCTGATCTCCAGCATCTGCAGTCCTCACTTTCTCCTTGTCTGTAAAGTATCATTTTATAAGAATGACAGTGTCCCAGTCATCGCCGTCACCATCCCTGGGTCTGTCCCATCTCTCCAGCAGGACAGACCCAGCAGAGGACAGCACATTTTGGAAATCTCATAGCTTCAGGTTAAACACAGGAAAGGCAACCTCCTCCTGATTACCACGTCCTGTCCTCCCCCAGCTGATGAATCGGTACCCCTCCATGTTGAACAACACTTAGGGAAAGCACTAAGGGTGGCAAGGACACAGAGTGTACTCTGGGGCGAGGGATTTCAATGTCCCCCACCAAGAGTGGCTTGCAGCAGTACTAGTGACTGAGCTGATTGGGTCCTAAAGGGCATGGCTGCTGGGCTGGGTTTGCGGAAGGCGCTGAGGGAACCAACAAGAGGGAAAAATATACTTGTGGGTGGCCCATTGGCTCACACTGCTCCCTCACAGCGCCAGGAATCTGGGTTCAATTCCCACCTTGGGTGACTGTCCGTGTGGAGTTTGCGCAACCTTCCTGTGTCTGCGTGGGTTTCCTCCCACAATCCAAAGTTGTGCCCGTTAAGTGAGTTGACCATGCTAAACTGCCCATAGTGTTAGGTACATTAGCCAGGGGTAGGTGTAGCAGAATGGGTCTGGTTGGATTACTCTTTGGAGGGTCAGTGTGAACTTGTTGGGCCGAAGGGCCTGTTTCCATACTGTAGAGAATCCAATCCAATCTGGCCCTCCCTGGAAAGAATATGTATATATTTTGTGGAATATAATTTATGAGAAATGGATGTTCAGACATTGGTGTGAAGGTACAAACTGTGTTTCTGGGTTTTTTCATACCTTGAAGGTCAGATGTGGAACTGTGGAACTGTGCATTGTTATTGGTTACAGAAGCTCCTGGTATGTTTTGACTAGGTTGGGTTTGGTATTTCAGTGAGGCATGCTGGTACTGAACTTCAGGACATTCAAAACCCAGTTCCTCATGGTGCAGGAGTGAGAACTTAAACTCAAACCTCGAGGGAGCTTGCAGCAGACATTCGTTACCTCCAGAAAAAAAACAACATCCCAAAACTGAAATTAAGGAATTTTAACTCATCAAATAATGTGTGTGTGTGAGAGAGAGAACGGGTGAGTGTGTTCGAATGGGGGTGTGTGTATTAGAGTGTGTGTGTGTTAGAGTGTGTGTGAGTGAATGGTTAGTGTGTTAGAAGGGGTTGTGTGTATAAGAGTGTGTGTGAATGGGCATGTCTATGTGAAAGTGAGAGTGAGACTATGCATTTGTGAGTGTTATGAAGATGTGGATGTACTGTACCTTTAAGAGAGTTAAAAGCTAGCAAAATACCTGACAGCACCAAGTGTTCTCAATAAGGCAACAACGTAACACATGGTTGAAAGTTAGGGTAGCTGGTTGCCTGTGCACAAAAACAGATTTGAATCAGGCCAACCAGTTTAAATTATACCCTGAAAAGAAAACAAACTCCAATCGAGTTAGAATTTAGAATATTGACAATCTTAAAAGCCAATGACACAATCTGATGCTTTGGGGGTGTAAGGCCGGGGGAAAATTGAACAGTTGGGAGGAGAACTGCCAAGCCACCAGCATGTAGACACTGCCCGAAAAATAGCGCTCTTAAAGATACCTTTATCGATCAGTGACTTGTGAAACAGAAATCCCTAAGTAGAAGAAAAGAAGGCTGAGGAAGAGAAGGTTCAATATCTGGCTGGTTTTGAAAACTTGAATTTTTGGTAAACCTTAATCAGGAGGGTTTTATCGGACTAGTATTGTAGAAGGAGAAGGTAAAAGATAGGTTAGAGGAAGGAGTTGTAAATAGTTGTTAGTTAATTATTCTCTGTTATACCTTTAGAAATAAAATTGTTAATTTTTACTTTAAATAGTTCTTGGGCTCTCGAATTTTCACAGATTACTGCATGTGATAAATTTGTTCTGTGTTGCTGGTTTAAATTAAGTAGGAGGGTTTACTTCATGTCGTAACAGTGAGAATATGTGTGTTTGAGTGAGTGTGTACATTTGGGTATGTATATGTGAGAGAGAGCGAGAGAGAATGTCGCCCAGAGACAATCTTTGATTGGTTATTTAATCCAGCTATTGTGAGCTCAGGAGGGCTCAGCATAGTAACAATCACTTGATTGGCTCCTGAGCAGGCAGTTCCAGCCTTGTACATGGAAAAATACCCAATCTGTGAAGAGAAAGCCCCTTCAGTCTCTCTCGCTTCCTCCTGCATGGCGAAGCAACAGGAAATCTTACTTCTCATTTTCCTGCAAAATCCCTTCATAGAAAATGGGGATAAGCCACTTTGTGGGATATTGGAAGGAGTAAATTCTCAAACAGTGAACGAAAGCCAGCGACAGTCTGCGAAAAAAAAAAACCTCCTCCCATCAGCAAAGAACTGAAAGAAAGTGGAAGGAACCAAAACATAACGACTCAACAATGTCTGTGATCCGGACTACTGCCACAACTGTGCTGCTCTGAATCTTTCTCTCAGCTCCACCAGTAATATTTGTGTATCTTTGTTGTTTGTTTGTTTGTATGAGTGTGGGTGGCAATTTTAAAAGGGGGTAGAATTTAAGCTATCTAAGTTATTTATGTTTTTCTTGCCGTTCGTTAAAAACAATTTGATTACAATAAACAGTTCTTTTCATGATGTACATATTCCTTTAATTTGAATTAGACTGTGAAGTAACTCAGAGAGAAAGTGAGGACTGCAGATGCTAGAGATCAGAGTCAAAAAGTTTGGTGTTAGAAAAGCACAGCAGGTCAGGCAGCATCCGAGAAGCAGGAGAGTCGATGTTTCAGGCATGAGCCCTTCATCAGGAATGTGTCGGGGTGGAAGGGAACTGTGAGATAAATAGGAGGGGGGGGGTGGAGCTGTGGGAAAAGTAGCTTGGAAGGTGATAGGTGGATGCAGGTCAGGGTGATAGCGATAGGTCGGAGTGGTAGGTGGGAAAGAAAATGGACAGTAGGACAAATCAAGAGGGTAGTGCCAAGTTGAAGGGTTGGATCTGGGATGAGGTGAGGGGAGAGGAGATGAGGAAACTGGTGAAGTCGACTTTGATGCCGTGTGGTTGGAGGGTCCTGAGGTGGAAGATGAGATATTCTTTCTCCAGGTGTCAGGTGGCTTGGATTTGGCGGTGGAGGAGGCCCAGGACTTGCATGTCTTTAGCAGAGTGGGAGGGGGAGAAGATCAGGCAATTGAATGTGTCACACCTCATTTCGGTAATATGCTGGACATCAATCCCAGAACTGTCACAAAAGTTAAAGGTTTTATCAAAAAATACGTAAACATTTCCCAATTTACCTGTCCATTTGGAACCAGGTGAATAGAAAACACATGATAAATTTCTGTACTGAACAAGCATGTCAATTCTAGCTGCAGGCCAATTCATATGAACTACTGATGTATAATTCTACCAGTTCAAACGGTTACATCCTTATGACCATCTCCCCCCCCACAACACACACACCTGCAGACACACACACACACAAATGCACACACATACACACACATATGCAGAAACACACAAAGAAGCAAAAATAACTGGCTTTTTTTCAGGCTTCAGGTATTTTCTACTGCAGAGTCACATACCTCACCCCCTTCACACCCACAAGCTGTTCAGCTGCCCAGAAGCCAATCCCAGACAAATGGCCATTACCATCTGCAGTTGGTCACTACTTCTCAAGGTGATCGGCTCCTCGTTACTGGCTGAATCTCACTTTGTGCACACCCCCTGATGCCCGTTTACAGTGACTGCTTGCTCCACACTGACTGAACAAAGCAGCTATGTAAACATGACTTCCAATGAGTTCACAATAATTACAGATGCAACTAGCAACATCCACATTACAGGAATAAACAAAAAGCTCTGGGAAATTATTTTAGTCCTCTTCTGTGAAAACAGAATTAAGGAAGTTATTTAATTATAGAGTCATAGAGATGTACAGCATGGAAACAGACCCTTCGGTCCAACCTGTCCATGCTGACCAGATATCCCAACCCAATCTAGTCCCACCTGCCAGCACCCGGCCCATATTCCTCCAAACCCTTCCTATTCATATACCCATCCAAATGCCTCTTAAATGTTGCAACTGTACCAGCCTCCACCACATCCTCTGGCAGCTCATTCCATACACGTACCACTCTCTGTGTGAAAATGTTGCCCCTGAGGTCTCTTTTATATCTTTCCCCTCTCACCCTAAACCTATGCCCTCTAGTTCTGGACTCCCCAACCTCAGGGAAAAGACCTTATCTATTTATCTTATCCATGCCCCTCATAATTTTGGAAACTTCTATAAGGTCACCCCTCAGCCTCTGACCCTCCAGGGAAAACCAGCCTGTTCACCCTCTCCCTGTAGCTCAAATCCTCCAACCCTGGCAACATTCTTGTAAATCTTTTCTGAACCCTTTCAAGTTTCACAACATCTTTCCGATTGGAAGGAGACCAGAATTGCACACAATATTCCAACAGTGGCCTAACCAATGTCCTGTACAGCTGCAACATGACCTCCCAACTCCTGTACTCTGTACTCTGACCAATAAAGGAAAGCATACCAAACACCTTCTTCACTATCCTATCGACCTGCAACTCCACTATCAAGGAGCTATGAACCTGCACTCCAAGGTCTCTTTGTTCAGCAACACTCCCTGGGACTTTACCGTTATAAAGGATGAAATTACGACACATCTGGATAGTAGTAATAGGATAGGTCAGGGTCAGCATGGATTTATGAAGGGGAAATCATGCTTGACTAATCTTCTGGAATTTTTTGAGGATGTAACTCTGAAGATAGACGAGGGAGATCCAGTGGATGTAGTGTACCTGGACTTTCAGAAAGCCTTTGATAAAGTCCCACTTAGGAGGTTAGTGAGCAAAATTAGGGTGCATGGTATTGGGGACAAAATACTGACTTGGATTGAAAATTGGTTGGCTGACAGGAAACAAAGAGTAGTGATAAATGTCTCCCTTTCGGAATGGCAGGCAGTGACCAGTGGGGTACCGCAGGGATCAGTACTGGGACCGCAGCTTTTTACAATATATGTTAATGATATAGAAGATGGTATTAATAGTAACATTAGCAAATTTACTGATGATACAAAGCTGGGTGGCAGGGTGAAATGTGAGGAGGATGTTAGGAGATTACAGGGTGACCTGGACAGGTTAGATGAGTGGTCAGATGCATGGCAGATGCAGTTTAATGTGGATAAATGTATGGTTATCCACTTTGGTGGCAAGGACAGGAAGGCAGATTACTATCTAAATGGAATCAATTTAGGTAAAGGGGCAGTACAGAGAGATCTGGGTGTTCTTGTACACCAGTCAATGAAGGTAAGCATGCAGGCACAACAGGTAGTGAAGAAGGCTAATAGCATGCTGGCCTTCATAACAAGAGGGATTGAGTATAGAAGCAAAGAGGTTCTTTTGCAGCTATACAGGGCCCTGGTGAGACCGCACCTGGAATATTGTGTGCAGTTCTGGTCTCCAAATTTGAGGAAAGAAATTCTGGCTATTGAGGGGGTGCAGCGTAGGTTCACAAGGTCAATTCCTGGAATGGCGGGATTACCTTACACTGAAAGACTGGAGCGACTGGGCTTGTATATCCTTGAGTTTAGAAGACTGAGAGGGGATCTGATTGAGACATATAAGATTATTAAAGGATTGGACACTCTGGAGGCAGGAAGCATGTTTCCGATGATGGGTGAGTCCCGAACCAGAGGACACAACTTAAAAATATGAGGTAGGCCATTTAGGACGGAGATGAGGAGAAACTTCTCCGCCAAGAGAGTGGTGGGTGTGTGGAATGCTCTGTCCCAGAAGGCAGTGGAGGCCCAGTCTCTGGATTCATTTAAGAAAGAGTTGGACAGAGCTCTCAAGGATTGTGTAATCAAGGGTTATGGAGATAAGGCAGGAACAGGATACTGATTGAGGATGATCAGCCATGATCACAATGAATGGTGGTGCAGGCTCGAAGGGCAGAATGGCCTACTCCTGCACCTATTGTCTATTGTCTATTAAGTGTATAAGTCCTGCTAAGATTTGCTTTCCCAAAATGCAGCACCTCACATTTATCTGAATTAAACTGCATCTGCCACTCCTCAGCCCATTGACCCATCTGCTCCAGATTACTTTACCATGTTATTGTTCTCTATTATCGATTCTCCCATTTCAGACTGTAAGGAGCCTACAATTGTTTTCACTGATCGTTTTTTTCTTTTCATGTATATACAGAACCTCTTATAGTCTGCTCTTATATTCCTTACAAGTTGACACCCAAACTCTATTTTTACCCAAGCTTTCACAACCAACTCACTCACACCTTCAGAATTCCTTTGTTGAGATTATGACCCTAGATTCAGGGTGGACAGCTTCACATCATATCCCAGTTAAGAATTCTATCTTGTTATGATCACTTTTTCCCTAAAGGATTAACCCCTTCTCATGTTATTTCACTCACAATGCTACCCCATCTCCTTTTCCTTTTTATGTGTCCTTCTGAAAGATTGAATACACTTCCACAGCCATGTCTCTGTCATTGAAATCACCTTACACCCATTTATAATTATTTTTGCCATTAATATATCTACCCTGTTTGCCTTCCACTTTTGTTATCTTTCATTTCCATCTTTGATTCCCTTATTGCTGTTTCCTTGCTCAGGTTGCAGTCATAGAGTCTTGCAGCACAGTAACAGACCCTTTTGTCCAACTTGTCCAAACCAACCTGGTTTTCCCAGACTAAATGAACCCCATTTACTTGAGTTTTGCTCATATCCCCCTAAACCTTCCCTATCCATGGACCTGTATCCAATTGTCTTTTAAATGTTGTAGCTGTACCTGTATCTACCTCTTCCTCCGACAGTTCAACCCACGGACAAACCACCCTCTGTGTGAAAAACATGCCTCTCAGGTCGTTTTTAAATCTTTCTCCTCTCACCTTAAATCTATGCCCTCTACTTTTGGACTCTCCTACCCTGAGGAAAAGACCTTTGCTCTTCACCTTACCTCTGCCCTTCATGATTTCATAAACCTCTATCAAGTCACCCCTCAACCTCCTACACTCTAGTGAAAACGTCCCAGCCTAGCCAACCTGTTTTCATATCTCAAACCCTCCAGTCCCAGGAACATCCTGGTAAATATTTACTGCACCCTCTCCAATTTAATAATATCCTTCCTATGACAAGGTGACCAAAAGTGTACACAGTACTCGAAAAATGGCCTAGCCAATGTTCTGCACAACATGACGTCCCAACTCCTATACTCAATAGTCTGAACAATGATGGCACGTGGGCCAAATGCTTTCTTTACCATCCTGTCTACCTGTGATGCAAAGAATTATGCACCTGAACCCCTGGGTCTCTCTTATTTGACCACCTCCCCAGGGCCCCACCATTACCAAAATGCAGCACCTCACATTTATCCAAATTAAACTCCATCTGCCACTCCTTGGCCCGTTGGCCCAATTGATCACGATCCCTTTATAATCTGAGATAATCCTTTCCACTATCGTCTGTATCACTAATTTTGGTGTCATCTGCAGACCTCCTAACCATGATTGCCTAGCCTCCTGTCACTGTAGTTTACCTCCTCCCCTTTAGCTATCGCGAACATTCTGCAAAGCTGTTGGGCCCAGTCCTTCGGGGTACAACCCGTCCAGCATTGTACAGGGGCAACCTTCTTCAGAACTGGTCCCAATGCCTCAAGAGTCGAAGTCCCTTCCAACTACGCCATCCCTCCAGCCACACAGTCGATCTGTCATTTCTCTTATTCCTGACCTTGCAAGCAGGTGGCACTTGGGAGTAAACCTGTGATTATTAACATTGAGGTCCTGCTCTTTAATTTACTATACTCTGTTTGCAGGACTTCAATAGGACTTTAAAATGGGTCGAGTTTTCCAGTGGCCTTTCCATGTGCATTTGTGTAGCACGCAGGGTCGTCAGAAAGTTCATCACCAATAATTACTATCCCTTCAGATGTCTGACTGCATTGGAGAGGTGCAGAGTGGGTGAGGTACTGTGTTGGCTGGAGTTGGCAGTGAGTAGATGCTGCTTTGTACTCCTTAGGGAGTGATTGGCTCTTCCAGGGCGTCCTTGACATGAATTGGTGAAAGTCTAAGCTGTACAGGACCCAGAGGCTGACTGAGGGCAGGAAATAGGACTGTAGTGGGCACGGATTCAAAGAGGCTGCTCAAGGCAGCCAGAGTGGCTACGGAAGGGCTGATGGGTCGAAATATTTTGTAGTTGTCGTTCACCCTAAGGGGCTGAGTGACTGCCTGCAAAGAACAAATCTTGTGTGGGGGCCCTTTAGTTTGGTGTGAGGGACTTTGGCCACAGAATGGAACAGCAGGACCTGTCTCCCATCACATGATTTACTGCGTTCCTCACGTAGGCCTGTGTAATGAGCTGAGAACAATGTCATCACTCGAGAAAAATCAACACCTCAGCCACCTCCCCCCCGTGACACACATCCACACCAAAATGCACAATGGACATTGCGCCCAATATTTTAGGTTTGTGACCTTTCACAAGTACGATTATTAACTGAAATGTTATCTCTGTTTCCCACTCAAACCACTTGACCTGATTTGTATCTATTTCAAAACTATTTTATCATTTCAACTTCCTATCCATTGTCAGTGCTGGGAGTGGATGATTTTGCCTATTGCAGGTTCAATGAGGGTGACTCCATAAGAGATCTGTCAACAGCACAACTCGATTTTCCACAACTTAATTTTCCTGAGTGTTCACGGATTAAATGTTGCCATAACTCAATCTTTGACCATTCACCCCCCCTCACTCAGGCCAAGATCATAAAGATGGCAATGCTCTAGAGGTGAATGACCTTTCGTACAGGGTCAGCAGACGCAGAGAGGGCTGGAACTCTCTCAGTGTTGGCTTTGGCCAGAAACTAGGATCTCCTGCTAATTATTGCAGCCTCAGAGACTGGTGTTTCATCTGCAGTTCTGGATGTGATATGTTGTCACAGCGATGGTCTGCACCAGGCACACTACATTCATAGCAACAACTTATACTCTCATCCTGCATTTAATGGAGCTAACATCTCAAGGTATTTCACAGAGCCACTTGGGGCAAACAAAGAATGCTTAATGAAATAACAGTGAGACCATACAAAGAACAAAGAAAATTTACAGCCCAGGAACAGACCCTTCGGCCCTCCAAGCCTGAGCCGATCCAAATAAACTGTCTAAACCTGTCGCCCAATCCCTAAGCATCTGTATCCCTCTGCTCCCCACCGACTCATGCATCTGTCCAGACGCATCTTAAATGAATCTACCGTGCCTGCCTCTACTACCTCTGCTGGCAACGCGTTCCAAATGCCCACCACCCTCTGTGTGAAATACTTGCCGCCCTTGAACTTTCCACCTCTCACCTTGAAAGAGTGACCTCTCGTTATTGAATCCCTCACCCTGGGAAAAGCTTATCTCTATCCACCCTGTCTATACCCTTCATGATTTTGTAAACCTCAATCAGGTCCCCCCCTCAATCTCCTTTTTTCTAATGAAAACGATCCTAACCTACTCAACCTCTCTTCATAGCTAACACCTTCCATACCAGGCAACATCCTGGTAAACCTTCTCTGCACCCTCTCCAAAATGTCCACATCCTTTTGGTAATGTGATGACCAGAACTGTACACAGTATTCTAAATGCGGCCGAACCAATGTCTTGTACAATTTTAACATGACCTCCCAGCTCTTATACTCAATACCCCGTCCAATGAAGGCAAGTATACCATATGCCTTCTTGACCACTCTATCCACCTGTGCAGCCACCTTCAGGGTACAATGGACCTGAATTCCCAGATCTCTCTGCTTATCAACTTTTCCCAAGGTTCTTCTGTTTACAGTATAGTCAGCTCTAGAATTAGACTTCCCAAAATGCATCACCTCATATTTGCCTGGATTGAACTCCATCTGCCATTTTTCCACCCAACTCTCCAGTCTATTTATATTCTCCTGTATTCTTTGACAAGCCCCTATGTTTTCTGTTACTCCACCAATCTTTGTGTCATCTGCAAACTTACTGATCAGACCACTGACCCCTGTGGTCACCTTTCTCCATTTGAGAAACTCCCTTCAACTACTACTCTCTGTCTCCAGTTCTTTATCCACCATCTAGAACACCCTGCACACCATGTGACTTTCTCCATTAGTCTACCACGGGGAACCTGATCAAACGCCTTACTAAAGTCCATGTATATGACATCAACAGCCCTTCCTTCATCTATTAACTTGGTCACTTCCTCAAAGAACTCTATTCAGTTGGTAAGGCACGATCTACCCCGCACAAAACCATGTTGCCTATCACTGATACCTGGAGCACTGTGTGTAGCTTGATACCCTTATTTAAAGGAAGGCATATCTATTGTAGAAAGAGTGCAGCAGAGGGTCCCCAGACTGACTCCTGGATGGCAGGACTGGCCTATGAGGAGAGATCGAAGAGATGTAGCATCCCTCCATTTGGCCCATCAAGTCAATGCTGACCCTCAGAAGAGCATCCCACCAGACCCATCCCCTACTCAATAACCCTGCATTTTCCATGACCAATTCACCTGACCTGCACATCTTTGGACTGTGGGAGGAAACCAGAGCACCCGGAGGAAACCTCCGCAGACACAGGGAGAATGTGCAAACTCCACACAGACAGTCACCCAAGGCTGGAATCAAACCAGGTTCCCTGGTGCTGTTTGGCATCAGTGTGAACCACTGAGCCACTGTGCCGCCCTGGTGTGTATTGTCTAGAGTTGAGATGGTTATCTGAAATATGCAAAATTCAGACTGGGCTTGTAGGGTGGACGCAGAAAGGACGCTCCAGATCCTCGGATGTGCTTTTCCAGTGTCACACTTTTTGACTCTGACTCTCCAGCATCTGCAGTCCTCACTTTCTCCTTGAGGAGTGCACAGGAAAACAGTCTCAGAATACAGTTGGGGGAGGCCATTTACCATTGACATGAGGAGGAATATCTTCACTCAGGAGTTGTCAATCTTTGGAATTTTATACCCCAGTGGGCTGTAGAGACTCAGTCATTGTGTTCAAGACAAAGTCGTATAGATTTCGAGGTATTAGGAAAAAAGTGTAGGAAAATAGTGTTGAGATACAAGAGTCATGATCGAATGAGTGGTAAAGCAAGCTCATTCTCCAGCTGCTATTTCCTGTGCTCCTTTTCTGTTAGGGGGAATCTAGAGTAACAGAGTCTGGGATGGCACAGTGGCTCAGTGGTTAGCACTGCTGCTTCATACCACCAGGATCCCAGGTTCGATTCCAGCCTCTGTGTGGCGTTTGTACATTCTCCCTGTATCTGTGTGGGTTTCCTCCGGGTGCTTTCGTTTCTTCCTGCAGTCCAAAGATGTGTGGGTTGGGTGAATTGCCCATAGTGTTAGGTGCATTAATCAGAGGGAACTGGGTCTGGGAGGGTTACTCTTTAGAGGGTTGGTGTGGACTGGTTGGGCCGAAGGGCCTATTTCCACACTGTAGGGAATCTAATCTAATCTAAGAGTCATACAGCACGGAAACAGGCCCTTCAGCCCAACTCATCCATGCTGACCAGGTTTCCTAAACTGAAACAGTCCCACCTGCCTGTGTTTGGCCCATATCCCTCCAAACCTTTCCTATTCATCTACCTGTCCAAATGTCTTTTAGATGTTGTAACTGTACCTGGATCCGTCACTTCCTCTGGCAGTTCATTCCACATATGAACCACCTTCTGTGTGAAAAAGTTGTTCCTTTTTACATTTTTCCCTTTCAGCTTAAAATATGCCCTCCAGTTTTGAACCCCACTACCTCACGGAAAATAAAAACCTTTGCTATTCCCTATATCAATCCTTAATCCGAACTCTCATGATTTTATAAACCTCAATAAGGTCACCCCTCAAGCTCCTACACTGCAGTGAAAAATGTCCCATCTTACCCGGCCTCTCCTAGTAATATCCTTGGAAGTCTTTTTCTGAATCGTTTCCAATTTAATAATATCCTTCTTATAGCAGGATGACTCAAACTGTATACATTACTCCAAAAGTGGCCTCACCAACGTCCTGTACAATTGAAATATGGTGTCCAAACTGAAACTCAGTGACCTAAACAATGATGGCAAGGGTGCCATACGCCTTCTTAACCATCCTGTCTACCTGTGACAGCACCTTGAAGGAACTGTGTACTTGAACCTCGAGGTCTCTCTGTCCAACGATATTCTCCAGGCCCTTACCATTAACTGCGAAAGTCCTTCCTTTGTCTTACCGAAATGCAACACCTCACATTTACCGAAATAAAACTTCAACTGGCACTCGTCAGCCCATTTGTCCAATTGATCAAGATCCCTTTGTGATCTTAGATAACCTTCTTCACTGTCCCATCGATTTTGATGACATCCACAAACTTACTAACCATGCTTCCTATATTCTCAGGCAAATTGTTTATACAAATGACAAACAACAGCGGACCCAGCACTCGTCCCTGTGCAACACCGCTGGTCACAGGTCTCCAGTCTGGAGAAATAACCTACTACCATCACCCTCCATCTCCTACCATCAAGACAATTCTGTATTCAACTGGCTAGCTCTCCTTGGATCCTGTGTGAATCTAACCTTGCTAAGCAGTCTAACATGCAGAATCTTGTCAAAGGCCTTGCTAAAGTCCATGTAGACAACACCAATCTCTCTGCCTTCATCTATCTTCTTGGAAAGGTGCAGAAGTAACAGGGTTGTTGTCATGGGTGACTTTAACTTCCCTAATATTGATTGGAATCTCCTTAGTTCAAATAGTTTGGATGGAGCAGTTTATGTCAGGTGTGTCCAGGAAGGGTTCCTGTCTAAATATGTAGATAGGCCATCTCGAGGGGAGGCCATATTGGATTTGGTACTTGGCAACGAACAATGCCAGGTGTCAGATCTCTCAGTGGGAGAACATTTCAGTGATAACGATCACAACTCCCTGACCTATACTATACTCATGGAGAGAGAGAGAGGAGCAGACGGTATGGGAAAATATTTAATTGGAGGGGGGGGGGGAAGAATTACAATGCTATTAGGCAGGAACCGGGGTGCCTAAATTGGGAACGGATGTTCTCAGGGAAATGCACGACAGAAACATGGAGGTTGTTTAGGAAACACTTGCTGATAGTGCTGGACAGGTTTGTCCCACTGGGGTAAGGAAGGGATGGTAGGTTGGAAGAACCTTGGGTGACATGGAATGTGGAACATCAGTCAAGAGGAAGAAGGAAGCAAGGATCAGATAGGGCTTTCGAAGGTTACAAGGTAGCCAGGAAAGAACTGAAAAATGGACTTAGGAGACCTTGAAGGGGGCATGAGAAAGCCTTGGTGGGTAGGAGCTGAAAATGTGTTGCTGGAAAAGCGCAGCATGTCAGGCAGCATCCAAGGAACAGGAGAATCGACATTTCGGGCATAAGCCCTTCAGGAATGAGGAAAGTGTGTCCAGCAGGCTTAGATAAAAGGTAGGGAGGAGGGACTTGGGGGAGGGACGTTGGAAATGCTATAGGTGGAAGGAGGTCAAGGTGAGGGTGATAGGCTGGAGTGGGTTGGGGGCGGAGAGGTCAGGAAGAAGATTGCAGGTTAGGAAGGCGGTGCTGAGTTCGAGGGATTTGACTGAGACAAGGTGTGGGGGAGGGGAAATGAGGAAACTGGAGAAATCAGAGTTCATCCCTTGTGGTTGGAGGGTTCCCAGGCAGAAGATGAGGCGCTCTTCCTCCAACCGTCGTGTTGCTATGGTCTGGCGATGGAGGAGTCCAAGGACCTGCATGTCCAGGGTGGAGTGGGAGGGGATGATTGGGTTGGTCGGTCCAGGTGTCCCAGAGGGGTTCCCTGAAACGTTCTGCAAGTAGGCGGCCTGTCTCCCCAATGTAGAGGAGGCCACATCGGGTGCAGCGGATACAGTAAATGATGTATGTGGAGGTACAGGTGAATTTGTGGCGGATATGGAAGTATCCCTTGGGGCCTTGGAGGGAAGTAAGGGGGGAGGTGTGGGCGCAAGTTTTGCATTTCTTGCGGTTGCAGGGGAAGGTGCCGGGAGTGGAGGTTGGGTTGGTGGGGGGTGTGGACCTGACGAGGGAGTCACGGAGGGAGTAGTCTTTTTGGAACGCTGATAGGGGGAGGGGAGGGGAATATGTCCCTGGTGGTGGGGTCCGTTTGGAGGTGGCGGAAATGACGGTGGATGATACGCTGTATATGGAGGTTGGTGGGGTAGTAGGTGAGGACCAATGGGGTTCTGTCCTGGTGGCGATTGGAGGGGCGGGGCTCAAGGGCGGAGGAGCGGGAAGTGGAGGAGATGCGGTGGAGAGCATCGTCGATCACGTCTGGGGGGAAATTGCAGTCTTTGAAGAAGGAGGCCATCTGGGTTGTACAGTATTGGAACTAGTCCTCTTAGGAGCAAATGCGGCGGAGACGAAGGAATTGGGAATATGGGATGGTGTTTTTACAGGGGGCAGGGTGGGAGGAGGTGTAGTCTAGGTAGCTGTGGGAGTCGGTTGGTTTATAGCAAATGTCCGTGATGATTCGGTCACCTGAGATGGAAATGGAGAGGTCTAGGAAGGGGAGAGAGGAGTTTGAGACAGTCCAGGTGAATTTGAGGTCGGGGTGGAAGATGTTGGTAAAGTGGATGAACTGTTCAACCTCCTCGTGGGAGCACGAGGCAGCACCGATACAGTCATCGATGTAGCGGAGGAAAAGGTGGGGGTGGTGCCAGTGTAGCTGCGGAAGATGGACTGTTCCACATACCTTACGAAGAGGCAGGCATAGCTGGGGCCCATGCGGGTGCCCATGGCTACTCCTTTGGTTTGGAGGAAGTGGGAGGATTGGAAAGAGAAGTTGTTCAGAGTGAGGACCAGTTCAGTCAGTCAAAGGAGGGTGTCAGTGGAAGGGTACTGGTTGGTACGGCGGGAAAGGAAGAAGCGGAGGGTTTTGAGTCCTTTGTGATGGGGGATGGAGGTGTACAGGGACTGGATGTCCATGGTGAAGGTAAGGTGTTGGGGACCGGGAAGCGAAAATCATGGAGGAGGTGGAGGGCGTGGGTGGTGTCCCGAACGTAGGTGGGGAGTTCTTGGACTAAGGGGGACAGGACCGTGTTGAGGTATGCAGAGATGAGTTCGGTGGGGCAGGAGCAGGCTGAGACAATGGGTCGGACGGGGCAGTCAGGTTTGTGGATTTTGGGCAGGAGGTAGAAACACCCACCAACCTCCATATACAGCGTATCATCCGTCGTCATTTCCGCCACCTCCAAACGGACCCCACCACCAGGGATATATTCCCCTACCCTCCCCTATCAGCATTCCGAAAAGACCACTCCCTCCGTGACTCCCTCGTCAGGTCCAAACCCCCCACCAACCCAACCTCCACTCCCAGCACCTTCCCCTCAAACCGCAAGAAATGCAAAACTTGCGCCCACACCTCCCCCCTTACTTTCCTCCAAGGCCCCAAGGGATACTTCCATATCCACCACAAATTCACCTGCACCTCCAAATAGATCATTTACTGCATCCACTGCACTCGATGTGGCCTCCTCTATATTGGGGAGACAGGCCGCCTACTTGCGGAACGTTTCAGAAAACACCTCTGGGACAGCGGGACCAACCAACCCAACCACCCCGTGGCTCAACACTTCAACTCCCCCTCCCATTCCACCAAAGACATGCAGGTCCTTGGACTCCTCCATCGCCAGACCATAGCAAAACGACGGTTGGAGGAAGAGCGCCTCATCTTCCGCCGAGGAACCCTCCAACCACAAGGGATGAACTCAGATTTCTCCAGTTTCCTCATTTCCCCTCCCCCACACCTTGTCTCAGTCAAATCCCTCGAACTCAGCACCGCCTTCCTAACCTGCAATCTTCTTCCTGACCTCTCCGCCCCCACCCCACTCCGGCCTATCACCCTCACCTTGACCTCCTTCCACCTATAGCATTTCCAACATCCCTCCCCCAAGTCCCTCCTCCCTACCTTTTATCTTAGCCTGCTGGACACACTTTCCTCATTCCTGAAGAAGGGCTCATGCCCGAAACGTCGATTCTCCTGTTCCTTGGATGCTGCCTGACCTGCTGTGCTTTTCCAGCAACACATTTTCAGTTCTGATCTCTAGCATCTGCAGTCCTCACTTTCTCCTTGGTGTGTAGGATTATGGAAAACAC
Source organism: Chiloscyllium punctatum (assembly GCF_047496795.1). Lineage (NCBI taxonomy): Eukaryota > Metazoa > Chordata > Chondrichthyes > Orectolobiformes > Hemiscylliidae > Chiloscyllium > Chiloscyllium punctatum. The sequence continues at coordinate 8,191,220 of NC_092775.1, forward strand.
TAAGGTGTTCTACACTATTGTGAGGAACAAGAGAATGATCAGAGTGAGGATAGGGATGATCAGGGATAGGGGAGGGAACTTGTGCCTGGAGGTCGAGGAAGTAGGGGAGGTCCTTAATGAATAGTTTGCTTTAGTATTCATTACTGAGAGGAACCTTGAGGTTTCGAGGCCAGCGTGAAACAGACTGATATGCTGGAACAGGTTGATGTTAGAAAGGAGGATGTGATGAAAGTTTTGAAAAACAAAGATAGATAAATCCTCTGGGCCCGACGGGATATACCCTAGGTTATTACAAGAAGTGAGGGAAGAGATTGCTGCGCCTTTGGCGATGATCTTTGCATCTCCACTGACCACTGGACTAGTACCAGATGATTGAACGATAGCAAATATTATCCCCCCATTCAAGAAAAGAAATAGGGATAATCCTGGGAATTACACATTAGTCAGTTTTATGTCTGTGATGGGCAAAGTATTGGAGAAGATTCTGAGAGTCAGGATTTATGATTACTTGGAAAACCGTAGTTTGATTAGAGATAATCAGCGTGGCTTTGTGAGGGCAGGTTATGCCTCACAAACCTTATTGAATTGTTTGAGGATGTGACAAAACACATTGATGAAGGTAGAGCAGTGGATGGAGTGTACATGGATTTTAGCAAGGTGTTTGATAAGGTTCTCCATGGGAACGCTCATTCAGAAAGTAAGGAAGCCTGGGATACAGGGAAATTTGGCTGTCTGGATTCAGAATTGGCTGGCTCATAGAAGACAGAGGGTAGTGGTAGATGGAAAGTATTCAGCCTGGAGCTTGGTGAGTGGTGTTCTGTAGGAATCGGTTCTGGGATCTCTGCTGTTTGTGATCTTTATAAATGACTTGGATGAGGAAGTGGAAGGGTGAGTTAGTAAGTTTGCCGATGACACCAAGGTTGGTGGAGTTGTGGATAGTTTGGAGGACTGTTGTAGGTTGCAACGGGACATTGACAGGATGCAGAGCTGGGCTGCTAAGTGGCAGATGGAGTTCAACCTAGAAAAGTGTGAAGTCATTCACTTTGGAAGGTTGAATTTGAATGCAGAGTACAAGGTTAAATCCAGGATTCTTGGCAGTGTGGAGGAACAGAGGGGATCTTGGGGTCCCTGTCTATAGATCCCTCAAAGTTGCCACCCAAGTTGATATAGTTGTTAAGAAGGCATATGGTGTGTCGGCTTTCATTAGCAGGTGGATTGAGTTTAAGAGTCAAGAGGTTATGCTGCAGCTCTATAGAGCCCTGGTAAGACCACACTTGGAATATTGTGTTCAGTTCTGGTCACCTCATTATAGGAAGGATAAGGAAACTTTAGAGAGGGTTCAGAGGAGATTTATCATGATGCTGCCTGGACTGGAGGGGCATGTCTTATAAAGAAAGGCTGAGGGAACTAGGGCTTTTCTCATTAGAGCAAGGAAGGATGAGAGGTGACCTAATAGAGGTGTACAGGATGATGAGAGGCTTGGATAGAGTGGATAGCCAGAGACTTTTACCCGTGATGGAAATGTCTATCATGAAGGGGCATAATTTTGAGATTATTGGAGGAAGGTTTAAGGGAGATATAGGAGGTAGGTTCTTTACACAGAGAGTGATGTGTGCCTGGAATGCACTGCCACCAGTGGTAGTAGAATCAGATAAGCTAAGGACATTTAAGCGACACTCAGATAGGCACATGGAAGTTAGTACAGTGAAGGGTATGTAGGTTAGTCTGATGTTAGAGTAGGATAGAAGGTCACCACAACATCAAGGGCCAAAAGGCCTGTACTGTCCTATGTACGTCTTCAAAATCTCAATCAAGTTTGTGAGACATGATTTCCCACACACACAAAGCCACACTGACCATCCCTAATCAGTACTTGCCTTTCTGAATGCATCATTCCTGAAGAAGGGCTTATGCCCAAAACGTCAATTCTCCTGCTCTGCGGATGCTGCCTTGCCTGCTGTGTTTTTCCAGCACCACCCTTTTCAACTCTGGTCTCCAGCATCTGCAGTCCTCACTTTCTCCTTTCTGAATGCATGCAGATCCTGTCTTCAGAATGCCTGTCCAACAAATTACCCACCACTGATGTTAGGCTCACTGGTTTCTGGCTTTTTCTTGCAATTTGACTTAAATAATGGCACAACCTCAGCCACCCTCCAGTCTCCCAGCACCTCAACCATGGCTGTTGATGATACAAATATCGCCGCTCGGGGCCCCCACAATTTCTTTCCTAAATGCCCACAATGTCCTGAGATATACTTGATGAGGTCCCAGGAATTTATCTGCCTTTCTGCACTTTATGACCTCCAGCACCTCCTTTTCTGCAAAGTGGGCTCTTTTCAAGACATCCATTATTTATTTCCCTGAGTTCCCTCGCTTCCATGTCTTTCTCCAATGTAAATATCAAGAAGAAATAAGCATTTAGGATCTCAACAATCTCACGTGGTTCCACACATAGATGACATCATTGATCTTTAAGAGGCCCAGTTCTCTCCCCAGTTACCCTTTTGACCTTAATACACTTGTAGAATCCTTCCAGATTATCCTTTACCTTATCTGCTAAACCTATCTCACGTCCCCTTTTTGCCCTCTTGATTTTACTGATGGCAGCTGAGTGAGGATGATGTCCTTAAGATAATTGAAGGAGGCAAGAAGGGATGATCAGTAAGGAATTCCAGAGTATTCGGTCTAGGTGGTGAAAAGCTGGGCTGTCAATAGTGAGGGAAAGAGGGGAGTGAGAAAACATACAAAACACCAGCATGAAAGGTGCAGAGAGATTGGGGCTGTGGAGCTGGAGGAGATTGTGGATTCAAGGGTTTAAACTTGAGACTTTGATGTTCTGGTAACTCCTGTCAGTCAGTAAGGACAAGAGCGATAGGTGAAGGGGGAAAGATAATAGCAGCAGTGTTGAAGGTCACTGGACAATAGATTTTAGATTGGGGTCTTGAAACAGATGATGGGACACTCATTGGCTGATGCAATGCCTGTTCTGGATGGCTGCCAACAACAACTTGTATTTGTGTAGTGCCATAAATTATATTACCTTATTATCAGGGTTAAATAGAAGTAAAACGTATTTCCAGGTTGGTCACAACTTTGATTACATATTGGATCCTGCCTTGAGCTTCCAATCACAATCATACGATAATGGAATTTACCTCACCTTATCTTGTAAAATATTTCAGGAACTTTCACAAATCAATCCACACAAGGAAATATTAGAGTAGATCCTCAAACATTTAGTCAAAGAGGTGTGTTTTAATTAGAATCTTGGAGGGATTAAGGAGGAAGAGTGGTCGAATTGTATAGTGAGGAAACACCAGAGTTTAGAGTCTTAACAGCTGAAGGCACAATCACCACTGGTTGGTGGGATTAAATTCAGGCATGTTCAAGAGGCCAAAGGTGGAAGAGTGCAGAAATCCAGAGGATTGTAGGCCTTGAGGAGATTACCGACATTGGGAGAGGTGAAATCATGGAAAGCTTTAGTCAGGTGAAATTAGATCCAAGATGGCAGCAGAGTAAGCTGCTCCAACTGGAACTCATCTACTCCATTCGTTCCTTTTTTTCTCTCTCTCCCTGGTTTTCTGTCTTATTCCTCTTCTGCCAACAGCCTGGACAAGAGCGGGGGTGACCAGCAGAATGAGGGCAGCAGCAAGTGACCCAGAAAGGGGGTGGCCAGCAGCCAGTCGAGTAGATTAGCAGTGGCCTGGACTAATGTGGGGATGGCCAATAGCCTGGAGGGGTATGGGGACGACCGATGGTCTGGAGGGGTGTGGAAGTGGCCAATGGCTTGGAGGGGTGTGGAGACGAGCAGGGACCTGGAAGGGTGTGGGGATTTGTAATGGCCCGGGGGATTGGGGGGGATGGAGAAGAGGGATGGGAGGGTGGGTAGTGGGCTGGAGGAGTGTGGAAACGGGTACTGAGCCGGAGGCGTATGGGGATGGGTAACTGTCTACAACAATGATAACTTATGGTTGGGAACCAGTGGAGTCTGGTCAGACCATGTACAATCCCTGAGAGGAAGACTGTAATGTCTGACATTTTAACTTTATTTCTTATTTTCCCAACTTGCATATCTGTAATGTAGTCTAATTTTTTTCCTTTGTTTTTTCTATGTTTTTGTACTTAAGACATGCAACTGAGATGGCACCGTGTATTTGGAACATTGTACACTTTTCACTTTACTCATGTTCTTTTGTAACTTGAGTCCATGTGACAATAAACCTAATTCAAATCCTAAATTTACAAATCACAAAGGTATGGTGAGGTTTTAGGTAAAAACAATGACTGCAGATGCTGGAAACCAGATTCTGGAGTAGAGTGGTGCTGGAAAAGCACAGCAGTTCAGGCAGCATCTGAGGAGTAGGAAAATCGACGTTTCGGGCAAAAGCCTGTATTCCTGATGAAGGGCTTTTGCCCGAAACGTCGATTTTCCTGCTCCTATGGTGAGGTTTTCACAGGTATAGCTGATGCAGTGGTAAAGCTGACTGGGGATGTGGAGTTGAGAATACATAGTCTTAGCTCTCATTTCAGTACATCATTGGAAACTCAGCACAGGGTCAAATATGTGACCAAAGTTGTAAATACGTTTGACTTCGGTTTAAGCCTGATAATATGGTGATTCAGCATTTTGAATATGTAGGAGTGCCTGTGTAAGAACTTGTGCAAAACATTACAACAAATGTCTTTTTGATTGTTAGAGACACATGCCTATTAATTAAAACTGTGTTTTTCTGCAAGTACAAAAGTTACAAAAAGACCCATATAATAAAACTAGAGACAATGATTAAGTAATTAACCAAGTTTGCCATTTATTCACAATGATAATTAAGGTGGTGTACACCTTTAAAGTACATGAAAGAGAATAATCACACAGTAGTCAAGAATAGGAATGAGAATTCTGGAATGATTTCTTTCATTGAGCATAATTAAAAATAAAAAAATAATACTTTTCCTCATATCAGATTACAATGTTCCAATCATACGGATCTTAACTCTGCTTTCTATTTTTATTCATAATCTCTTGAACAAAGCAAGTGATTGTGAATCTCGCTGCAATATCTACACAGTTACGGTAATAGTAATAGATATTTCATGTGGTGGTGTTGGGAAGGGTAGGCAGAGGCCTTATGAATAGACCATCCAAAGTATCAATGCTTTCTTATGTGGTCCCAATCTAGAATAAGTCATCTCATCAGCCCTTCATAAAGGATCGACATTTTCCTTTTATTTTTCAGATCAGATCAACAGTGAGCTAAAACTGAACAAATCCACATTGCAAATAACACTGTTACCAGTTAACCTGGCAGTAATGAGGATGATTTGACAGTTTGATTTGTTTAATAATACATTTACCACTAAGAAACATTGTTCATTTTTATGATGCCAAAATCAAGCCTGGAGGAGGGACAAGGGGAAGACAACAGTAAGTCACAATTTATGCTCGAGATAAATTGAGAGGAAGTTTACTGTTAATCAGAGGGAAATGGATCTGGGTGGGTTACTCTTTGGAGGGTCAGTGTGGACTTGTTGGGGCGAAGGGCCTGTTTTCACACTGTAGGAAATCTAATCTAAAAAACATTTGCAGATACAGAAAAATGATTTTGTGCAAACTGGCTGCAATGTGTAAAGTCGCCTTCATGACTGCTTTGTTCAAACTCTAGGTGGTGCTGATGCACTCCTGATTCTGTTGCTGAGATTTCTTCCAATTTCAAAAGGAAAAGTAATTCACACTCCAAAAATGAAAACAAAATACTGCGGATGCTGGAAATCTGAAATTAAAAAGTGCTGAAATCAGACATCATCGGTAAAGAGAGAAAGGGAGTTAAAGTTTCGAGTTGAATACTCTTCTTGAGAACAGAAGTGTTATATTTGGTTTGAAACATTAACTCTCTTACGCTCTCCATAGATGCTGCCAGACCTACGGAATAATTCCAGCATTTTCTGTTTTATTTCACACTCCAAAGAGGTAGTTCACTCGGTATAAATTCATTAATTAAAAATCTGTGCAGGCATTCACAATTATAAGCTAAGGTCAATCAACACAATTTATCCCTTCCGTCCTGCCATGTATTTAGGAGTGGGAATGGGGTAGGAGAAATGTTTTTAATTTTGATCATGATCTAGATGCTCTGAATTTCAGTCATTACACATAAGCACATTTACGACATGGTAAACACAAATCCAAACTAAGTTTGATAGTCCAGAGACTATCATATCTTAAATAAGATATAGGGATCTATTTTCTTGTTAAAATGTTTTAACATGAACACTTAGCATTTTTAAATTATTACTTGCCATCTTTAAAAATAAAAATACATAGACTCTTCCATAATTTTCACACATTCTTCCTCCCCAGCCTATTGGAGGCTATTTCCCCATCATGGATTGTCATAATTGCTTGTTGCTCAAAATAAAAGTTCTGAAGTGGCAACAAAGAAAGCAGAGCCTGGTATGAAAGATGTTCCCTTATCCTCAGTAAATGCTTGCCACCAGGCAGTGTGGTCAGGTGTTGACCTCCCCAAGCACAAATATTTCTAAAGATAGGATTTTTCCATATATAAAAAATATATATATTATATATAATGGCTAATTCTCGAGAGTGGTTTTATGATGACCATTTTAAATCTTTAAACATTTATAACTGAATAATATCACTAATTGGAAACAATTTTTTTAAAATACCAACATACATTAGCATTGTACAGTAAGGCATACACTTAGGGCAACAAATTAAACAGCCACCTGCTTTCAAACAGCAATCTGGATCTTTCCTGAAGTTAAACCATGTATTCGGGTTTTACCGAACTGCCTGCTGCATCAGTATAGCTTTTTCCCTCAGAAGGGCCACTGCATTAGAAGAACTGGTTCACTGTTCATGGTCATTAGAAACAATTTTCAAATGACGACTACCTTTCAGTAAAATTGATAGACGCTTCAAACTCCAAGAAGTAAATGATACAGATGAAGCGAATGATATTAGTCTTCTCTCACTTTAATTGCTCAGATTGAAGGATAAGATCTGTTAGCTTGTTTGTAACTGGATAAAAGATGCTGGGAAAAGACCTTTTCTGTGAGGTTGCCCTTCTATATAGCCATTCTGCCAGAAAGAGAAAAAAATGAACATAGTCATTTAAATCCAGTCAACATTCAGAGGTGTTTCAGAACACTCATTATTCCCATTATTGATTTAGTGCAACATAACATGCAAGGTGTGCTATTATTTCACAGCATTGAATTAAGCTAATTAAAAGTTCTGAACATTGTGTAAGCTCCATTCAGTACTCTGAGTCAGAACGTTGTTGGTTCAAAGCTCACCCTGAGAACCCTACAGGCATTCACAATTATAAACTGAGATTAATCAACACAATCTATCCCTTCCTTCCTGCCATATATTTAGAAGGAGTGGGAATTGGGTCAGAGAAATGTTTTTAATTTTGATCACGATCTAGATACTCTGAGTTTCAGTCATTACACTTTAGGCCTTAGCAATGACCATGTGGAGATTAATGATGCCAGCAAGATAACTGCGACTGATAAAGAACTTACAAAGTTAGAAATGGAGATACAGGCTGCAAGAACCTGGGCCTGTTCAAAAGTGCAATATTACACATTCCTCCAGCTCATTTACAGGAAAACCACACAACCTCTGAAACTGAACCCTTCAAAAAGCACAGAGATTCTTTGTCTTCTTACAAACATATGAACATTCGCCCCTTCAAGCCTGCTCCCCATTCAATAAAACAATGGCTGATCTGATCTTCAACTCTACATTCCTGCATATTCCCAAGAACTTTTATTCCTCAAAAGTCTATTTAGCTGTGTCTAAAAAATATTTAAAAGATTCTGCATCTGATGTATTTTAAGGAAGGGAATTTCAAAGATTTACAACCCCTAAGAGAAAAAATATTTCCTTGTCTCTGTTTTAAGTAGCCGCCTCCTTATTTTTAAAGGGTGACCCCTAGTTATAGATTCTCCCACAAGAAACATCCTCTTAGTATCCACCCAGTCCCTTCTGGATCTTACATGTTTCAATTAAGTTACCTCTGATTCTTCCAGAAGATACAGCCCTAGTCTATATAGCCTTTCCTCATTGGGTGATCTGCTTGTTCCAGATATTCATCTTCACTTATCTACAAGTATGGGATCCAGTTACCCTCATGAGCATCTACATCTCAACACTTGCCTTCACCCCAGATGTTAAGGATCAATTAGCAAATGGAGTTCAATTTAGATAAATGTGAGATGCTGCATTTTGTTAAGGCAAATCAGTGCAGGCCTTATACACTTAATGCTAAGGTCCTGGGGAGCATTGCTAAAGAAAGAGACCTTGGGGTGTAGGTTCATAGTTCCTTGAAAGTAGAGTCGCAGGTAGACAGGATAGTGAAGAAGGCATTTGGTACACTTGCCTTTATTGGTCAGTGCATTCTGCATAGGAGTTGGGAGGTCATCTTGCAGCTAATTTGGACATTAGTTAGGCTTCTTTTGGAATCTTGCATTCGATTCTGGTCACCCTGCTATAGGAAACAGGTTGTGAAACTGAATATTGTCAGGGTTGGAGAGTTTGAGCTAACAGGGGAAGAGGCCGGGACTATTTTTGCTGGAGCATCTGAGGCTGAGGTTTATAAAACCTCAGAGGTTTATAAAATTGTGAGGGGCACGGATAGGGTGAATAGCCAAGGTCTTTCTCCCAGGGTAGGGGAATCCAAAACTAGAGGGTATAGGTTTAAGGTGAGAGGGGAAAGATTTAAAAGGGACCTAAGGAGCAACCTTTTTTCACGTAGAGTGTGATGCCTGTATGGAATGAGTTGTCAGAGGAGGTAGTGAAGGCTGATACAATTATGACATTTAACAGTAATCTGGATGCATATATGAATAGTAAGGGTTCAGAGGGACATGGGCCAAATGCTGGCAAATGGGACTAGATTAATGTCGGATATCAGTTGGACAGTGCTGTACATCTTAATGACTAATTCTGTAAGGCACTTGTTAGGCAAGGGAATCAAAGCTTAGCAGGGGTTGGTGAGAATGTGGAATTCAGAACACAACAGATCGGCTGTGGTCTTATTGAATGGCAGAGCAGGTTTGTAGTGACAAAAGGATTACTTGTATGTTTAACAATTATTGACACATTTCCTTGATAAGTAAAGTGGGGAAGGTATTTACTCAAGTTGCTCTGACCAGATGGCAGATCCTGACATTACATATCATAGTCTCAGTGCAGTTTCAAAGCTGACAGTTTGGCAGCTGACATGACTTTCTTACTTTGGCAGTTACTGCAGAAGTAAAAGGTAATGTTGCTATTGTCTTACAAGATTGTAGGGCTGCTATCTCATTGGAGACATCAGACTAGTAGAGGCTTAACCTGAGATTCATCATGCCTTAAGCATGGAGAGAGATCGAGGAAAGTCCTTTACGGTAACCTAGGCCGGTGCGGGAACCGAACGCACACCGTTGGTGTCAATCTGAGCTACAAATCTTCCAACTGATCTAAGTGACCCCCATGCAGCAGAAATACCTTGAACAACACAGACCACTTCACATTCCCTTCAGAGACCTCACTAAGGCCTTTGAATTTGCTAACAGAAATGCTGCTGTGGAAAATAGGCTGCTTGCTAGAATCCTAGGTGAAAAAAAGAAATTCATCCTATCATGTCAAAGTTGAGAAATCAAGTGTGATACAACAACAACTGAAAATACAAGGGGCTTGTTGTACCAGAATTGTGTTCTCAGAAATATATGCAAGCCAAGAAAAGTGTCTGAGCCATTTCCCCTCTGATGACTCAGACGGTACTGGCCATCTTGCATGACAGACTATCAAAGAAGAATATAAAATTGCATGTTGGGATCCCCAAAGTTTGTTCCTGTGCTGCTGAGACAGCAGTGATTTGATTGGCTGGACCATCTGTGCCAAATGAATTGCAGCCACATTCCCAAAAATATGTTCTACTGGTGCAAGAGGAACAAGTCACTTGCATCTGCTACACAAGGGAATCTATAATCGAGATCTCAAATTGACCAGGATCAGAGTTATGAATGAGAGGTTGTTGTTGCTGACTAGAGTGACTGGAGACAAACTGTTAAGACTGGCATGGAAAAATGGGAGGACTAAAGAAATGTCCAGATGATGGAAAAGAGACCCTACAAAATGAAAAAAATACAAGCCAGCCTTGGGCCAATCCTATTCAACTGTGCCAGCTGCAGAAGAGATTGGCACTCACACATCAGCCAGTAGGAGGAAGTGACGACTGCAGATGCTGGAGATTAGAGTTGAGTGTATGGTGCTGGAAAGCACACTCTCAATATACATCAGCCAGTGGCATAACTAGTGTTCAATAGTTTTTGAGGAGGTGACAGAAAAGATTGCTGATGGTAACACATACATTTGGTATACATGGATTTCCAGGAGGCATTTGAAGAAAGTTGTAAGTTATGTATAAAACAGACAGTGACGATGTGATTCCAAAATTGGCAGTACTATAGAAAGCAGAGCACTGGGCAGTGGATATTTCTCGGGCTGGAAGAATCTTTGTAGCTTCCCTGTGGATCAGTATTGGGGTCCTTGCTTTTCTTGATTTATATTATTGATTTGGATCTTGGTGCATGGAGAATAAGTTCCAAGTTTATAGATGACACTAAACTTCAAAAGAATTGTAAACTGTGAGGAGGATAGCATGGAACTCCTAAAGGAATAGACAAGTTGATGGAATGGGCAGATAGAAAGCAGATGAAGTTCAATGCAGAGAAGTGTGAGATGACGCACTTTGTAGGAATAACACTGAAAGATGGTGTAAAATAGGAAGCGCAATTCTAAAGGTATTTCAGGAGCAGAGGGACCTGGGGATATTCATGCACAGATCATTGAAATGTGGTAGGACATTTGGAGAGACAGCAGTAAGTAAAGCATAGTGTTCTTGGCTTCATTAACAAAGGCATAGAGTTTAAAAACAGGGAGGTGATGTTGAACTTGTCCAAGACATTTTTTATTCCTCAGCTGGAGTATTTCGTACACGTGGGGGTCCACATTATAGAAGATGGGAACAGTGCAGAAGCAATTTATTAAAACGTTACCAGTTTTGAGAAACTTCAGCTACAAGGATATTTTGAAGAAGTGGGACTGTTCTCCCTGGAGAGAAGGCTAAGAGGAGATCTGACTCAGACAGTTTAAATTATGAATGGGCTGGATATATGGGGTGAGCTGTTTTTGCTTGTAAAATAAACAAGAACAGGAGGGGACCGATTTAAAGTGATATGCAAATGCAGCAAGGGTGTTGTGAGGAAAGAAGTTTTCAAATTGCGAGTAGTTAGGGGATGCAACACACAGCCTGGAAAAGTGATGGAGGCAGGTTTAATTGAGGCATTCAAGAGGGCATTGGATGGTTATTTAGATAGTATGTGTGCGCAGGGAAATGGGAAAGAGACAGGAGATTGGCACTGGATAGTACAGCCAGACTTGATAATAGAGCCAGTGCAAGCACAATGGGCCAAATAGCTCCTTCTGCACAGTAATAATTCTTTGATTCTGTGAATAGAGAAGTGACATATACTTTGATGCAGTCTATCATGTCCTGAGAAAGACAGATATGTTTACTGGTTTGTTTACAGTATTTCCATATTGCTTAATCGCACAGTCAGAACTTCCCGTTACATGTTATTTAGCAATAATTCTGCTCTTGAAACGTTGCATAAATAGCCGCGAAAGGAATGACCATTTAATCATTGTTTAGTGGCACTCGTTGAGAGGAACTTTGATCAAATCACTAAAAGAATTGTTTGCTGTTTTTTGGATGAGCATGGGAATATTAACTTTCATATCAATTGGCAGACAAAGCCTCAGTATAAAACAAAGTATGATTCCTCTGGCACTGCAGTCTTCTTAGTAAGATACTTTACTATCAAAGTCTCCACAATCTGTAATTTAGGGTAACTATGAGCTGAACCATACTGATCTATGATAGCAAGGGTAAGTTCACATCCTGTATGATTCCTTCAGTATTCACAGCAGTACAATTTCAAGAAATTACAGCAAGATGAAATACACTGGAGTACTGAACATGCATTTACTTTATCTAAGCTGAAGCCTGTTTTCTTGCACAGCTCTCTACCTTTCAAAAGAATTCCACTGCTGATGATAATCTTGAGCATTTATAAAATGTTACATGGATTGATTGCCTGTATTGACTGTCTGCAGATTGTGTGCTTTTTGAACAAAATAGAATATATCTGCCATTACAATTCTGTAAAACTTGCATGTGTGTGGAGAGTGAGTGACAGTGCATGGTAAAGTGCACCTCTTTGGGGGGGGGGGGGGGGGGGGGGGTAGCGGGGGGTGTGTGTGTGTGTGTGTGTGTGTGTGTGTGCCTGCCTGCCTGCTTGGCCACTTTGCGTTGTTGCGTATATCAAAGTCTGCCTTGGAGGATGGTCATCTTAAGATCAGAGACTGAACGTCCCAGTCTGACTCAAGATTGGGATACCGACTCTAACCTCACATCTTTAATGCATTGTTTGAGCTGAGATGTCACTTTTTAAAAATAAAACCTTAAGTTAGCTTCAGAATGTGATTTGAAACCTGCAACCCATTCAAAAAGCTGAAAGAAGTAACAGCAATCTAGGTTTTTTTCCCAATATATCGTATCAATTGCATGCATGGCACTGTGATCTTTTGCTATAAATTCTGTGTCTTATGATCCTGCTCTACAGCTATCTGATGAAGGAGCAGCGCTCCAAAACTATTGCTTCCAAGTAAACCTGTTGGACTATAACCTGGTGTTGTGTGATTGTTAACTTAATGTTTAATGTGGGTCACCAAACTAGTCCTGTGGATATCCTAAAAGCCAGCTCCAAGATCATGCACTTGTTCAGCAGTGAGTTTAAATAATGGCTGAATTTCTGACTTCTGCATTGCACAACTAAGAAGAGGTTGAGAAAGGAGTTATTACTCATTTCTAAGGTAAGAGCAACAAAGAAAAGCAAATATCAACACCCAACAAGCCAAGGTTGAAGAATGTGGCACGGTGGCTCAGTGTTTAGCACTGCTGCCTCACAGCGCCACGGAACCAGGTTTGATTCCAGCCTTGGGTGACTGTATGTGTGGAGTTTATACATTCTCCCAGTGTCTGTGTGAGTTTCCTCCAGGTGCTCCGGTTTCCTCCCATAATCCAAAGATGTGCAGGTCAGGCGAATTGGCTATGGGAAATTACCAATAGTGTTAGGTGCATTAATCAGGGATAAATATGGAGTAGGGGAATTGATCTGGGTGAGTTACTCTTCGGAGGGTCGGTATGGACTTGTTGGGCCGAAGGACCCATTCCCATACGGTAGGGAATCTAATCTAATCAAAATGCCTCCACAGGGCAGTATAATAATGTGCCATTAGATAGATACATACCCACCACTCCTGATCTTCCTCTCCAGTAATTACTATAATCTCTCCCTCCGTGAATGTAAGCTCATCAGCATGATCTGCTGTGCAGTTGTAAATGGCTCTTCCTCTACGAAGTTTGGGTTTTGCCTGTAAAATAAATTATTATGCAAAGCCAGAGTTTATTAACCAGTTCTTTTCTTTAGCCATCTTACCTTTCTACTAACTGCATTAACATGATAAGAAATAGGAAGAGGAATAAGCCAATCGGCCCTCAAGCCTGTTCCATTATTCATTGGAATAAAGCTGATCCAACACTCCTCATATCCACTTTCCTGCATTCTCCTGAAACCGTTGAATCCCTGACTGATCTAGAATCTGTCTTAGCCCTAAATATACACAAGGAGCCCTAAATATACACAAGGACTCTGCCCTCACATGCCTCTGTGGCAAGGACTTCCAACCTTCAGAGAGAACTGCCTTCCTTCTTCACGGCATTTATGGCAAATCCTGAATTAAGAATATCAACAATGCATGAGTGACTGTTTTATGCAAGTCCAGTTGACAAAAGTGGAAACATTGACTTTAATTTAAAAAAAAATTCCACATACTCACCATATCTACAGTTTTTAAACTGACAGCAGGGATTAAAATCAAAACTTAGGGTGCAATCTTATGTCTGACTGAGTGATGTATGCGAGGGTGAAATTTCTGGCAGAATTGGGTGAGATGTCTGGTGAGGCCGATCTTGATTGTAAGGAGCTTCTCTCTCCAACTTGTAAGCATTTGCTGAGCAATGTGGTGAATTTCTCATAAGGCAGCACTGAGTTGCCAGTTGAGAGACTGCTTGATTAATGGGCCCAACATCCCTCAGTAATATTCAGATTAGCTTAACAAACAAGAAACAAGCTAAATGTCAAGACGACACAGCATGAAAATCAGCAAGTACCTAGCATTTTGAGAACATGAGTGGGAGTCATAGAGATGTACAGCATGGAAACAGACCCTTTGGTCCAACTTGTCCACGCCGACCAGATATCCTAAATGAATTTAGTCCCATTTCCCAGTGCTTGGTCCATATTCTTATAAACCCTTCCTATTCATATACCCGTCCAGATGCCTTTTAAATGTTGTAATTGTACCAGCCTCCACCACTCCCTCTGGCAGCTCATTCCATACACACACCACCTTCTGCGTGGAAACGTTCCCTTTAGGTCTCTTAAATCTTTCCCCTCTCACCCTAAACCTATGCCCTCTAGTTCTGTACTCCCCCACTCCAGGGAAAAGACCTTGTCTATTTATCCTATCCATGCCCCTCACGATTTTATAAACCTCGAAGGTCATCCCTCAGTCTCTGTCGCTCCAGGGAAAACAGCCCCAGCCTATCCCATCACTCCCTATAGCTCAAATCTTCCAGTCCGAGCCACACCATTGTAAATCTTTTCTGAATCCTTTCAAGTTTCACAACATCCTTCCGATTGAAGGGAGTCCAGAATTGCACATAGTATTCCAAAAGTGGCCTAACTAATATCTTCTTCACTATCCTATCTACCTGCGATTCGACTTTCAAGGAACTATGAACTTGCACTCCAAGTTCTCTTTGTTCAGCAACATTCCCCAGGACCTTACCATTCAGTGTACAAGTCCCGCTCTGATTTGCTTTTCCAAAATGCAACACCTCACATTTACCTAAATTAATCTCCATCTGCCACTCCACAGCTCACTGGCCAAACTGATCAAGATCCTGTTGTACTCTCAAGTAATCCTCTTCGCTGTTCTCTGCACCTCTAGTTTTGGTGTCACCTGCAAACTTACTTCCTATGTTCACAACCAAATCATTTATATAAAGGGTGATAAGCTGTGAACCCAGCATTGATCCTTGTTTGCTGTTTTCCAACCTGCTGGAACTGCCCCAGAGTCCAGCGAATTTTGGAAAACACCATAAGTACACTTGTTATTTTTCCTATCATCTCTTTTAGTACCCTGGAAAGCATTCCATCAGAACCAGGAGATTTGTCTATCCTTAGCTCCATTAGCTTGTCCAACACTACCTTTTTCTTGATAATGATTGTTTCCAGGTCCTCATCTACCTTCATCTCTTTGTCAATTACGGGCATGTTATTAGTGTCCTCCACTGTGCAGACCGACACAAAATTCCTGTTCAATGCCTCAGCCATTTCATCATATCCCATTGCTAAATGCCCCTTCTCATCCTCTAAAGGACCAATGTTTACTTTAGCTACTCTTTTTTGTTTTATATATTTATATAAACTTTTGCTACCTTTGCTAGTTTTTTCACATGTTCTATCTTACTTTCCTTTATAGCTTTTTTTTGTGGCTTTCTGTTGACCTTTAAAGCTTTCCTAATATTCTAGTTTCCTGCTGATCTTGGTCACTTTGTATGCTTTCACTTTCAATTTGATAACCTCCCTTATTTCCTTAGACACCCATGGCAAATTAAACCTTTTCTTACAGTATTTCCTTTTCACTGGAATATATATTTTGCTGAACGCTTTGAAAGTCATTCACTGCTCGTCAACTATCCCATCATAAAGTCTTTCTTTTCAGTCTACTTTAGCCAAATCCACCCACATCCTATTCTAGTCTCCCTTGTTTAAGCACAGGACTCTGGATATCAGATTTGATCTTCACACTCTCTAACTGTATTCTCAATTCAAAAACACTGTGATCACTCCTTCCAAGAGGATCTCAACTAGGAGGTCATTAATTATTCCTGTCTCATTACACAGGACCAGGTCTTGGATAGCTTGCGCCCTCATCGGTTCCATCACATACTGTTCAAGAAAGCTATCGCAGATTCACTTAATGAATTTCTCCTCAAGGTTACGCCGATTGAGTTGGTTTGACCAATCGACACGTAGATTAAAATTCCCCATGATAATTGCTGTACCATTTTTAAAGGCATCAGTTATTTCTTTTTATATTGCCCACCCCAATGTGATGTTATTATTTGGTAGCTTATAGACTATGCCTATCAGTGACTTTTTCTGCTTAGAATTTCTAATTTCTACCCAAATGGATTCAACCTTATTTTGCATATAACCTATATCATCTCTCAGCACCGCCCTGATGTCGTCCTTGAAAATCAGAGCTACACCACTTCCCTTACCTTCCTGTCTGTCCTTCTGAATCTCTATGACTCTAACATTTATAAGATAACTAATACGTGTTTGTTTGTGGTAAGACTCACAATTGGTTTATGCTCTGCCACGATTAAACAAACAGGCCTATACACATATTATAGAAAGAATCAGTGACAGCACTCTACACTACCATTAGTCGGAAGTACTTGGTAAAACATAAACAGGACTGATCATGAGAATGGGGAGGATATTTTCAGTGGGAATCCCCTGGCTTGCAGGGATGTCACCAGGTTTATTGAGCAGTTTTCCCAGTTGCTGAGATGTCCATCTGCCAAAGGCAAAATGCAAGCTGTGGGAAGAGGACCTTAAGTGGCTAGTAAGGTGACCACTTAGCAACTTCATCTGGCATAAGGATGAACAGGCTACCTGACACCTAACCCCTCCATTATTAAAATACCATATCAGAGCATGGTTGGGGAAATGTATTTCCGGACATAGTAATGTTCATGTTTGTTCTACAAGATTTTCCTAACCATATGTATCCTAAATCTCAAATTAGAAGAAGAATTGCCTCGGCCTAAGACATTTATACAACGTGTTAGCTATGGCACAGCTTATCACTCTTCATATTGGATAGAAAATAACTGTGTTGCATTCTATTTCCACAGATGAAATATTTGTTTTGATTTCATTTCAGTAAATCTAAAAATTCAAGCTTGCCTCCTGCAAAGCACAGATTTTACTTATCTCGGTTAACTTTGAATACATTTTTCTAGAACATATTTTACTTTCTCAAATCAAAGGTGTGGCGATGGGTTCCAGTTATGCCTGTCTCTTTATGGAGTGTGTGGAATGTTCCAGTCCTATTCGGGACCCCACCCATAACTCTTCCTCAGTTACTGTGATAATTTTGTCAGTGCTATGTTCTTCTCTCTTCTATAATTGAAAAAAACATTAATAGCTTTGCTTCCAATTTCTATCCTTCTCTCACCTTCACCTGCTCCATTTCTGATTCGTCCCTTCCCTTCCTTGACTTTACTGTTTCCATTTCTAGGGTTAGGCTTTCCATCAATACCTAATACAAATCCACCATGCCCCACAGTTACCTTGACTCCATCTCTTCACTCACTCCTTCCTGCAAGGATTCCTATTTATTCTCCCAGCTTCTTCATCTCTGTCATGTTCTGATGATGCCATCTTCCACCAGGACACCTCTGACAGTAGTTTTTCTTCAACTGAGCAGTCCCCAACACTCTGGTTTGACAGGGCCCTCAACTGTGTCTGACCCATCTCCCACACTTCTGCCCTCACCTCTTTCCATCCATCCCAGAATAATAATAGGGTTTCTCTTGTCCTTACTTTCCATCTCACCAGTGTCCAAATTCCAGGTATCATCCTCTGCCATTCTGGCCACCTCCAGCAGGGTACCATCAAACACATTTCCTCCTCCCTTCCACGGTCAGCATTCTATAGGGATCACTCCTTTATCATAGAATCATGGAATCCCTACAGTGTGGAAAGAGGCCATTTGACCCATCAAGTCCACACTTCTGAACAGCATCATAACCAGACCCAGGTCCCCCACCTTATCCATGTAACCCCACATTTACTGTGGCTAATCCACCTATCCTGTGCATCCCTTGACACTACACAGTAACTTAGTATGGCCAATCACTCCTAATACTTCCTCATCCTCCCCACCCCCACTCCCATCCTAGCACCTTCCCATTCAATCAAGTAGATGTCATACTGAAGCTGAAAAATGTGTTGCTGGAAAAGCGCAGCAGGTCAGGCAGCATCCAAGGAGCAGGAGAATCGACGTTTCGGGCATAAGCCCTTCTTCAGGAATGTAGGTGTAATACTTGCCCATTCTGGGTGAAGCAGTGTTCTGCTTACACTTATTTTAATCTAGTCTATTCCATTCACTGCCAACAAAGCAGACTCCTTTACACTCAGACGACCAAACACAAACTTGGTAACTGCTTTGTTCGAGGAATAATTCTGATCTTCCAGGTGCTTTGCATTTTAATATCCTTGTTCCCATGCTAAAATTTCCATTCTGGGCCAGTGTTCAACGAAGGTTAATGCAAGCTCACAGACAACACATCATTTTGATTTACACACTTTACAGTCTCTAGGACTCAATATTCAGAGCATGACCTCTGTATTCCATTTTTCCTACTTCCCCTCCCCCCACCCCAGCTGTGTATGATCTATGTCCTATTGATTTTTCTCTTAGCAGAGTGGACCTATTTTCTCCTTTTCACACCAATTTTACATTCTTATCACTCCTTCACACCCATTAACAAAGCTTTTGTCTTTTGCTCTAGGTACCCAAACAATCTGTAGCACTTGCTTCTTCTCTTCCCCCCCCTCTGTCAATAGCATTAAAACAGTTTTCCAGCCTCTTTCAGGTCTCAGGAAGAGTCATATTAGGTTTGAAACTTCAAATCTGTTTCTGTTTCTACAGATGCTGCCAAATTTCTTCTTGTTTTCATTTCAGATTTCCAGCATCTGCAGTAGTTTGCTTTTATGTGAGGGGTGTGCAACTAGACTTAATTTCTCTGGGCTAGGTAATGACAATAAATAAATCTTTCCATTTACTTATCCAGTGTGAATTGCAATTGTGTGAACAATGTGGCAATGAGAAAATCAAAGATGACAGTGACTCTGACCCTTCACACCATTGGCACTCTACAGCTTGGTCCATGAGGTACTACTGGAATCAACAACTTTATCGGCAAGTCTTGATGCAAACAATTATCTTGAAAAAGATGAATTTAGGTTTCATTTTTGAAGCCTGATCCTTACATAGTTAACATGAACAAATTTGAGTTGTGGACGTCATACAAAGACAATTAAAATGCACAATGGCCGATCACTTTCTGTTTTGCGCAAAGTATTTCAAATCCCTTACAGCTTTGACCCTGGAGGTAGTTTTCTAATTTGAGATACTTCGCATGAGACTATGAATCTGTGATTTGAATAGTTTATCTTGACAATGTGCCAAAATTCTGAATCTCATACAGCCACATTTGGCTTTCTCACAGGAATGTGAGGATGTGAGTCTTTTATCATCTTAATTGTGGTTCTGGAAATTTAACTGGAGTTGATGTCATCTTAGGCTGTGCTACTGCAAACAGCTGTCAAGACATGATATGACCATCTCAGCTGTTCATCTTGGCTGGAGAGAGATTTTATTTAGGATCTGCATTTTTTTCTCTCTGCTAACAGTTGAGTCATTTTGGCCTGCTAGTTTAGAATGTTAAAGTTAGCATTTCCATTGTTTTCATCTGTAGACAATCTAAATCTAGGGTCTCTCCATCAGAATGGTTATTTAAAATGTCATTTTCTCCCCCTTATCTCTTACTAATATTTGCATTTCTGTAGGCTCCAACAGTTTTCCATTCCTTTCCCAGGTATGTTCAAGCTATCTCTGTTTAAGCATGCACATTATCCCCACACACATCTCTTAAAAAGAAACCACTGAGAAAGTACTGATATTTGCCGTTTAGTTTTCTTAGACAGAAGTTTGAAAACAAAAATCTTTTAAGTGGAGGCTGCTAGATATTAGGATAAACTGTATCATTGGAGTTGACTGAACGGTACTTATGTATTCTGGAAAATTAGCAACCACAAATATTCGAATTGCAAGATTAAAATTTTAATCAGAGGGTTAGATTTTCACTTTGTTTTTGAATCCAAAATCTGCCATTGTGGGCTATTCACAGGAATTTTGACTGGGTCATCTTTTAATTGACATACGGACAGTTTCCCTGTCATGGGCCCTTAAAGTGAGAGGGACAATCAAAGACCTCCAGATTCAGGAGGTGGGTTTGTCGTGGGAGCAGCACTCCATCTAAATAATAGTTTTTGGCTTGATTCACACTAGTTTGTCATTGGGTGCCCATTTCCAAGAAATGAACTGCTTCCTATTGTGCTGGGAAACTGGAAATTGACTGGAAAGAATCACTGTTGGTCTCCTTTAACTATCACTGACATGTTCTTGATAAGACCTTCTGGACCCTGAACCAGTTGCACTTAATACAGCCATCACTAGTAATGGTGTCCAGAAAATGGTGCCTGCATGCTGGCTGATGCTGGTATTTTTAGACCCAGTCTTTTTTCCCCACATTAGGATCTGAAAACTCTGCCCAGAATCATAACTCTGGGTAAAAGTTTTGGGAAAAGTTTTAACTTTTCCAATTCAGTGCTAACCAAATACAGCAGACAGCCTTCTAAAAAAAAACTGCCTGAATCCTGTTCCATTAAAAACAACAAAAAAAGGAATATTGAATTCAAGCTGCTCTGTACCTCTTTATCTGGTCTCCCCCTGCCTTCCTAGCTCAGTAACCAAATGCAATGAAGATTGTTTTACATCAGACTCAAACTTCAATTCTACTTCTTTGATTGTTCTTTCTCTCCCTAATTCTGGTCAGGTATAATTCCTGGAGGTCCCTTTGGGAGATTTAGCAAAACTCTCATTTATTATGGGTCAACACCACATAACAGGTTGAAGAATGGCTTTGATCTTCCCATCAAGGAGACCAAGTCCAATGGGCATCACTGAATGCAAAGACAAGAAAAGCAAGCAGAGGATAAAAGGAGTTTGGAAATCTTGGTAGAGTCATAAAGTGATGGAGATGTACACAATGGAAACAGACCCTTCATTCCAACCCGTCCATGCCAACCAGATATCCCAACCCAATCTAGTCCCACCTGCCAGCACCCAGTTCATATCCCTCCAAACCCTTCCTATTCATATACCCATCCAAATGCCTCTTAAATGATGCAATTGTACCAGCCTCCACCACTTCCTCTGGCAGCTCATTCCATACACGTCCCACCCGCTGTGTGAAAAAGTTGTCCCTTAGGTCTCTTTTATATCTTTCCCCTCTCACCCTAAACCTATACCCTCTAGTTCTGGACTCCCTGACCCCAGGGAAAAGACTTTGTTTGTTTATCCTATCCATGCTCCTCATAATTTTGTAAACCTCTATAAGGTCACCCCTCAGCCTCTGACACTCCAGGGAAAACAGCCCTAGCCTGTTCAGCCTCTCCCTGTAGCACAAATGTTCCAACCCTGGCAACATCCTTGTAAATCTTTTCTGAACCCTTTCAGGTTTCACAACATCTTTCCGATAGGAAGGAAACCAGAATTGCACGCAATATTCCAACAGTGGCCTAACCAATGTCCTGTACAGCCGCAACATGACCTTATACTCAATACTCTGACCAATAAAGGAAAGCATACCAAACGCCTTTTTCACTATCCTATCTACCTGCGACTCAAGGAGCTATGAACCTGCACTCTAAGGTCTCTTTGTTCAGCAACACTCCCTAGACCTTACCAATAAATGTACAAGTCCTGCAAAGATTTGCTTTCCCAAAATGCAGCACCTCGCATTTATCTGAACTAAACTCCATCTGCCACTTCTCAGCCCATTGGCCCATCTCATCCAGATCCTGTTGTAATCTGAGGTAACCCTCTTCGCTGTCCACAATACCTCCAATTTTGGTGTCATCTGCAAACTTACTAACTGTACCTCTTATGCTCGCATCCAAATCACTTATGTAAATGTCAAAAAGTAGAGGGCTCAGCACCGATCCTTGTGGTACTCCACTGGTCACAGGCCTCCAGTCTCAAAAACAACCCTCCGCCACCACCCTCTGTCTTCTACCTTTGAGCCAGTTCTTTATCCAAATGTCTAGTTCTCCCTGTATTCCATGAGATCTAACCTTGCTAATCAGTCTTCCATAGGGAACCTTGTCGAACGCCTTACTGAAGTCCATATAGATCACATCTACTGCTCTGCTCTCATCAATCTTCTTTGTTACTTCTTCGAAAAACTCAATCAAGTTTGTGAGACATGATTTCCCACGCACAAAGCCATGTTGACTATCCCGAATCAGTCCTTGCCTTTCCAAATACATGGAGAAAGTGAGGACTGCAGATGCTGGAGATCATAGCTGAAAATGTGTTGCTGGAAAAGTGCAGCAGGTCAGGCAGCATCCAAGGAGCAGGAGAATCGACGTTCCGGGCATGAGCCCTTCTTCAGGAACCAAATACATGTACATCCTGTCCCTCAGGATTCCCTCCAACAACTTGCCCACCACAGAGGTCAGGCTCACCAGTCTATAGTTCCCTGGCTTGTCTTTACCACCCTTCTTAAACAGTGGCACCACGTTTGCCAACCTTCAGTCTTCCGGCACCTCACCTGTGACTATCCATGATACAAATATCTCAGCAAGAGGCCCAGCAATCACTTCTCCAGCTTCCCACAGAGTTCTCGGGTACACCTGATCAGGTCCTGTGGATTTATCCACTTTTAACCATTTCAAGACATCCAGCACTTCCTCCTCTGCAATCTGGACATTTTGCAAGATGTCACCATCTATTTCCCTACAGTCTCTATCTTCCATATCCTTTTCCACAGTAAATACTGATGCAAAATACTCATTTCGTATCTCCCCCATTTTCTGTGGCTCCACACAAAGGCCGCCTTGCTGATCTTTGAGGTGTGCTATTCTCTCCCTAGTTACCCTTTTGTCCTTAATGTATTTGTAAAAACCTTTTGGATTCTCCTTAATTCTATTTGCCAACGCTATCTCATATCCCCTTTTTGCCCTCCTGATTTCCCTCTTAAATACACTCCTTCTTCCTTTATACTCTAAGGATTCACTTGATCTATCCTGTCTATACCTGACACATGCTTCCTTCTTTTTCTTAACCAAACCCTCAAGTTCTTTAGTCATCCAGCATTCCCTATACCTACCAGCCTTTCCTTTCACCCTGACAGGAATATGCTTTCTCTGGATTCTTGACAACCTCTGTCAGAGCTTTGTGTACAGGATAACAGATATCATGAAAATGTCATTATTTATAACCGCAGGTGTGCTGTTGGTAATACGCTTACTGGGAAATTTCCTCTGGGTCCATTAGGGCCTAAAGAGCCTGCAAGACAGCCAAAATCAGGAACCTTGAACTAAATGCTGGCTTCACCCTACTTTAGCATGAAACATTATCTAAGCCACAGAGGATTTTCATGTCATTGATTGCCAGTTAAATTGACTGCTAGAGCACATTAAAAAGCTATATGCCTTTTTGGTGGACAGGGTTTGACCAAATGTCTTGCAACATTAGGCGGTACAGTGGTTAGCACTGCTGCCTCACAGCGCCAGAGACCTGGGTTCAATTCCCACCTCAGGCCACTATCTGTGTGGAGTTTGCATATTCTCCCAGTGTCTGCATGGGTTTCCTCCGGGTGCTCCGGTTTTCTCCCACAGTCCAAAAATGTGCAGGTTAGGTAAATTGGCCATGTTAAATTGCCCATAGTGTTCGGTGAAGGGGTAAATGTAGGGAATGGATCTGAGTGGGTTGCTCTTTGGAGGGTCGGTGTGGACTTGTTGGGCCGAAGGGTCTGTCTCCACACTAAGTAATCTAAACATTAGCTACATAAGAGTGATAAGCTGTTACTGAAGAATTCATCAGCTACTTAAAGGCCCATTCACTCACTGGCCTTTATCAAGGATTATTAATCCTTGAACAATGTTTATTCTAGAAATTCTGAGGACTTCATCTGGGAAGAGTGAGAACTGTGCTTCTCCACCTTATTCTAAGGAGCGATCATCTCAACCTGAAATGCTAACTGAATTTCTCACTACCTGTTAGGTAGGGCATCTTGTTACAGATCTGCAGGATGAAGGAAGAGAAGGCGAAGGATATGATGAGCAACACTACCTACTGCATATGAGAGAGATAGGAAAGAGAGAACTCCTTCCATTTAGAACAAGTCTCTTCCTTTGGTCCTCCTCTATCAGGATTGCCTGTCTATTACAATGAGCTTGTGTTTTCGCTCCCTCAGTCCTCATCTATCCTGAAACCTGTGGTTGTGCGTCAGCCTGTGCACTCCACATACTCAGTACAAGTAGCTGCATAGAACCCATATACATTGGAAACAGTTCTTGTGGAGCAATCATTGTTTCAGTGCTAAATCTACAAATGCCTATTTTAGCAACTTCAGGCAAATTGAAAGTATAGTAAATCAGTCATTAGGACTAAAATTGCATGTTAAATACAGACTCTCAAATAGATACATCTTATTACATCAATACTCACTTAGTGTCTGATTTGATTCTTCCACCAAAATAACTCTCTCAATCTTAGGGTGATGAGCCAGAAGTTTTGGTTTTCAGAAATGTATTGAAATTAGGTCAGTAAACTACTGTTGATGAGGACGAAAATGGCCTGTTCTAGCAATGGTCTGATGGTTTTAATAAGATTTACCATAATTCATGCTTAACAGAAGACTTAATATTTTCACCAATTCCTAATCAATTATCTTATACATTTCATCCTTTTTAATAATTAGTTCAGTGATATGCTTCATTAAATTACAACATTTCATTACGTTAACAAACTAGTACTGTATCACATTGCTAAACATGCATTCCCAATTGTAAAAAGGTGTTCATTTCTTACCATATTCATTTTCCGGGGAAGTGGTATTGGGTTTCCAGGCACAGCATACGTATCGTTATTTGGTTCAGCAAATGAAGACATTACAGGTGAAGTAACAGGCCATGGTGACTTCTGGCTAACCTCTGCAACATT
Organism: Chiloscyllium punctatum; assembly: GCF_047496795.1. NCBI lineage: Eukaryota > Metazoa > Chordata > Chondrichthyes > Orectolobiformes > Hemiscylliidae > Chiloscyllium > Chiloscyllium punctatum. The sequence continues at coordinate 8,216,295 of NC_092775.1, forward strand.
TTTGGATTTTTTGGGTATGGAGTAGAGTTGTTCAGGTTTCTTTTGATCTACTAGAAAATAATACATCCAAACAGTTCAAATAAGGAAATCAGTTGCATAATACTTTCAACTTTTTAGCAGAAGCAACAGAGTTTTTGACTGAAGACTGTACTTGCAGCTAAAGAAGTGATGACAAATACACATTGAGGAACCAAATAGAAAGTATTTTGTAACCTGTCCACACTCCAAAAACATCTGCATTCATAATTCTTTCTTTAGGCTGCTGTAAAGTTCAAAGTTTAACTGGAGCACCCAATATGATTCTTAGCCTTACAAATCAGGTTCAGTTGCTCTGTACTGAGTTAGACAGAGATACATCTTTAATCATGGCAGCTAGTTTCACATCATAGCTTCCAATGGCATGTGCTGGACATGATAGATACTCCAGTCAGTTAAAGAATAGCAATTGGACTTGCTGAATAGCCACAGAGAAGCGCTTCAGCATTACATGATTGGCAGTCTCACTGGTTGAAGGAGAAATTGCTGATCTTTATAGAACATCGAACAAAGAACATTACAGCCTTCGATGTTGCGCCGACCTGTCATACCAATCTAAAGCCCATCTAACCTACACTATTCCATGTACATCCATATGCTTGTCCAATGACGACTTAAATGTACTTAAAGTTGGCGAATCTACTACCGTTACAGGCAATGCATTCCATACCCCTACTACTCAACTGCTAATATGTGGCTGCAAAGATTGTTGTCACCATTCTCTTGTTCTGACTTGGCCTATAGGACTTTGTTGGTCTGAAATGGTAGAGGAAACCCATTAGGTAGTCTAATCAGAAAACACAGCAGTTTAAACAGGATGCAGTTTATTGCACAACTACAATCAGGTATAAGCTAAATTAGTAAGACGTTATTACTAAGACTATAGTGATATCTGGCATAATAGTCTGTTCCCTGGATAATTTTCAGATGTTTTGCCTTTCATCACCCAAGTTCTCACGGCATCATCAAATTGGGTGGAAATTAATGCAGTCTTTAGTATTAACCCTTTTGACAGCTGAGGGTTGTCCAGATTTTTTGTGGAAGATTGAAACGAGTGACTTTCACCATTCAGGTCAGTTAACAAGTTGTATTTGTAGATATACGCAGTCAACTTGGAGGCGCGTGATCAAGAAGGGAGGCTTATGTTAGCTTGTAAAGCAGTAGGCACAAGGCAACTGTCAAGAGTGTGTATTTTTGTAAAAAGTCCTGTTTCAATGAGGGTGCATCATCAGCTGTTACGTGGTAGTATTCTTTGAGGAGGATGTTTTCCCAGTGGGTATCAGAAGTTCAGTATGTGTCAGCACTGGAAGCATTTGAGCTGTGTTGATTTCAATGCCCCAGAAATAATCTTAATGACTTCCCAGAGATGGATATCTACAGCATTTGTGTGGTGGTTCCAAGTTGGACAGCAGCACTCTACTGTTGGGTAGACCAAGGCCAGTGAAGCAGCATATGGTTTGTTGGCTCTGCTATCGCAGGTTGTACTTGCCAATCTCCCTATGTAACATTCATTTTCTTGCCTTGACCTGGGCTTTGGTTTTCTCATGGTTTTGCAGGTAAATCAATATACTGGCAAAAGTGATACCAAGATATTTTGAGTTTGGATCATGGATGAGTGGTCAACCACAGAACTGGACATGACGTTCTTCCCCCTCCTTTGAGTTGTTCAGGTAAAACAATAGTCTTGATAGTGTTTGGGTTAACTTTTAACGTAGGCTTCCAGAGAATAGATTTTCAGTGATTGTTTTCTCAATTTCCTCACATTTGTTAGCTTTGAATGCCAGAGCAAAGTAGTCAGCATATGTGAAGCGCCATGGACCTTTGGGAACGAATTTACTAGCATTAAAATGTATGTTGTGGGTGGCACAGTGGTTAGTACTGCTGCCTCATAGCACCAGGGACCCATGTTCAATTCTAGTCTTGGGCAATTGTCTGTGGGGAGTTTGCACATTCTCCCTATGTCGGCATGGGTCTCCTCCCAAACATGTGCAAATAAGGTGGATTGACTATGCTAAATTGCCCTGTAGTGACCAGGAATGTGCAGGCTAGTTGGATTAGCCATGGTAAATGGGTTATTTAAATAGAGAATGGGGGGGGTGCTCTTTGGATGGTCAGTACAGATCCAATGGGCCACATGTCTTCTTTCTGCACTGTAGGGATTCTATGATATGATGAAGAGAGCAATGAGGGGACTGATCTCTGTCAGACTCAACTGTTCATTGTGGGAGGTGAATTTGATTTCCACGGTACACACTGAGCACACATTTGACGATCTGTTGGGTTTTCTCAGTGGATAATTTTGAAGAGCAGTAACAGCATGCCTGTACACCATATTTTATCATGGGCGTAGGATCAGTCAACAAAGATGGGACCTATTCTTCAGGCCTTATTGTAAGCTATATGTGCTGACAGTGTTAGGATTTGCTCGGACCAGTTCAGTTCTGTTTGGGACTATGTTGGGGAAGGTTGGTGTCGCGCATATTGCTGCTTCCAAGGTGGGACTCAATGTGTTTAGAAGAATTTTGTTACTGAGAGCAAGGCAACGTGAGTAGAAATTGCCTGGGTCATTGAGTAATTTCCTTGGCCTTGCAATGACCACCATCTTAGATTTATTTTATATCCTTGCATGGGACATGGGTGTCACTGGCAAGGCTGGCATTTGATCACCCATTTCTAATTGCCCTTGAACTGATTGGTTCTCTGTGCCATTTCAGAGGACTATTAGGAGTTAATATCATTATGGGTCTGGAGTCACAGATAGAGCATATCAGGCAAGGATGGCAGTTTCCTTCTCTAAATGACATTAGTGAACCAGATGTGATTTTACGACAATCGGCAATGGTTACATGATCACCACTAGACGATCTGTTTGATTTTCAGATTTCACTGAAATCACATTTCATCATCTGTTATGATGGGATTCTAAACATATCTACAGGTGATCAGTCTAGGATTCTGGATTACCAGTCCAGTGGTATTACCACATGCCATCACCTCCCCTAAATGCAAGTGACAGCATGAGATGTATGGAATGGTGCCTCTTCTGTGAAGAGGGGGAAAAAATCTTTGGTAGCCACCAATAGGCCTGTGATCCAATATGCTTCAGAAATTATGGGTAAATCCAATTAAGTCTCACTGGATCCCAATATCACTGTTGCTTTGCCATGATCCTGGGAGAAGAGAGGAGAGAAGGTCGACGGAGGACAGCCAGCACTAGCACCCAAAGCATAATGTTTACGATGGACACTGGGAAATTGTGAGGGTCCTCATGTGACCCTTTGTGCTTTCCACATTTCTAACCTGGAGCTTGCCAAATTGGTCTGGACATGGGCTGCTTGTGTTGTGAACCAGAAATCCCAGTTGGCAGGAGAACTAGGTCATCACAGATCCTGAAATTAATTCTAATTGAGCTAAATTGGCTACTTCCTGTTTGGACAGGCAGCCAAACGACTTGGAAGCTGGAGTCGTGTCGGAGAATCAACATGGTCCAGTGATGACAAGTTACATGCGCAAATGTCTCCAATCTGGATCCTGACAGGTTTTAAAAATCTAGCTCATGCATATCCATGGTAGTGGGTATTCAATGGCCTCAACAATCAGGAACTAGAGACATGAAAATATCCGACTGATCAATGACCAGTGGTACCCCTCTATCACCCAATCCCTTTGGAAGGTATGCATTTTGGCAGTGGAACAAGGACAGTTTGAATGCCAATGCCCCAACAATAGAACAGAATATAAATTCTCAGTGTTCCTGCTCACGCTTTAGAAAGTTCAAATCAGCTGTGTTGCCTAAGAACTGCTAAGCATTCTCAAAATGGATAAAAAGTTTATGGAATCACAGAAACACAGAAATCACAGAAGTAGGTCATTTGGCCCATCATGTTTGCACTGGCTCTTCAAATGAGTATCATTACCTCATGCCAACCTCTGTCATTTTCCTAATAAACTTGAATATCATTTCTATCCAAATGATCATCTAATACCCTCTTGAAGGCTTCAACATGTCTCCATCACATTTCCAGGCAGTGCAGTCCATACCCTAACTCTCGGCTATTTGAAAATCTTCTTTTCCACCTTGCATTTTCTTCTTTTACAAATCACTTTAGATCTGTGCCCATGGTTCTTGATCCTTTTACAAGCAGGAATAGTTTCTCCCTATCTACTTTATCTAGTCCCCTCATGATTTTGAAAACTTCTATCAGATCTCCTTTTAGCCATCTACTCTTCAAGGAGAACAGTCCCAATTTCTTCAATCTATCATCAACTGAAATTTCTCATCCTTGGAATCATTCTTAGAAACCACTTCTGCGCTCTATCCAATACGTTCACATCCTTCCAATAACTGATGCTCAGAAATGTATACAACATTCCAGCTAAGGTCTAACAAGTGTCTTATACAAGTTCAACGTCACCTCCTTGCTTACATACCCTATGCTCCAATGAATTGAGCTGAGAATACTGAATGCTTTATTATTTCTCTCAAACTGTTCTGCTGCCTTCAGTAACTATTGCACATATACACCCAGGCCCCTCTGCTCCTGCCACTCCTTTTGAATTGTAATCCCTAATTTATATTGTCTTTCAAAATTCTTCCTACCAAAATGCATCACCTCACACCTTTTGCATGAACCTCATCTGCCACTTATACACTCACTCCACCAACCTGTCTATGTTCTTTAGAAGTTCTACACCGTCTTCCTCACAGTTTACAATTCTTTTAAGTTTCATGTCATCTGTAAACTGTGAAATTGTCCCGATACATCAAGAGCTAGATCATAAATATATATCAGGAAAAGCAGCAATCTCAATGCTGATCCCTGTGAAACCTCACCACAAGCCTTACTCCAGCCTGAAAAATTTATCCCTTGATCATGACTAAATGTTTCCTATTACTCAATTTATTTTGTACCAATGTTGCTACTGTCCCTTTCATCCATGACCAATAACTTTCCTCAGAAGTCTGTTGTGTGGCACTGGAGCAAATGCCATCTGCAAGACTGCATACATAGCATTAGCTTCTAGCCTTTCTTTTACCTCTTCAAAAAACTCCAGCAAGTTAGTTAAACTTAATTTCCTTTTTAGAAATGAATGCTGGCTCTTATTAATCAACCCACCTTTTTCCACGTGACTACTAATTCGACCCTGAATAATTGTTTCTACTGTGCCAACAAGAACTGCACATGGTATTCCATTTGTGGCCTGACCCTAACCCTAATTCTATCTCCACAACTGAAGTTAAACTGACTGATCTGTACTTGTTCAGCTTATCCTTATGACCTTTCTCAAAAACCTTTTGCAATTTTTCAGTTTTTTGGTACCTTCCCCAAATCTACGGAAGTCTGGAAGATTATAATCAGTGCCCCTGCAATCTCAACCCTCACTTCCTTCAAAATCCTTGGATGCATCTCATCCAGTCCCAGTGCTCTGTCAACTTTAAGTACCAAGAGAGTCAAAAGGTGTGGTGCTGGAAAAGCACAGCAGGTCAGGCAGCATCCTAGGAACAGGAGAGTCGATGTTTCGGGCATAAGCCCTTCATCAGGAATGCGCCAACAGTCTATCCAACACTTCTTTCATATCAATTTTAAACCTTTCTAGTTCCACCCTCTGGTCTGGGTTGCATCTCCAACTTTGGAAAGACTGATGAATAGTCTTCATTTAACACCTCAGCCATGCCTGCTGTATCTACATACAAACGCACTTTCTGGGTCTCTAATTGGCCCTACTCCTCTTACTAATTATATGCCGATAGAAAATTTTAGGACATCCTTTTATGCTAGTCTATTCCCATCATTCCTCTTTGCTTCTCTTATTTTCTTTTCATCTTTCCTCTGAAACTTATTTATTCCTTTTGGTTTTAAATTGCATTTTCATTCTGTTCTCTGGCCATAAAATATAGGAGCAGAATTATTTGATTTTGTCACATGTACACAGATACTGTGAAAAGTATTGTATTGTGTACTAACCAGACAAATGATACCTTACTCAAGTACATCAGGGTAATAAAACAGAATGCAGAATATCGTGTTACAGCTACAGACAAAGTGCAGTGAAAAGTCAGTTCTAATATATGAGAGGTCCTTTCATAAGTTTGATTACAGCAGGGAAGAAGCTATTCTTGAATTAGGTCATTCATCTACGATAATTTTCTGTTACAAGCTTAATGAGCATAGAAGCAGGTCCTTCAGCCCATCGTGTCTATACTGACCAACCAACACCAAATTACATTAATCCCTTTTATCTGCGCTTGTTTCATAGTTGACTATGCCCTGCTATTTTAAGTACCGATCCTGATATTTTTTAAATGTTGCGAGATACTTGTCTTAACCACCCTTTTAGGCAGCATATTCCATATTTCTACAATTCTCTGGATGGAAAAATTTCTTCTCATATCCCAACCATTTGCTCCTCACCTTAAACTTGTGTCCTCTGGTCTTAGCTATGTCTTTCATGGGGAAAAGATTCTCACAATCTATCCCTTTCATAATTTTGTATGTCTAAATGAGATCCCTTTCAGCCTCCTCTACTCCCAGGAAATCCAGTCTCTCTCCATAACTGAGTTCTTTCATCCCAGGCAATATCCTGGCGAATCTCCTCTGCACCCTCTCTCATGCCATCACATCCTTCTGATAGTGTGCTAAGAAAAACTACATATGATATTCCATTTGTGACCTAACCAATGTTCTATAAAGTTGAAACAAAACTTCGTTGCTCCGACAGTTGATTCTGATAGAATGCTATAATTCCGTTTTGTGCAGTCTCGCATTAAAAGTATTTAGTGCAATAGCCACGCCATTTATATTAACGGGGCCAGGACCACGTTATAATGAATACAGGTAAGGAAAGTTTGCTTTCTACAAATAACGGTAAAGCTGATTCGCATTGAAGAAACACGCGTTGTAGCAGAACCGACTGTATATTCTACATCCAAGCTGATAAAAGCAAGCATCCCATACATCTCTTCATCATCCTGTCTACCTGTGCTGACATCTTCAGGGATTGCACACCAAGGTCCCTTTGTTCTTCAGTACTCCTTAGGAATCTACCATTCATTGTGTATATCCTTCGCTTATTAGACCTCTCAAAACGCATCACTCTGCACTTATCGGGATTAAGCTCCATCTGCCATTGGTCTACTCAATTTACCAACTGATCGATATGAGATTGTAGCCTGAGACAATCCTCACTATCAACAACACTAATTTTTGTGCCATCTGCAAACTTACCAATTAAACCTTCTAGATTCACATTAAAGTTGATAATGTACATGACAAACAGCAAGGGTCCCAGCACAAATCCTTGTGGTACATTGCTGGTCACAGGGTTCCAATTACAAGAACAACCCTCCAACATCGCCCTTTCCCTCCTATTTATAAACCGATTTTGGATCTAGTTTGCCAACTTGCTTTGGATCCCAGGGGCTTTTATGTTCTGGATTTGCCTTCTATATACGACCTTGTCAAAGGCCTTACTGAAATCAACATAAACCACATCAACTACACTACCCTCATTAATATATTTAGTCACCTTTTTAAAAATAAAGTCAATTAATTTAGTCAGGTAGGGTTTCCTTCAAACAAATCCATGCTGACTAACCCTGATCAATCCCCGCCTTTCCAAGTCGTGATTAATCCTGTACTTCAGAACATTTTTCAAATATTTCCCTACCATTGACATCAGACCACCTGGTCTTTAATTACATGGCCTATCCCTGCTGCCTTTCTTTAATAAAGGAACCACATTTGCTCCCCTAATTAACTATTCTGCTACTTTGAAAGTATTAAGGAAGAAGTGAAACTCAATAAATGTGAGAATTGAGCACTGCAAAATACAGAAAATTTTCAAGTTGCGGACTACGAATAGTAACAATCTTGTTCGACGTTTGCACCTGATATAAGAATATCTTTGTAAAACTTAAGTTCAATGATGTGGTGTTTTCCTTACCAGTCTCTGGTAATTCTGGGAGAGCATGAAGACCATGTGTTATCTTTGGAGACAGCATGCTGAAACACAAATTGGGGGAAAAAAAAAAGATTTAATGAAATAAGTTTAATGGAATGAAGAAATATTCATTTAATTCATTTGTGGATTTTAATAGAAAATTTGAATAATTTCCTTTACTTTTATAAATTTACCTGCAATGTAAAATGTACTTTATGCAAGTAGTCTGTGAAGAAAACTACTTAACCTTCAGATCTTGATAATAAAGCCCAACATTCCCCTTTTTGAACTGTCAAGAAATTAAAAATACCAACTTTCAAGTAAATAACAAATAAATATAGATATTATCTGAATTTTGTGCTCAGCTCAAAATGAACTGCCTAGAAAGAAAGCTATCTGCAAAGGTCAATCAATCTGACAGGAATCTGTCCTCAGGGACAGGGGACATGAGAGATAATAGCAGAATGGCTATGTTACTAGACCAATTTGGTTGGATCCTAACTGCCCTAGCAATCGACTCATCATTACCTGCTAACAGACAATAAATGTTGATCTTCCAGCAACACTCATGTCCTGAGAAAAATGTCAGCAAGTAGGTAGACATTTAATCAAATTGAAATATTGACACATAGAAGCCAGAAATTCAAAGAGCTGCATTTCTAATTTAAAATTTCAGAATGTAAAATAAACATAGGACTATATTGAGATAGAAGCTAAAATAAAGATAAACATACTTTTCAGTACCAATAAGGGTGTTTCACAGCAATTATAAAGTCAGCACATCTTTCAAAATCTAGCATACCCTTTCAAAAAAGTAACCTTTTCCAGAGTTTTTACAATATGGCAGCAGTGTTGGAGTGAATATTTTTGTCAGTTCATCATCACAAGGGAGACATCAGTCTATAGGAATACTGCAGTGCACGCTATGGAGAACCAAGACTCTGGATTTCCCTGTTATTCTTTGCACATAGTGATCATGACGAATGCTGGCAGCTTTTTTGTAATTGCATATAAAAAGTAAAGTCATTGTGAATAACAAAATTCAATCTATGTTCAGCAGGATTGTTAACATTTCACATGTTAAAACCAAACAAAGTGATATTTCAACAAAACAGTAAAGTAAGAAAAACCTCGGGAGTATCTAACCTTGGCCTTGGTGAAGATCTATCCACCACTGGAGGAGGCGGACTAGATGGTGGGGTAGATTCTAAAAATTAGAAAATACCAAGGAACATCAATTTATGAACAGGTCTACAGTTTAAATTATCACATTGGTAACATAAGCTTCAAGGAGAAAGTGAGGACTGCAGATGCTGGAGATCAGAGCTGAAAATGTGTTGCTGGAAAAGTGCAGCAGGTCAGGCAGCATCCAAGGAGCAGGAGAACCGACGTTTCGGGCATGAGCCCTTCTTCAGGAATGAGGCCTTCTATATTTGCCCAACATTCCCCTTTTTGGACTGTCAAGAAATTAAAAATACCAACTTTCAAGTAAATAACAAATACATATAGATATTATCTATTTCTGAAGATATTGATATTATCTATTCCCCTCATTCCTGAAGAAGGGGTCATGCCCGAAACGTCGATTCTCCTGATCCTTGGATGCTGCCTGACCTGCTGCACTTTTCCAGCAACACATTTTCAACATAAGCTTCAACAAATTCATTAAAACATTTCTATTTCTAACTCTTTCTAATTAGAGACAATATTCCTCATAGTGTAGTGAGTGTGTTCGGATGAACACAATTTCCCACTTATATATAATGCACATTTTAATAGCCATTATGTAATAATCTAGATTATTTTCACTGAAGCTATATTATTTACAATAAGTATCTAAGTTAGTTCACTGAACTTGAAGCTTTTTTTTCCAACCATACTAGGTAACCTCATCAATGAGAGTCTCTGGTGAAGTGCTAGTGGTTATGTCCTGCCTCTCTATTTGTAGGTCTTGATTTCTTAAGATGAGTGATATCATTTCTGGTTCTTATTTTCAGAGGAAGGTGGATGGGATCTAAATCGATGTGCTTATTGATGGAGTTCTGGTTAGGATGATATGCCTCTAAGAATTCTTGTACATGTCTTTGTTTCACCTGTCCAAGGAGGTGTGTGTTGTTCCAGTCAAAATGGTTGCCTTCACTGGGGTCATTTAACTCAGTTAATTGCCAAGGGAGCATGTGATGGTGAGAGTTTCTCAAATGTAAATCTTACTTTAAGCTGGTCAACACATCAAACTATTTTTGACAGTGTTATAGGAGTGAAACTTCCTCCTAGTCCTTTATAGGGGACTGAGCTCCCATTTGCAGCTAAGCAACAGAAAGAACTGTGTTATTCACTCGTAAAGCAAGCCACTGCTGCTTCAAAATGTCTTAATAGATTATATCTTAAAAGGCATCAAAATGCTAGTTTGCCTGTAAATACGAAGATACTTGGCCTTTAGGCTTTTCAGTTGGACTTCACCTGGAGAGGAGGGTTTTGTTTGGCTGCTGGAAGAGAGTTTGGCTGGAATCTGATTGACTTTAACAAGGCCTAAAGGGAGCCTTGCATTAAGCATGGGTCTCCTCAATGAGAGGAATTCTTGCTCTCAAAAGCTGCTGCTCAGACTGATTTCCAGCAGTCCTAGCAATTCCAGCAATGCCGGAATACAGTACAGGATGGGACTTAGATCATTGAAGTCTCATAAAGATCAAATATAGACACTAGACCCAGGTAAATCTGGGATGTTTTGGACAGAGAGGGATCAGACAAGCTAGGAAGGGGGTGTGTAGGTTGAAGTGGTTGTGAGAGTGCACTTTGAAGGCCAGAGAGGCAGTGGCAATGTGCTAATGGCAATAATACAGAACCCCAATTGAATCCCATCATTACAGAATTAAATTTTAATTGAATAAAAATATTCTGGAATGAAAAGACTATTTGAGTGGTTACCGCGTAACCCTTCTTGATTGTCATAAAAATCCATCAGGTTCACTAATTCTTAAAGGAAATCTGCCATCTTCACCTGGTCTGGCCTACATGTACCTCCAGATGAAACATGGCAAAGTGGTTGACTCTTAACTGCCCTCTGGGAAAGTAAGGATGAGCAATAAATGCTAGTGATGCCCACAGCTGGTGAATGAATAAAAAGAAAGTGGATGGGCAAAATGGAGGGTTGAGAGAGTTGACATTTTGGGAGGGGTGACCCTGATGCACACTGGGTACCCATTGATGAATGTAACCTGGCACTCCCTTTCCACATTTAACTAAAATGTATTAAAAAAAATTGTCCTTTCCATTTCTCATTGTTGAGTGCATTATGGCAGTAGAGGTTGACTGAAGGTCTCGAGTAGTCAATAATAACTATTTAAAGGCTTGAATAGGTCTAATGACAGGCAGCGTAATGGTTGCCTCACATATCCCCTGTATTATGGGACAATCATGGGCAGGAAGACAGTAGACAAGCTATCCAATATTGTTAATGTTCTCAAACTGCTTAAAGCAGGTTCACTGAGGTGGACTTGCAGTAAAATCCAGCCTTTAAATATGGATATCAATGGCACTGAAGCATTTCAATTTTACATACCTTTGAAGTTGACATAAGCACATCTTTTGCTCTATTCTACCTGACTGCAAACTGATCATGAGTACAGAGCTTGAGCATTGCTGAAAAAAAAACATTTTTTTAAAGCTTTTCATCTTATATTCTTAAGATAGTTTACAAGATAACCAATTCAAAGGGAAAACCAACAATTATACTACATAAGTGAACTCAGTTTGATAGAGACATTGCCATGGAAAACGCACTCATTAATGTGGATTGACAGTTAACTGCCGGGTTTTGCTTTAATTCTAATCAAGGCAGGTTAACTGTCATTGATCAGGGCATGTCCTGAGAAATAAATCAGTGATTGGTTGGCATTTATTTTGTTAAGTTGGAACGTGTGCAGAACATATTTTTTCTGTCTGCAAAGAACAGAATCTTTGTATTAACATATGGATCTTCCAGTATACACAAGTGCACTACACAATGAGCCCGATTGACAATCCTGAATTGATTGCCAACTATATCTAGTAAATATTGTTCAATTGCAGAATCACATGTAATATTGAGTGTTTTGCAAGCATAGGCTGGTTGGCTACAGTTAGTATTTTGCTTGTTGCAAATAATGGCAGGGGCATACTGTTGAAATGATCCACAAGTCTTTGGACTGTACTGACTATATTACTGACATCAAACTGGCATAAAATTCATATACAGGTCATTCTGTTATAACATGTGCTTTGTCAACACAAATTCGCTGGAACGCAATTGACAAATTGGGAGACACTTTCTACAGCATGAACTTTTAAAATGTGTGTTGGCTGTAACACAACTACAGCACCAACACTTAAAGCACTTTCTAAAGTGTGATTTTCTATAACACGGGATTGCACAAGAACATAACTATTACATTATAGAAGAACTGACTGTATCACATTCCTCATTTGTGTGATAGACAGAATGTCTTTTTAGCTTGATGATAGCGTCCTGTTAGTGGCAAATACCATTCTTGTTGTTGCATTGTAGCAGTGACAAACAGTTAGCTTGTACCGTACTTTCCCAGGGTGATCTGAATTGGACTGGCCACTTTTCAGGAACAAGAGCGACCACGTGTGGATACTTCATGAGTTGTGCAATATACAGCAAGAAACAATCTGATTAGATAGCTGTTATCCAACAGATTGGCTTGTTGAAACCTATTTTAGCATTAGGTTTGCAAGGCATGGGCATTACGTATGAGTAATACAGCTTCTAATTTTCTTTTTGGTGAGCAAACCTTTGAATACTGAGGCATCAACTTCTGAAACTGGAATTCAATGCATTGACCCGTGTGGCATGCGCGGAACCTTGGAGCAGCTACACATGGTCAAGTAGCTTAGAGGGAAGGTTGCTGATAAGGCCAATTTATAGGGCACGGAACTGTAGAAATACACTTCTGACCAGTGAAGGTAGGCTTGTGGTAGGTAGTAGTAGAGACTGCTTTGGTTGATTTCGCAACTAAGATATGGAGAAAAGGGAGCTTGTTTATCTGTTCCATTTCATAAATGAACTGAGTCAGAAAGGAATACGTTAAGACATGTAAGGAAAATTTTAAATGCAATTACAGATAAAAATTTAGCAAATGCATCATCTAAATGGAAGAAATATCCAACAGGTAGGAGGTTAGGTGCCATTCCATTGAACATAGGTTTTTCATGGATAGTTACATCTATTATTATGAAAGTTATATGTAGTTCATATGGGAACTAGAATATTAATAAAGGAGGTCTTGGTTTTGCAAACAACAAGAATATTTACATGTACTTGTTTCAAATCAATAAAACAGATAACAGTCATTTATTGGTTCATTTCTCAGGGCACTGTCCTGACAATTACAGTCAACCTCTCTGGTTTAAAATTTAAACAAAATCTAGAACTTAACTGTCAATCAACATTGATGTGCATTGTCCATGGCAACTACTCTACCTGAGTCAACTTGCCGACCAAGAAACAAATTCCTGTCATGAAATATAAATGTTGGTTTGCCCCTTGAATTGGCATTCTTGCAAAATGTCCTGGAGAGTGTAAGTCAAAAAGCTTCAACAAAATATGTCTTCTTTCAGCAATACTGGCATAAAAATGTGCATTGAAATTATTATTCTCAACTGAATGCACATGGAAAATCACCAGAAGCAACAAGTGTGACTAAAATGTGAAGTTGATCCAGATAGGAAAACATAAAACAGTACTTCTGATGTTTAGCAGATAAGTATTAAATTTAAATACTGAACCACAGAAAAGATATAGCACAAAAAGAGGTAATTAGCTGTCATGTTTGTCCTGACTAAATAAACTAGTCACTCATCTAATCCCACTTCAGCCCACCAAGCCTGTCTACCACCTACAAGGCACAAGTCAGGAGTGTGATGGAATATTCCCCATGGCCTGGATGGGTGCAGTTCCAAAAACTCTCAAGACGTTTAACATCATTCAGGACAAAGCAGCCCACTTGACTAGCATCACATCCACAAATATCCACTTGCTCTACTACTGATGCTCAGTAGCAGCATGAACGATCTACAAGATGCACTGCAGAAATTCCTCAACTGCATGTCATATAGTTCATGTCTTACATTCCTATTCTTACAGTCAGTCCCTTTCCTAATGAAGGAAAGCACCCCATATATTTTCTATACTTTCAGGGATCTGTGAACATGCATGCCAAGGCCTCTTACCCTAAATCTCAATATCCCCTGTTTATTCTGTACTCCCTAGCTTCATTTGCCCTCCCCAAATGCATAACTTTGCACTTCTCCAGACTGAATTTTATTTGCCACTTTCCTTCCCACTCAACTAAATTGTTGACATCTACCTGCAGTTGACAGCCATCCTTTTTGTTATCACCTACCTGGTCAATCTTTTTTATCATCCTTAAACTTCCAAATCACACCTCCCACATTTAAGTCTAAACTATTACAATATGCCACAGACTGCAAGGGATTCAATCCTGAGCCCCGTGAAACAACACTGGAAACCACTTCATACTTGCAAAAATATCCGGTGAACATAATCCTTTGTTTCCTGTCACTGTGCCAATTTTGGATCAAACTTACCATATTTCCCTGTATCCCACAGGCTTTAATTTTTCCCTTGTTACCCTTTCAACAGATACTACCAGAGCTATCTCCTGGTTTCTCCAACACTTTGCTTTTATTTTAGTTTTTTTCTGACAGTCTGTTATTGTCAAATGCCTTTTGAAAATTTGTGTAGACAACATCCATTACATTACCTTCAACAATCCTCCTCATTACTTCCTCACATAATTTAATTAACTTAAATCATGCTGACTATTCTGAACTAATCGGTGTCTCTGTAAGTAACATTTAATCCTGTTTCTTAGTATTGATTCTTATAATTTGTCCACCACCAAGATCAGTCCTATAATTATTTGACCTAACCCCTGCACCCTTTTTGAATGTGCTCATAGACCTCCAATTCAATAGTGCCTCATCTTCATCTAGCGATGATTGGAAAATGATCATCAGAGCAGCTGTTGTCTCCTCCCTGGCTTCCTTTAACAGACCAGGATACAATTCATCAGGCCCCAGTGATTTATTCACCTTCAAGGTCAGTCATTCCAATATTTCCCTGCTCATTTTGTCTATTTTTTCATATCCTCCGCATCATCATTCTCGTTTGTGAAAACAAAGACAAAATACTCATTTAGAGCCACACTCACATCTTCTGCATTCAAGCACACATTAGGCCCAATCTTTCCTTATTCATCCTCTTGTTCTTACCATTTCCTTAATCATCCATAATGTCCTGATTTGGATTTTTGGATTTTCCTTAACTTTACTTGCGAATATTTTGCCATATCCTCTTTTTGCTTCCTAATGTCTGTTCACTTCACTCCTGTGCTTCCTATATTTCTCTAAGTTTTCAAAAGTACACTTAATTATTTATTTGTTCTCACATTATTCTTTAAATTACCAGTGTAGGCAAAACTAAGAATATTCTGCTACTTTCTAAAACATACCAAACGAGGATTGCTTGCGATTTAGCGGGCTATGAGGTACTCTGGGTGTGGGCTCAGATAATGTCCGTTTATGTTTAGTTGTCAGTGGGGGTAGAGGCGGTCGTTTCTTAGTTGACGGGCTGTCCGAGGTAAAGGTGGCACTTCCAGAAGGAGGACTCTTGACAGAAAATGGTGGTGGTGGTGGTGGTGGAACACTTGGAGCTAAAAAAGCAATAAAATCAATGTAAATTAACTTTGCAGAAGTATTTTGTTTCTGTTGAATAATTTTTCAAAATTGAGTTGATTATCATTCACTCATCTTGAAAACCATATACAATCAATCGTACAGTTTCATAGCAGAAACCTTTGCTAAGATTCAATTATTCCAAGCAATTATGGTTTTACGGAAAAAAAGGGGTGATGGTCAAGTGGTATTATTGATGGGTTATTAATCCTGAAACTTACCTTAATTCCAAACCCACAGTAATGTGGTTGACTCTCAACTGCCATCTGAAATGGCCTAGTAAATCACTAATTTGTACTAACTACTGTAAAATCTCAACGAAGAAATGAAACCGGACAGGCTACTTGACACTGGAAATGACAGTGGCTGAAAGAGCCGTGACCATCCTGCAAACTTCTTCTTGCTAACATCTAGGGGCTAGTGCTAAAATTGGGAGAGTTGTCTTACAGACTAGTAAAGCAACAGCTGACATAGCTATACTTACAGAATCATACTTGACAGACAATTTTCATAGATGCACCTTAGAAAGCAACCTATCTGGATGCACCACAATGTGATATGGCAACTGCTCTGCCCAAGATTGCAAGAAACTAAGAGAGTCGTGAATACAGCCCAGTCATCACATAAATCAGCCTTCCATTCATATTTCCCACTGCCTTGGGTAAAACAACCAACATAATCAAAGACTCCTCCCATACCAGTTATACTCTCTTCCACTCTCTTCTGTCAGATAGAAGATATAAAAGTTTGAATACACATACAGACAGGCTCAAGAACAACCCTTTCCCTGCTGTTCTTAGACTTTTGAGTCTTTCAAGTGTTAATTCTGATCTCTCTCTGCACCTTGTCTGCAGCTGCAACACTGTATTCTGTACTCTGTTTTGCTATTCTAATGCACTTTGTATGGTGTGATCTGCCTGTATTGCATACAAAACAACAGTTTTCACTGTATCTCAGTATGTGACAACAATAAATAAAACTGAAATTCAATGCCCCAGATGCTGCCATCATCATCCCTGGATATGTCCTGTCACGACCCAGCATATTCCACAATCATTAAAATCTAGCCAGATGATCAACTCTTCTTCCATGGACAGTGCAGAAGGATGTGCCAGGTGCATTACCAAGCATATCTAAAAGTGAGGTGTCAACCTAAGTGAAGCAACGAAACAGCTTAAGCAGCAAGTGATCTCACAACCAATGGATCAGATCGAAGCTCTGCAGTCCTGCCACAACCAGATGTGAATGGCGGTGGACAATTAAACAATTCACTGGAGGAGGAGGCTCCACAAATATCTCCATCCTTGACAATAGATAGCCCAACACATCAGTGCAAAAAATAAGGCTGAAGCATTCACAGCAATTTCCAGCCAGAAGTGCCAAGTGGATGATCCATCTTGGCCTCCTCCAGTCATCCTCAGCATCACAGATACCAGTCTTCAGCCAATACAATTCATTTCATGTGATATCAAGAAAGATATCGAGACACTGGATATTGCAAAGATAATGTGCCATGACAACACTCCACCAATAATACTGAATACCTGTGTCCAGAACTTGCTGCTCCCCTTGGCAAGCTGTCCAGTATAGTTACAACACTGACCTCTACCTGACAATGTGGAAAATTGCTCAGGTACATCCAGTATACAAACATCCAACCTGGCCAATTACCAAGCCATCAGTCTACTCTCGATCATCAGTAAAGTCATCAACAGAGCTACCAAACAGCACCTGCTCAGAATGCCCAGTCTGAGTTCCGCCAGAACCACTCAGCACCTGACTTCATCATAGCCTAGGTTCAAACATGGAGAAGAGAACTGAATTCCAGAGGTGAGGTGAGTGTGACAACCCTTGACAGCAAGGCTGCATTCGAATGAGTATGGCAAAGAGGCTTAGCGAAACTGGAATTCATCGGTATCAGGGCAAACTCTCCACTATAAGTTGGTTATGGTTGTTGCAGGTCAATCATCTCAGCTCCAGGACATTTCCGCAGGAGTTCCTCAGGGTAGAGTCCTAGATCCAACCACCTTCAGCTGCTTTATCAAGAACCCTTCCTCCATGATAAGGTCAGAAGTGAGGATGTTTGCCAATAATTGCACCATTTGCAATACCTCAGAGACTGAAGCAGTCCATGTTCAAATGCATCAAGATCTGGATTACATCCAGACTTAGGATGACAATTGGCAAGTAACATTCGCACCACACAAATGTCAGGGATTGACCATCTCCAATAGGAGATAATCTAATCACTGCCCTTTGACAGCCAATAGTGTTACTATAACTGAATCCCCTATTATCCACATATTTGGAATTACCATTGACCAGAAACTCAACTGGACTCACCACATAAACACTGGCTACAACAGCAGGTCCGAGGTTAGGAATACTGCAGTGAGTAAGTCACTAAAACTAATCCACCATCTACAAGGCACAAGTCAGGAGTTTGATGAAATACTTCCCACTTGCCTGGATGAGTGCAGCTCCAACAACACTCAAGAAACTTGCCACCTTCCATGAAAAAGCAAGCAACCTGCTTGATTAGTGTAATATTCACAAGCATTCACTCTCGTCAACACCAACACTCAGTAACACCACTGTGAATGATTTACAAGATGCACTGCAGAATTAACCAAAGATCCTCAGATAGCACCTTCTAAACCCATGACCACTTCTATCAAGAAGGACAGGGGTAGCAGATGCATGGGAACACCACCCCCCTTTCGGTTTCCCTCCAAGACACTGACCAGCCTGACTATTACTTCACTTCACTGTCCTTCACTGTCGCTGGATCAAAATCCTGGAATTCCCTCCCCAAGGGCTTTGTGGACTGTAGTGGTTCAAGAAGGTAGCTCACCATCAACTTCTCAAGGGCAACTATGGATAGACAGTAAATGATTGCCAGCCAGTGATGCCCATGTCTCAAGTAAATTTTAAAAAGTGCACCTTTGACATACATAGGATTGAAAAACCATATATTACAGATTGTTTTCTGTTCTTAACTGTTAAGTTTCAGAAGTAATTGCATTTGAAAACACTACACAATAGCTAATGGTGCTGTTAGTAAATACAAACCTTTGATAGGGATTCTGGGTGGAATAGGAGGCCCCTCTGATACAGGGGATAAAGGCTGAGATTCTGTACTTCGCGACTGATTGGTCAATCCACAGGGTTGTTCACGTTGGTGCTCTCGTGATATGCAGGGAGAGTCTTTGCTGACAGCCACTGTGTTAGGCTTCTCTAGACTTGTTGGATGTTTGCTAGCTGGCTGGTAACAGCTGTATGGCCTAAGAGAACGTTCCCTTTTAATAGGTCCCTGCTTTTTGAACAGAAAAACAGAAATCTTACATAAAATTGCCAATCTTTTCGTAAATAAAATAAGATTAGATTAGATTAGATTACTTACAGTCTGGAAACAGGCCCTTCGGCCCAACAAGTCCACACCGACCCTCTGAAGAGCAACCCACCCAGACACATTCCCCTACATTTACCCCTTCAACTAACACTACGGGCAATTTAGCATGGCCAATTCACCTAACCTGCACATCTTTGGACTGTGGGAGGAAACCGGAGCACCCGGAGGAAACCCACGCAGACACGGGGAGAATGTGCAAACTTTGCACAGACAGTTGCCCGAGGCGGGAATTGAACCCGGGTCCCTGGTGCTGTGAGACAGCAGTGCTAACCACTGTGCCACCGTGCCGCCCAAAATAAGATTGAAAGTAATAATATATTTTCAGAGAGAAGGTAATGGATGTTAACCTGAGGTACTACATGAGGGATTCCAGTAAATTGAGGAGCAGAATAATCTGCCCGTAATATTTTGGTCAAGCTTACTCTATGCAAATGAATACCAATAACATCAGTTAATGATACATTATTACATCTTAACCAGACTTCATAATATAGTATCTACAACAGGCAATACAAATAAATCTAGCCCAATGGTAACTATGTCATAAAGACCCATCTGGTTCACTACTGTCCTTTAGCAAAGAAAATCTACTATCCCTACCCGGTTCTGTCTACATGTGACTCCAGACCCACAGCAAAGGCTAATTCTTAATTACCTTCTGGACAATTAGAGATGGGCAATAAATAGCTGCAATGCTCACATTAGTGAATAAATAAAGAAAAACTACATGCATGCAGATGGGAAAGTTGCTTTGCTTCTAAACTGGTCTCCAGTAATATTCTCACTTAAATGTTTGTCAGGTAGATTTTGATTTTGTGCATTAATATTAAATAGATGACAGCAAATTGGCAAGACATTTTACAGCATTTTTGATTTTAATTTCTACTGACTTTAGATTGATGATCACCTGTTTGACACCATCATACAAAGTAAAAGTCTACTGTGTTACCATTATAAGTGAGGAATGTTGTCTTGCAAGCATTTTCTAATGGATATAGGTGTAATTCTTTGCTGAGGTTCTGTAAGGTCTACTATTGCTACTGTCAGTTGACAGAAAATACTGCCCTCTGATCACAACATAATGGATGTCTAAAAGCCAATTTTAACTTAATGGAAATTACAACTGTGGGCTAGAGCAGAAGATGAAACATTTGGCTGCCCATAACATGAGGCTTGTGAGACCTCTAACACTTGGCGTCATTTGTTTGTCCATACTCTTGTCTCCTGTCTATGATGGCATGAATAATGTCATAATTGGCAATGTCAAAATTGGTATGGAATCAGGCTACCACCAATGATCTAGTTATAATCTCAGTAAGAGAAGCAGATTGGGAGTGGAGAAGTGGAAGGGTTTGTCAAATCTCTAATCTGAAAGGAAAACATTTTGGGATGGAAGATGCCCAAAATCACTCTTGGGGCCAGAAGGATCAGGCTAGGTGCTAGCACAAAATGAACCTTTACGTTTTGTTAAACAGTCATTTACTTTGGCAAGGCCTATTTCTGCTGCCAGCATATTCTGGAAAGTCAGAAATCTTCCAGGTTATAGTTGAACAGCATTGTTAAAACAGGGTGTGTACTCTTAGACTGCTATTAAGAAATGACAGTGTCATTTAAATGAGGTTTCTGCTTCTTTGGCATGGGCAATCTGTACTGTTTGAATTCCGGTATTAAAATAATGGAAGGAGAGACAGTGTTGAGACATGCAGGCTACATACTGAGGTTCTACCTGCCCCAGGTGTTGTGAAGGATGGGACTGGTCTCGCTGTCGCGGAAAGCTCCAAAATAGTGAATTGTTTCATATCACCTGTCCTTCATTGAGAAATTTGCAAAGAAAAACACCTTTGACCATCAGTTCATCAGGAACTGGTCAGCATGCAACACTCTCAAGAACCTGATGGAAAAGAAGTGGGTGGGTCTTGTTGCATAGTTCCCTGAGCAGACTGTCAAAGTCATTTGCCAGAATGCCTCATCGCCAGAACTTTCTAACAAGCACCAAGACATAGCTTGGCTGGTGTGAGAAGGGCACTACCTGTGAGACCCTTTATGTAAGCCTGGTTAGTCTGTGCCCTCGAAGGGGCTGTAAGACTGTCACACATTCTGGAATGTGCCTTTGTAAAGTCTAGAGGAAGATGCAGTAGCTTGTGTTGAGGTTCATCTGAGCAGCTCTGCAATGTGGGACTTTGTGCTTTACAGTCTGTTTCCCCAGGACACACACCGAGATAAACAGCAACTGTACCTGGAAGACTCTGTAAAAGACACTCTTTGATTTGCCCAAAACTTGTAGGTCTTCCAGAATAAGGATTTGGCCTCAACTGAGTGTTGCAGATTGGAACATTCTAAGGTCCAGGACTTCATGCTGAGGGATGCACTACAGCTTGGGGCAGCTGCTGCCAAGGTGCAGTGGGGAAAGACCACTGTCTGAGGTCTTCATGCTGAAGTTAAATGGGGGTCTGTTCAGTTATTGGACCCTCCTAGTGCCTTAAATATATGTAAATACTAGTATAGTCTGTGTAAGAGAAGTATTTGATTGTTTAGATACAGTCTAAGTTCAATGTTTTGTTTATTTACTTGATATGCAACTGTACAGAACCGAACTGCCTTTGTGGCAATGTATATATACAAAGAGATTTTTTTAATGAATAAAGCATATTTTTGAAATTAAAAAAAGCTGAGGGAATGTGTGTGTTTGGGGGCGATGTGTGTGTTTGTAAAAAATAGGACCCTTTTAGTTACAGAGATGAAAAACAAGGACTTCGTTGTTATCTCAACTAGCACTGAAAGTGCATTTGGACAAGTATGGATTAATTAAGGAAAGTCAACAAGACTTGTTACATTATGTTTAATTAATGTGATTGAGTTGTTTGATGAAGTAAAAGAGATGGTTGATGAAGAGAGCGCTGTGTACTTTAGAAGTTTAGGAGGTGTTTTATAAGGCATTACATTTTAGGCTTGTGAACAAAGTTAAGGCCCATGGTATAAAAGGGACAACAATTGTAAGGATACAAAGTTGGTTGAGTGACAAGAAACAAAGTGCAATGGTGAATACAAAAAAAAACTGGAAATCATAGTGGGTCAGACAGCATCTGTGGACAGACAGCAAGCTAATGTTTCAAATCTAGATGACTCTTCATCAGTGCTTTTTGTTTTCAGTGCAGATTCCAGAGTCTGCAGTAAGTTGCTTCTACAAGGCATAGTGGTGAACTGTTGTTAACGGAGGATGCAGAAAAGGTTTACCAGAATAGTTCCAGAGATGAGGAACTTCAAATACATGGATAGATTTGGAGGAGTGATGTTGTTCTCCTTAGGAAAGGAACAGTTGAGCCAAGTGTTCAAAATCATGAGGGATCAGGACAGAATGGATAAACAGTTTTCATTGGTGAAAGGGTCACGTATCGGAGGACAACAATTTAAGATGAATGGCAACATCAAGAAAAACCCTTTTGACAAAGTAAGTGGTTAGGATAATCTGAAACCCTGACGTAGTGCCAAATGTGCCTTCAAAAGGAAGTTGGATAAGCATCTGAACAGAACTAATTTGCAGGGATATGGAAATGGGAAGAGGTTTGGGGCTAACTGAGAAGCTTTTGCATGGAGGCACATTGGACACAACACATCAAATGTCCTTCTTTGCACCATAACTATACTACAATTCTATTTTATGACTTCTTAAAAATAAAAACAGAAACAAACTGACCTTTTCATCCAGATCATCATCACTCTCATAATAATCATCCTGTCTCAGTCGCCACTCATATTCCACATTTGTATGTAGATTAAACCGGTTTAGTTTTGCCTGAGTTAGCTTTTAATAAATAAAGGAAGATTAGGAATATTAGATTATTAATTTTAAGGAATACACAAGGAAGGAATACACAAATAAATGAAAACTTTTCATATTCTCCCCTCGCAATTTTCTCCTCAGCTGAAAGCAATGAAGAAGAATGGTGTGTTTCTTTGTTTACATGCCACTGAATATTTCTCATTGAAAAAAAACATTATTCTGGATTATATCACTGTGGAGGCCACTGATGGACTAAGAGTGCTGGATTATTAAAGGTGTCATCTTTTGAATGAAATATTAAACAGAGGATCATTATCCCCTCTCAGGTGAACTGTTGCAAACAAAACAAGAGAACACTGCCTGATGCCCTTGTCAATGTTTATCTCTCAACCAATATTATAAAATAGTTTATCTGATTGTTATCACATTGCTCTTTAAGGGACTTGCTGTCGCTGCCAACTTTCCCACATTAAAAGGGTGATTGTTTCTTTCTCTCTTCCTGTTCTCTCTGCTTAATTGCCCTGCTACAGAAATATTCACACCACTTCTAAAGGCATTTTGCAGTGTGAAGTGATCTCAGATGTTTTTAAAAAATATTTAGGTTGTTTATATACAATAAGTAAAAATAATACTTCAATTATTTTCATAATTCATTTCAATCAAGTTGATAAATAGTTCGAAAAAAATCACTTTTTTCAATAAATATGTGGTCTAAACAGATCAACAAACGCAATTCTTCTAATTTTGTTTAATTCTAGCATTGTCTAATATCATGTATAAATAAGCCAGAAAATCAATTAAAATCTGGCACAAATTCAAAACATTCTCCAAACAATGTAGAAACTGGTTTCCACAACTTATCAATATTAACAGAGGCAACCATTTTTTGTCATCAATTCTAATAACTAGCTAACCACAATTAATAACTGGTTGATATATTCCCAGTCCTGTTTTGTATCTCAGTTCTAAGACGTAGTTATAACAAGGAAGCTGATTCATGACTAAATTACAAACTGATTATTATATAGCCAGTCCTTGTAAACTGAGTGATTAAAGATTTCTGAACTTGTTAATTTCTTACCAGTTCTTCACAATATTGGTGTTTCAGTCTATGAGCAATATCCATAGCAGTTTCTCCATTTTCATTTACTATCAAAAATGAAAAGCAAAATTTCAACAAAGATTTAAGTCAAATTTTGTGAAGTAAAGTTTATTAACTTTGAATGGTGATCATTGAGTTTCAGTAAAATTATGAAAAAAAAATTGCATTACAACAAACCTATGCTGGCAAGAACAACTTTCAGAAAACTTAATAATGAAGCAGGAGATGTTGTGGGTTTGAAATCACCTTGCTTGAGACTGCTGTAAGTGGCTCCATGGAGTCCAGTACTAGGCTGTCAGCCATTTACTGTGTTCTGCAATGGTGTTCTACAAGAGAAGGGTGCATACAGGGATGTCCTCAACATGCCTCAGCATGCTTTCAATTACCCAGACCAAGCAGCTATGATGCCAGGATCCTTAAATTAGGCACACACAAGTCCTGTATTGAATTCAGTAATTACTCTGCAAACAAGTTCCCTCCAACCCTCTCACTATCTTGACTTGGAAATATATCATGGTTGTGGTTTAAAAAGGCAACTCAGGACTATTTTCTCAACGCAATGAGGGAATAGGCAATAAATGCTGGCCAGCCAGTGATGCCCATATCGTACAAGTGAATTTAAAAAAATAAATAAACAAATGCTCTGTTGCAAGATGGATCCTGCATAACTGTTACTTAAAAGTATTCTATACAGGCATCCAAATTCCAATGAAGGAAATTTTTAAGACCCTTTTCTTTCACCAAGTGTCTGTAAGCATTCCGGAGTGTTATTGTACATGTTATGGTGAGTTCCTTAATTTGCCAATGAGTACTTGATGTATCTCGTAAGTAGGACAGAGGAGGAGGTGACCCATCCACCTGCAACAGATAAAGGGCACTGCCTCTGAATCTTCAGCACAACAAGGAGATCCAACTCTGCACCATACCTAACACCAAGCAGGAGCTGAATTTCTCTATATTCCTTGACAGCGACAGAAGGCTGCCTGAGAGATTAGCCAAGGTACTCAGAGGCTCAGTGTTTTTAGATTTTTGCTGCTTCTGTTCAAAATAGAAATAATGGGGTGAGCTATACTGGAGAGGTGAATGGGTTTGCAATTGGACTCCACACCACTACAGTCATTGTCAAAGAACACAAGTTTCTGACTGTAAGTGATGAGAACTATAACCTATGAAGATGCCTGAAGCTCCTTACATTCAACTTATTAGTTGTTTTGGTGATAGGTATTGGACAATATTTCACTGATGACTGTTGCAGTACTTACAAATAATGGTGTTGGCCTTGGCTCTCAGGAGTAGTTTGAGGCATTCTGCTTTATTGAATAGACAGGAGTAATGAACAGCTGTATTTCCTTTCATGGTTTGCTTGCTAAGGTTCCCACTAGAATGTATATACATATATAAAAAAATCAGTCACACAAGTTATAATAACTATAGATTGTCTACTTTTCCAAAACAGAGAAAACTAGGACCTTGATAAAAAGCGTACTTGACTTTCCCATATTCTGAGTTGAGAGTGTGGTGCATGGAAAAGGACAGCAGATCAGGCAACCTCCGAGGAGCAGGAGAATTGACGTTTCAGGTATAACCCCTGCATCAGGAATGGGGTTCATTCCTGATGAAGGGCTTATGCCTGAAACATTGACTATCCTGCTCCTTGGATGCTGCCTGACTTCTCTGCTTTTCCAGCATCTGCAGTCTTCCCTTTCTCCTAGTTGATTTTTCCCATATTCTGGGTGAGTACCTACAACTTGTAAAGGCAAGTTCAAATTGTCTGCATTATAATTTATTGTAAGAATTAAATGATGTTTACTTCGTTTTAATCACACAGTCCATGCAGCTGGCATGATGCCAGGATCCTTAAATTAAGCAAGCAGAACTCTTGCATTGGCACAGTGGCTCAGTGATTAGCACTGCTGCCTCACCACGGACTCAGATTTGAAACAATCCTTGGGCGACTGTGTGGAGTTTGTAAATTTTCCCTGTGTCTGTGTGGGTTTCTGTCGGGTGATCCAGTTTTCTCCCACAGATGTGCAAGTTAGATGGATTGGTCATGCTAAATTAAACCATAGAGTTCAGGGATATGTAGACGAGATGGGTTAGTCATGGGATGAAGATTGACACGAAGATTGGTGGAGTAGCAGAAAGCATAAGAGACTGTCAAAGAATACAGGAGAATATAGATAGACGGGAGAGTTGGGCGGAGAAGTAGCAGATGGAGTTCAATCCAGGCAAATGTGAGGTGATGCATTTTGGAAAGTCTAATTCTAGAGCGAATTATACAGTGAGTGGAAGAGCCTTGGGAAAAGTTGATGAGCAGAGAGATCTGAGTGTGCAGGTCCATTATACCTTGAAGGTGTCTGCACAGGTGGATAGAGTGGTCAAGAAGGCTTATGATATGCATGCCTTCATCGGACAGGCTATTGAGTATATGAGCTGGCAGGTCATGTTAAAATTGTACACGACGTTGGTTCGGCTACATTTAGAATATTGTGTACAGTTCTGGTTGCCACATTACCAAAAGGATGTGGATGCTTTGGAGAGGGTGCAGAGCAGGTTTACAAGGATGTTGCCTGGTATGGAAGGTGCTAGCTATGAAGAGACGTTGAGCAGGTTAGGTTTGTTTTCATTAGAAAAAACAAGATTGAAGGGTGACCTGATTGAGGTTTACAAAATCATGAAGGGTATAGACAAGGTAGATTGAGATAAGTTTTTTTCCCCAGGGTGAAGGATTCAATAACGAGAGGTCATGCTTTCAAGGTGAGAGGTGAAAAGTTTAAGGGGGATACATGTGGCAAGTACTTTACACCGAGGGAGGTGGGTGTCTGGAACGTGTTGCCAGCAGAGGTAGTAGAGGCAGGCATGGTAGATTCACTTAAGATGCATGAGTAGGTGGGGAGCAGAGGGGTACAGATGCTTAGGAAGTGGGCAACAGGTTTAGACAGTAGATTTGGATCAGCTCAGGCTTGGAAAGTCGAAGGGCCAGTTCCTGGGCTGTAAATTTTCTTTGTTCTTTGGAAATGCAGCGTTACAAGGTAAGGGGTGCGTTTAGGTGGGATCTTCTTTGGAGGGTCAATGTGGACCTGTTGGGCTGAATGGCCTGTTTCCAGAGTGTAGGGATTCTAAGCTAGTTAAGTCTTTGACCGGATTAAGTTTCTTATCCATGCACAGTTTTGCTGTATTGGACTATTGTCTGGAAATGTACTTGGGCATTCTTTCCATCCTTTCTCCCCACGGATTAGTGAATATGCTGTTCGAATTCAAGCTAATACAACTAATTCAGTTGCCTATGTTATGAAGGTATAAGGGGTACTGTACCTTTAAGAGAGTTAAAAGCTAGCAGAACTACCAGATACAACACCAAGTATTCTGAATAAGGTAACAATGTAACATTTGATCAAACAGATAGATTAACCGGGTTGCCTGGAGACGGCAAAACAAATTCAAATTTGGCCAATCAGTTTAAATTATACCCCCAAAATACCAAAATCCAGTTTGAATTTAGCATATTGACAAGCTTAAAAGCCAATGATACAATCCAATGCTTTGAGGGTATAAGACAGGAAAAACTTGAACAGTCAATGGAGAACTGCCAAGCCACCAGCATGTACAGATTAACAGAAAAATAGCTCTCTTAAAAGATACCTTTATCGATCAGTGACCTGTGAAACAGAAATCCCTAAGAAGAAGAAAATCTACAGAGGAAGATACCAAGATTTGATAGCTGGCTGGTTTTGAAATTTGAATTTTGATAAATCTTAATCGGTGGTTTTATTGGACTAGTATTACAGAAGGGAAAATAAACGATAGATTAGAAGAAGGGGCTGTAAATAGTCATTAGTTAATTATTCCCTGTTATACTTTCAGAAATAAAATTGTTACATTTTACTTTAAATAGTTTCTGGCCTGTTGAATTTTCACAGATTACTGCATGTGATAAATCTTTTCAGTGTTGCTGGTTTAAATTAACAGGGGGAGTTTACCCCATGTCATAACAATCACCTCCTTCGAAATGAACTCCAAAATGAGAACACATAATTCTTAACAAATACTTTTCACACATTCAGTACTGTCATGAAACTGACAGAGGAGCAGGACATATATTGACAAACAATCTGATCAAAAGGCAGACTAGATATTGGGCTAGGTTTTCTTGTCCTGATATAGGGCTGAAGAGTGATGGGTGGGTTTCAAACAGGATATGTGGGACTTGAATGTGGATAACTCATTGGCATTCCCAGAACCAGCAATTTTTATCAGTATAGATAAGGAGGCAGACAGATAGTCTGCACAGTGATGTCTCAGTGTTACTGGCAACAGTGGGCATTTCAGACTTTCACAATTTTTGTGCAGCTTGGACGGTTTAGAAGGTGACAAGAATCATATCACAGAGGTATTATGAATAATGGGAGAAAAGTTAAGCTTACAACAATTATACCTGGACTTCAGGTGTAATTGGACTTCAGAGATTATACAAATTAGGTCTGTTTACTCTAGAATTTAGAAGCTTAAGGGTGATAAGATCAAAGTCTTGACAATTTTAACAGGACAAGACAAGGATAAACTACATCCACCGGCTTGAGATTCTAAAATTAGGGGCATAGTCTGAGAATTAGGTCCAGACCATTTAAGCGAGATGTCAGGAAACATTTGTAAACGCAAAGTGTGGTAGATATTTGGAACTCTCTTTGGAACGAATCAGCAATGGATACTGGACCAATTATTAATTTTAAATTAGAGATAGATAAATTTTTGTTGAGCAAAAATTAAGGGATATTGGTGAAAGGCAGATAATATGGAGTTAGGCTATATATCAGTCTAGATCTCATTGAATAGTGTAACAGGTTTGAGGGGATGAATGGCCTATTCTATGGAATGGGAAAGAAAACAGAACAGGATTTGAGTTGAATGATCAGCCAGGATTACATTGAATGATACAGCAAACTCAAAGGGTGGAATGGCTTAATACAGCTCCTATTTTCTCTGTTTACAAGTCAGGAACCATATCAAAGGAAATAAAAGCAAGAGAGTACAGATGCTGGAAAATCTGAAACATATGCAGAAAATGCTGGAAAAACCCAACAGGCCAGGCAACATCTGTGACAAGAGAAATGGAGTTAACATTTCAAGTCTGATATGACTTGAAAACGAGTCTGATATCAGGGCTGGTAAAATGCCCCAGGTTGCTACCACTGATTAAGATTTTTATTTAGGCATTAGACAATTAGATAAGTTTTCCAAATCTAATCCATGGGTGGCACAGTGGTTAGCACTGCTGCCTCATAGCGCCAGAGACCCGGGTTCAATTCCCGCCTCAGGCAACTGTCTGTGTGGATTTTGCACATTCTCCCCGTGTCTGTGTGGGTTTCCTCCGGGTGCTCCAGTTTCCTCTCACAGTCCAAAAATGTGCAGGTTAGGTGAATTGGCCATGTTAAATTGTCCGTAGTGTGAGGTGAAGGGGTAAGTGGAGGGGAATGGGTCTGGGTCTGGGTAGGTTGCTCTTCGGAGGGTTGGTGTGGACCTGCTGGGCCGAAGGGCCTGTTTCCACACTGTAAGTATCTAATCTAATGTAATAATTCTTCAAAAATATGTCAGCTGGGATAATCAGGTCTTTGCATTGATTTTAATTCAGGCCAGAATGAAAAAACAATCCAATATCACTGCTCTTGCACATACTTAGCCTATATGACATTTATATCCAAAGTAAATCTTCTACTTGGCATTGCACACTACCCTTGTTATAGTTAAGCTGGATAGAGAAAGTGCTTTTGAGACAACAAGCACAGTAGTTTTACTGCAAGCATTTATTACTATTCTAAGTGCATTTGCTCTTGGAAAAGGTGTGTGAATTGTAACATACCAGTTTTGCACAAGAAAGTCCACAATGTGAAGGGAAGTGAGATCAGCAAGGTGTACAGCGAGGTGAAGAGCAGTCTCTCCTGGTTCCTGCCAATCAGATACAAATACACAAAGGAAACGTTTAAAATAAAGTAAGAGTGCAATTGATACCTTTGCAATTATTCATGATTTTAAATCCTTTTTCTTTGCTTTCGTTCATCAAATCTATAATGTTTGGTGGATTATTCATGCTCATCAAGATAAAGAATTTTAGCTTTCAAAAGCAGAACACTTTCTGTCATTGGTATTTGTTATCAATAACAAGTACTTTCAGGAAGTTGCAAAGTCACAATTCTTCTGTTGCTTCATTTCCCATTGCCTGATTTAACGCAAGTTATTTAGCTTAGGTAGTCAAACTACAGTTAATTGCATTGATAACAAATAAATGCTAGAGTTCACAGTGAGTCAGGCAGCATCCATGGAAAGAAAGCAAGCTAGAGTCATCTAGACTCAAAACGTTAGCTTGCTGTTTCTCCATGAATGCTGCCTGGTTGGCTCTGATCTCCAGGACTTTTTGTTATCAGTTCAGATTCCAGCATCTGCAGTAATTTGCTTCTACAGTTAGTTGCATGTTGTAAGTTAGAGCTAATTGAGAGCTGGTTAAAACTTGCCATTTCAGATACTTACGTATTACTTAACACTGGGTAACTACTATAAACACTGGGTAACTACTATAAACACTGGGTAACTACTATAAACAAAAGGGCTTTTATTTTGTAGAATGTAGATTCAAATCAAGGAGTGATGTAATGTAACACACAATTACACTGGTTTCTATCAGAAAGAGGAGTCACAAATATTTATCAGATATAAAAACTTTATGATCTGTGGAATAGGCCTAATGCACATGAAACATCCTCCTGCAGTACTGTGTTTTTTTTCTTAAACTCAGTTGGTGGGCTTTTCTGGTTCTCTGTAATCTATGGCTTTAACAGGCGAATTTTTTAGAACATAGAACATAGAACATAGAACAATACAGCACAGAACAGGCCCTTCGGCCCACGATGTTGTGCCGAACTTCTATCCTAGATTAAGCACCCATCCATGTACCTATCCAAATGCCGCTTAAAGGTCGCCAATGATTCTGACTCTACCACTCCCACGGGCAGCGCATTCCATGCCCCCACCACTCTCTGGGTAAAGAACCCACCCCTGACATCTCCCCTATACCTTCCACCCTTCACCTTAAATTTATGTCCCCTTGTAACACTCTGATGTACCCGGGGAAAAAGTTTCTGACTGTCTACTCTATCTATTCCTCTGATCATCTTATAAACCTCTATCAAGTCACCCCTCATCCTTCGCCGTTCCAACGAGAAAAGGCCGAGAACTCTCAACCTATCCTCGTACGACCTACTCTCCATTCCAGGCAACATCCTGGTAAATCTTCTCTGCACCCTCTCCAAAGCCTCCACATCCTTCCGAAAGTGAGGCGACCAGAACTGCACACAGTACTCCAACTGTGGCCTAACCAAATTCCTGTACAGCTGCAACATCACTTCACGACTCTTGAATTCAATCCCTCTGCTAATGAACGATAATACTCCATCGGCCTTCTTACAAACTCTATCCACCTGAGTGGCAACCTTCAAAGATCTATGTACATAGACCCCAAGATCCCTCTGTTCCTCCACCTGACCAAGAACCCTACCATTAACCCTGTATTCCGCATTCTTATTTGTTCTTCCAAAATGGACAACCTCACACTTGGCAGGGTTGAACTCCATCTGCCACTCCTCAGCCCAGCTCTGCATCATATCTAAGTCCCTCTGCATCCGACAACAGCCCTCCTCACTGTCCACAACTCCACCTATCTTCGTATCATCTGCAAATTTACTGACCCACCCTTCGACTCCCTCATCTAAGTCATTAATAAAAATTACAAACAGCAGAGGACCCAGAACTGATCCCTGCGGAACTCCACTTGTAACTGGACTCCATGCTGAATATTTACCATCTACCACCACTCTCTGACTTCGACCGGTTAGCCAGTTTTCTATCCAATTGGCCAAATTTCCCTCTATCCCATGCCTCCTGACTTTCCGCATAAGCCTACCATGGGGAACCTTATCAAATGCCTTACTAAAATCCATGTACACTACATCCACTGCTCTATCCTCATCCACATGCTTGGTCACCTCCTCGAAGAATTCAATAAGACTTGTAAGGCAAGACCTACCCTTCACAAATCCGTGCTGGCTGTCCCTAATCAAGCAGTGTCTTTCCAGATACTCGTAAATCCTATCCCTCAGTACCCTTTCCATTACTTTGCCTACCACAGAAGAAAGACTAACTGGCCTGTAATTCCCGGGGTTATCCCTATTCCCTTTTTTGAACAGGGGCACAACATTCGCTACTCTCCAGTCCCCTGGTACCACCCCCGTTGCCAGTGAAGATGAGAAGATCATTGCCAACGGTACTGCAATTTCCTCTCTTGCTTCCCACATAATCCTAGGATATATCCCGTCAGGCCCGGGGGACTTGTCTATCCTCAAGTTGTTCAAAATGTCCAACACATCTTCCTTCCTAACAGGTATCTCTTCTAGCTTATCAGTCCGTTTCACACTCTCCTCTTCAACAATACGGTCCCTCTCGTTCGTAAATACTGAAGAGAAGTACTTGTTCAAGACCTCTCCTATCTCTTCCGACTCAATACACAGTCTCCCACCACTGTCCTTGATCGGACCTACCCTCGTTCTCGTCATTCTCAGGTTTCTCACATACGCATAGAATGCCTTGGGGTTATCCTTGATCCTATCCGCCAAGAATTTTTCATGCCCTCTCTTAGCTCTCCTAATCCCTTTCTTCAGGTCCCTTCTGGCTATCCTGTATCCCTCCACTGCTCTGTCTGAACCTTGTTTCCTCAACCTTATGTAAGCCTCCTTCTTCCTCTTTACTAGACATTCAACCTCCCTCGTCAACCAAGGCTCCCTCACACGACCATTTCTTTCCTGCCTGATCGGAACATACATATCAAGGACACGTCGTATCTGCTCCTTGAAAAAGTTCCACATTTCCACCACATCCTTCCCTGACAGCCTATGCTCCCAACGTATGCTCCTCAAATCCTGTCTTACAGCATCGTAATTTCCCTTCCCCCAATTGTAAAAACTTCCTTGTTGTGCGCACCTATCTCTCTCCATAACCAAGGTGAAAGTCACAGAATTGTGGTCACCATCACCAAAATGTTCACCCACTAACAAGCCCACCACTTGTCCCGGTTCATTACCGAGTACCAAATCCAATATGGCCTCCCCTCTGGTTGGACAATCTACATACTGCGTTAGAAAAGCTTCCTGGACCCACTGCACAAACACCACCCCATCCAATCTACTTGATCTAAAGAGCTTCCAATCAATATTTGGGAAGTTGAAGTCGCCCATGACTACGACCCTGTGGCTTCTGCATCTTTCCAAAATCTGTTTCCCAATCTGTTTCTCCACATCTCTGCTGCTATTGGGGGGCCTATAATAAACACCCAACAAGGTGACTGCACCTTTCCTATTTCTGACTTCAGCCCATACTATCTCCAGAGGCAGATCCCCCTCAAACTTACTTTCTGCAGCCGTTATACCATTTCTAATTAGCAATGCCACCCCCCCTCCTTTTTTACCACCCTCCCTAATCTTACTGAAACATCTGTAACCAGGAACCTCCAACAGCCATTCCTGTCCCTCATCTATCCATGTTTCCGTGATGGCCACAACATCGCAGTCCCAGGTACCGATCCACGCCTTAAGTTCACCCACCTTATTTCTGATACTCCTTGCATTGAAGTATACGCACTTGAGCCCATCTCTGTGTCCGCAAGTAGTTCCTGTCAGTGCTACCTTCTCCACAGCCTCCCTGCAGTCTTGGACATCCTGACACACAGCTAGCTTACTTGCTGGACTACAAGTCCGGATCCCATCCCCCTGCCAAATTAGTTTAAACCCCCCCGAAGAGTGCTAGCAAACCTACCCCCCAGGATATTGGTGCCCTTCTGGTTCAGGTGCAACCCGTCCTGTTTATACAGGTCCCACCTTCCCCAGAATGCAGTCCAATTGTCCAAATATCTGAAGCCCTCCCTCCTACACCATCCTTGCAGCCACGTGTTCAACTGCACTCTCTCCCTATTCTTTGCCTCACTGTCACGTGTTTTCTTGGTGTTTTTTGTGAAGAGAGAGACAGAGATGAATGGTGGTCTGTTCCACGCCAACATAGTAAACAGTTGAGGCGCCTTGGCGTTTTGTTATTAAAAAAAAAGTTGTAAAAGTAAAGGCAGCATGAAAGGGTGGAGTGAGGCTCCCACAGAGGCAAGATTTCAGGAGCTGTTGGGGTTGCCATACATCTCTCCCTGCTACAGCAAAATGCTTGTGTTCTTTCTCCCACTGCCAGAATTTTCTCTTGATGTTTTTTCCTCTTGGACTGGAGAAACACTGCATGTGAGACAATCTATTCGACTAAATTTACTTTTGCCAAGTGTGTGTTTACACAATGCTATTATATTGAAACAGTTGCTGTTTAGTATTTAAATAATCTATTATTCTGTTATGTTTTCCAATAGAGTTAAAGTTAGCTCAATTGTTCTTTATTTCCTTTGTAATTTAACTGTGCAGTAAGAATAAAGTGTAAAAACTGAGAGAACTGTGGATGCTGGAAATCAGAAACAAAAACAGAAATTGCTGGAAACTCTCAGCAGGTCTGGCAGCATCTAAGGAGAGAAATGAAATCAGAGTTAACGTTTCAGCTCAGGTGACCCTTCTTCAGAATGGATGGTAGCTTAGACAAAGTTTTTATGCAAACGATAGGGTAAGGGGCGTGGGCAAGGGGTAAATGATAGATGGAGATAGAGTCCAAAGAGAGAGAAGAACAGTTGGGCAGACAAAAGAGTGGATAACAGTCAGCCTAGGATAATGAATAGCTGCTAAAGGGGACTATTAGTGGTTAACAATGGGTGGTGTATAATAGCAGCCCATGTGAAGACAGGGCCTGGTATATAGGGGTTGGGTTAAGGACATTGAAGAAGTTGCCTCAAGCCCTAAAATTGTTGAACTTAGTATTGACTCCAGAAGGCAATGGAGCTCCTAAGCAGAAAATGAGGTGCTATTCTTCCAGCTTGCACTGAGCTTCACTGGAGCACTGCAGTGATGTCATCCAAGAAACAACATACTTCAATTCATCACCTTGTTCCCTGGCTAACATCTCTGACTTGGGATTGCTGCAGGACCCCAGCGCAGCTCAGCACAAGCTGGAAGAACAGCATTTTCTGCTTGGAACTCCACAGCCTTCTGGACTCAGTATCCAGTTCAAAAATTTTAAGGTTTGAGGCAACTTGTCCCATGTTGACCTCAACGCCCACACACCAGGCCTTGTTATCACACGGCTTGCTGTTAGCCCATAATTGTCCTAAGCAGCTATTCAATCTCCTCGACTGATTGTTATCCATTTCTTTGTCCGTCAAATTGTTCTTCTCTTGCTTTCAGCTTTATCTCCACCAATCATTTACTACTGACCTCCCCCCCACATTACGTTCTGTATAAACACAACCTTTTTCAAGCAACCATCAGTTCTGAAGAAGAGTCACCTGACCCAAAACATTAACTCTGACTGTCTTTCCACAGATACTGCCAGATGTGCTGAGCTTTTCCAGAAATTTCTGTTTTTGTTTTAAGTATAAAGTATGTTTTGCTTAAAACAGAGTACCATAACCAATTGAATCACATCTGCAACACAGCACCTGACACTTTCCTTTAAATAAGAAATGCTAGGATTTGACCAGCTCCTTGATATATTTGGAGGGGATTTGGTCTGGTCCATAAAAATAAAGAGAAAGCAGAGTTAACATTTTGAGCCCTGTGACCCTTTGAAACTTGAAATGCTAACTTTGCTGCCTCTCCACAGATGTTGCCAGACCTGCTGAGTTTCACCAGCAAGTTGTTCTTGCTTCAGATTTTCAGCATCTGCAGTTCTTTATGTTATTCATGTACTGCTCATCTCTAGTTGCCCTTGAGAAGGTGCTGCTGAGCTTCCTTCATGAACTGCAGCAGTCAATGTGCTGTAGATAGACCACATTGCTGAGAGGGAGAGACTTCCAGGATTTTGACCCAGTGACAGCAAAGGAACACCTTGCTAGGACATTTCAGTTCAGCATTGAGACCTTTACTGTGGATCGATAGGCCAGACTAGGTGAGGATGGCAGACCCCCTTCCCTAAAGGGCAATAGTGAATCAAAATTGGCTTTTATAACAATCAATAGCAGCTGTCATGATTACCCTGAATGAGGCTAGGTTTCAATTACAGATTTATTAAGACATGAATTCAAATTCCACCAGCTGCCATAGTGATATCTGAACCCATGTCCCCTAGCATTAGCCTGGGCACTAGACCAGTTATGTTTCCACAACATCGCTATATCCTCATAAACTTTTGAACTGACTGCTGGCTGGGAAATAAAGATATACATCTTAAATGAAATTCTGCCCTTAAATTCTTTACAGACTTTAGGTTAGCATATTTTCAGCACCGCACACCAGCCCCACACCCACAATAAATGTCAAGGTCAAGGTCACATCTGACGGTGTGGGAGAACATTGAAGATTTCCAAAACATGATTCAAAGTGTAGGAGTACCTTGGTGACCTGAACGGCATTCCCCCAAAACCACCATCACAGAAAACCAAGTTATCTGATCAGTCATCTCTTTCCAGTTTACTGATTATTGCTATATTTGTCTAAATAACATACTTATTGTTCTACCAAATATCCTTATATCTGAATAGGTTTGATAACTTCACCAAAATTTAAGAAAGTACAATACAAAAGAAAGTTTATTTTTCCTTCAGTAAACTAAAGTCAGTTTGGTCTGACTAGTGCCCCTCTTACCTGTGCATAAGATGGCAATGATTCACTAAGGTTGACCTTTTCAGCATAGGCCTGTATCAATGCAAATATATCCTTGCATGTTACAGCAGTGCATAAATTATTCAACTTTGTCACAGGAGTACTATTACTCTTTTTCACATATTGACGATCTATGTATTTTGATATGATGTAATCTTTCCGCATTGTCCTTTAAAATAACAAAATATGACAATCAGTTCAGATTTAGGCAAAACAATGTCCAAATGAAAAGACCACTGTTGATATGCCCTGTTGTAAAGGTGAAAATTGTAATTAAAATAAAGATGAAATGAATGCAGTGAGAAACAGAATAATGTTGGTTTGTAATTTACTCATATGAAGTTCCAAATTTAACTAAAAGCAAATTGAGAGGTGCAAAGCTTGTATTAACCCTCAGAAAGAGAACTAAACATTAGAGGTTACACAGTACACACTCACATCTTAGGTTGGCTATGAAAGATTATTGGCAGAGAGAGACAGAGTCATATATTGGAGACCTAAAGAATGTAAACATTTCAAAATCATGTTGACTAACATGCAACTTAAATATTTTTAAATTGTTGCCACATAGCATATACGTTGCATTCCTTCCCACCAAATAAATTTGTAGTCTTTACTGACGACAAACATTTGTAATCATGCAAATCAGGATCACTACGATGAGCAATATTCTGTTTGTGAGGTACTGCTGCTACAGAATATCAACATTCTTTTGGGTATGTAGGTGTCATACTAAGGAGGACTTATGAGTGGCTGCCCTTGACAAGATGGTGCTCACTACACTCAAATATATGTTTTTAAATTCATTCACAACATGTAGGCATCACTGGCTAGGCCAGTATTTATTGCTCATCCCGAATTGCCCACAGGGCAGTTGAGAGTCAACCACATTGCTGTGGGTCTAAAGTCACATGGAAACCAGACCAAGTAAGGATGGCAATTTCCTTCCCTAGAGTACAATTCTGAACCAGATGAGTTTTTCTTGACAATTGACAATGGTCTATATTAGACTTCTAATTTTTACTGCATTCAAATTCCATTATCTGTTGTGGTAGGATTCAAACCCAGGTTCCCAGGACATTACCTGGGTATCTAGATTATTCTAGCCATAATACCACTAGCCCATCATCTCCCCTCAAGTTAATTTAAGAGCAAAATCAGGAATGAAAACAGTTATAACAGATAAACCATATTTAAAAGCAGTCCATTACTACCATACTATGGTGCAGTCAACATGAATTTCCAGCATAATGAGCATACGTCAGAAATACTCATTGAAGAAAAAAGTACTGAATTATCTGTGTAAGATGTTTTGCACAGCAGGAAATGGTTTTACATGGAACAGTAAATGAAAGGTCTTGCGCATGCAATGTTTGGCTTCTTTTAAAATTGACTATGATTTTCATCTCCCTGGAGGTGGCAAGAGAGACAACAAGAGGAGGAAATGAGGCAAGTTGGTTCTGGAGAGAGAAACTCACCCACTTCTCACACCTCACTAATTATGTTTTAGGTAAAAAGATTCATGAGTTTCTGCCTTGACTTGTCAGCAATTAAGGCCCTTAAGTTCTTTTTTATTGTTTACAGGCAGAGGGCAGCTCTGGCTAGACTAGCATTATTGTCCATCCTAATTGGCCAAAGGCAGTTCAAAGTCTACTACGCTGTTTTGGCTCTGGGATCCCATACAAGAATAATAAATTTCCTCCCCGAAAGGGTATTCTATTAGTAAACCAGATAAAATTTTAATAATAATTGACAGTGAGTGGATGGCGTACTTTTCTTTTGTCTGAATCAGAGTTGCATTGAGTTTCTCTGGAGAGATTCTCAACGTGAAACCTAGTGACCATAGGACAAGCCAAACAGAGGACAGTCAGAGAATTCCGAGAAGGATGATACTCATCTACAGACTCGATCAACAAGCACATAGACCTCGATCTAATATGCCGGCCACTACAACGAACAACCGGAACCGGCAACCAGAAGCAGCAGGAACAGAACCAAATCAGTTCCAGAAGACACAATACAGCAGCGCTTCACAGGAGGCTCCAAAGCACTGAAGATGTCACCTAGACAGGGGACGAAATGTCTGCAAATCAACTTCCCAGCTGGGCGAACATTGCCACAAAAATGACACTTACTATTGCTTGCAACATTTTCTCTCACTTGCCATCATTCACCTCACCCCCCCCCACCACCACTAACCCTGCATGCCCTCTGCACTGCTTACTCACACACTCAGCAAATGTCCCCGCATGCACCAGAAGTAATAACTGTACCACTCACTTTAGTCTACATACCTCTCTCATTCAATGAGGAAAATTGGCCACAATAAAGCTAAAGACTTAAGACAAGCGATATCCTGCCCATCATTCAGCGCCTCATCCTTTATGAGAGGATGCTGACTCTGATGGCCTCAACCAGGGCCTCGACTGGTGCAGGAGGATGCCCTTGCCTTTCTGTGCAGAAAACCCTAAGTGAAAGTCTGCTGACAATAGTGACAAGCTCCTTGGCTTTCGGTCTATGCTAAACAGCAACATAAGCTTGGTATCGCTGGCTGAGGGGGGGCAAAGTGCAAAAGAGAAGTCAAGGCAATGCAGCGCAGGGATGCTTTGAGTATCCAGGTAGGGTCAAAGCGAATGAGTGCTATGATAGCGAATGACAAGTCCAGGGATGCAGCCTGGTTCAGTACATGAACTGAGTGCATGTTCCTGAGCACAAAGTGGTGCAGAAGTATAATGATATTTGCCAGTGCAGCCTGAAATACAGTACTGAAGTGTAGAAGTAACCTATAAGTAAACTGGAGATGCGCCAAGATGTGTCTTAAAGGCTGTCACATGTCAGATGCCAATGTTGTAAACATAAGGTGCATGTGGCTGATGTCTATGTTCTGTATCCTGAGATATTGGTGCCTGGTTTCCAACATGGAGGTTGCTTAGACCAAGTACCAAACTGAATATGTCATATGCTTGTTCTGTTTGTTGAATTTTCTTGACATCTAGCTTATGTGATGAGTTTGGGTGAATGGTAGTCTGATTTAATAATCAATCATGACTGTCAATTGGCATCTCATTATGACCTAGTGAGAATTTTGCTACGCCACACATGAAAATCATAAAAGGTGAAGCAAGATCGTCTCGAAATTGAAAGGGGCCTTGTTGCATTTGTCACTTTATTTGGCCACACATCTTGCATAGGACACTTTGCTCAAACTCTAAGATTCTGCCAATCGTCGCCATTTGACTAGTTTTTTATTTCAGATGTTTATTAACGTCGAATTTATCCATCTTCCATAGTAGGATTTGAACCCATGTCCCTAGCAGATTAGTCTGGAGTACTGGATTACGAGTCCATTGACACTACCACTACACTACCTTGTATTCACAGAACATAACAGCGCAGTACAGGCCCTTCGGCCCTCGATGTTGCGCCGCCCTATCATACTAATCTGAAGCCCATCCCACCGACACTATTCCATGTACGTCCATTTGCCTGTCCAATGACAACTTAAATGCACTGAAACTTAGCAAATCTACTACCGATGCAGGCAAAGCATTCCATACCTTTCCTACTCTCTGAGTAAAGAAACTACCTCTGACATCTGTCTTATACCTATCTCCCCTCACTTTAACGTTGTGTTCCTTCGTGTTTGCTGTCCCCATACTTGGAAAAAGGCTCTCCCTGTCCACCCTATCTAACCCTCTGATTAACTTGTATGTCTCTATTAAGTCTCCTCTCAACCTCCTTCTCTCTAACGAGAACAGCCTCAAGGCCCTCAGCCTTTCCTCGTAAGACATTCCTTCCATACCAGGCAACATCCTAGTAAATCTCCTCTGCACCCTTTCCAAAGCATCCACATCCTTCTTATAATGCGGTGACCAGAACTGTACACAATACTCCCAAGTGTGGCCGTACCAGAGCTTTGTACAGCTGCAGCATAACCTCCTGGTCCCGGAACTCAATCCCTCTATTAATAAAGGCCAAAACACTGTATGCCTTCTTAACAATCCTGTCAATCTGGATGGCAACTTTCAGGGATCTGTGTACAGGGACACCGATATCTTTCTGCTCATCTGCACTCCCAAGAGTCCTAGCATTAACCCAGTACTTTGCATTCCGATTACTCCGGCCAAAGTGTATCATCTCACACTTGTCCACATTAAACTCCATTTGCCACCTCTCAGCCCAGCTCTGCATCCTATCTATGTCTCTCTGCAACCTACTACATCCTTCGTCACTATCCACAACTCCACCGACCTTAGTGTCGTCAGCAAATTTACTAACCCACCCTTCTAAGCTCTCATCCAGGTCATTTGTAAAAATGACGAACAGCAGTGGACCCAACACCGACCCTTGCGGTATGCCGCCAGTAACTGGACACCAAGATGAACATGTTCCATCAACTACAACCCTCTGTTTTCTTTCAGCAAGCAAATTACTGATCCAAACTGCTGTGTCTCCCACAATCCCATTCTTCCGCATTTTGTATAATAGCCTACTATGGGGAACCTTATCGAACGCCTTGCTGAAATCCACACACACCACATCAACCGCTTTACTCTAATCTACCTGTTTGGTCACTTTGTCAAAAAACTCAA
The DNA here is from genome assembly GCF_047496795.1 of Chiloscyllium punctatum. NCBI lineage: Eukaryota > Metazoa > Chordata > Chondrichthyes > Orectolobiformes > Hemiscylliidae > Chiloscyllium > Chiloscyllium punctatum. The sequence goes on from NC_092775.1 coordinate 8,257,693, forward strand.
TAAGATTCGTTAGGCACGACCTACCCTTCACAAAACCATGCTGACTGTCCCTGATCAGATTATTCTTTTCTAGATGGTTATAAATCCTATCTCTTATAACCTTTTCCAACACTTTACCAACAACTGAAGTGAGACTCACTGGTCTGTAATTACCAGGGTTGTCTCTACTACCCTTTTTGAACAAGGGAACCACATTTGCTATCCTCCAGTCCTGAGGCACTACTCCTGTAGACAATGATGATTTGAAGATCAATGCCAAAGGCTCGGCAATCTCTTCCCTTGCTTCCCAGAGGATCCTAGGATAGATCCCATCCGGCCCAGGGGACTTTTCTATTTTCACACTCTACAGTATTCCTAATCCTTGTGAACCTCAATCTCTTCTCGTCTAGATGCAAGTATCTCGGTATCTTCCTCGCCAACATTTTCATTTTCTATAGTGAACACTGTCGAAAAATATTTATTTCGTGCTTCCCCTATCTCCTCTGACTCCACACACAATTTCCCACTATTATCCTTGATTGGCCCTAATTTAACTCTCGTCATTCTTTTATTCCTGACATATCTATGGAAAGCCTTAGAGTTAACCCTGATCCTATCTGCCTACAACTTCTCATGTCCCCTCCTGGCTCTTCTGAGCTCTCTTTTTAGGTTTTCCTGACTGCCTTGTAACCCTCAAGCACCCTAACTGAGTTTTCACATTTTGTCCCAACATAAGCCTTCTTCTTCATCCTGACCAGGGATTCCACTTCCTTAGTAAACCACGGCTCACGTGTTCTATATCTTCCTCCCTGCCTGACGGGTACATACTTATCTAGGACACACAGGAGCTTTTCCTTGAATAAGCTCCACATTTTTAATGTCCTCATCCCCTGCTGTTTCCTTCCACATTCTATGCTTCCTAAATCTTTCCTAATTGCATTGTAATTTCCCTTCCCCCAGCTGTAACTCTTGCTTGGTGTAGTACACCGATCCCTTTCCATCATTAAAGTAAACCTGACCGAATTGTGATCGCTGTCTCCAAAGTACTCACCTACTTCCAAATCTAACACCTGGCCAGGCTCGTTCCCTCATACTAAATCTAAAGTGGCTTCGCTCCTTGTAGGCCTGTCTACACACTGTGTCAGGAAGCCCTCCTGCACACACGACAAAAACTGACCCATCTATAGTACTCGTACTGTACTGATCCCAGTCAATATTTGGATAGTTGAAGTCCCCCATGACAACTAACCTGCTTCTCTCGCTCCTATAGAGAATCATCTTTGCTATCCAATTATTCATTGAATAAGAACCTCAGCTCACCACCTTATTGATAACCTGCCTTACCAATGAGCAAGAATGGTGGCTAGTTTCCCAACTGGGAATTAATCATTCTCAGGATAATTGAAACCATTGGGTGTAAGGGAGTGGCCTCTGAAAGCCACCTCCTTCCTTTGCCTCCACTGCCCTTGACCTCTCTATCATGTGACCACAATTTGAATGGAAGAGTATAAACAGTACTTAGCTTTTCACAACTGGTCCCTCTGAGTAGTAAGCTTCAACCACAGAACTTTTGGAGTCAGTAGCTAGGAGCCTTTGATTGGCGATCAACTTGTTGTAACTTAGGATGCCAATGTTGACACCTGTGATTTGCTGATAAACCCACCAATATTTGCTGGTTAACTTTCAGTGGGCTGATTGGCAGGTGATACAATGTGTTTTCTCGGTTTGAGGGAAGTGAAATAGTTACCAGCTAATGCACTCACCCCTAAACTTAAAAAAAATATAAAAATTTGGACATATAAATTGAACAAATCTGTGTCTGTCCCCTGTATTTGCACGATGAATTAGTAGGTCACAAAGGCAGTGTGCAGTATCTTCATTCTTCCTTGGCTCTTATGCGCATCTTATCGGATGCGCAGACTTGATCAGGTGAGGAAGTGTCAAAAATATGGATAATTTTCAGGTTGTATAATTGTAATTCTGCATAAATATACAGTGTCCCAACTGGACTAACAATCCACAAACACTTGTTGTTATAGCCTTATGGATATCAATTTTACAGAAAGAAGTCTTGGATATTGTAGAGAATGATAAGACAGGAGCCTCCACTGAGGCAACTACTTTACAGGCACAAGAATAACTACTGAAAGAATGCATTTAGTATTATCTTTGAAAGAATTTGGTATCAGTGTTTTAATTTTACTTTTCAATATACAATTTCCTGTTGGTTTTTACTCACATAGGACTGTCAGTTGTTGGTTTTACTGATGAACTTGGGAGATTAGCTTCCAGAAGTTCATTAAATCTGGAGTTTCCAACATTTTTTACAACCTGGAAAACAATATATGCATCAAAAACAGAATTCCTCTTCAAAGTTCATGAAGTGAGCCTTCCTTCTCAAGTGAAGTCTTCTAGGCTTGAAGCAGGGAGGCAACTTTATTTGGTGGCATATCAGAACTCTCCGCATTCTTGCCTCCCTTGGAATTAAGTTTCGTATGGAAAGACCTCTGCATGATCTTCCCATTCTGTCACCAATTAAGTCCCTTAACTGGTCAAATAATGATCAGCTAGGGATTGCTTAAGGGCTAATTCCCAACTGGGCTGTGATTATGCCAGCACTATCAATTGGAAATTTTATCCACTCACCATTATGTAAGCACAGAGCTCATGCAGAGCATTTATGACCCCATTTAGGTTCAGTCAAAAGCTCCCCTACACTATATCAATTGTGTATCTTAATCTCTATTTTTAAGAAATACCAATATTTCACAATGATTACTTTTCCATTTTCCATATGAAGCACCCTTATAGCCTGAAGCAAACTATCAACCTTGTGCCAAATTTTGATTAATTTGTGTGTTTTAGATCATCAATGATGTAAACTTGGTTGAGACTATCTAAACTCATTTCACATAGGAACACTCATGTTATCAATCATCTCTGGATGTAAATAGGGATCCCTGAAGCTGAAGTAGAGTTCATTTCACTGCATCTCATCTTAGTTTTGATGATAAATACTCTGCCAAATAACATGATATTATTTTTAAATTCAGGGTGAAATTGTCTGTTGTTTTAAGTTATGAGCAAATACATTTATTGCCAATGATCTTAGGCTTGATAATAAACTGAAATAAATACCATTTTGGAGAGTGCGAAGAATAGAATATCAAAGTAAGGACTTGATGATTTTAAGGTCCCAACCACACATTGCATTCCATCATTGACAAAAATACAATCTTCAAATGGTGTTGTCCTAATTGGTCAAGTGGTGGGTTTGATGTCCAGCTAGTGGTGCTGAGCTATCCCAGGAGGTGGGAACTACCAGCTTCGTACATCAAAGATAGGGAACAACCACAATGGGCCCTGCCCACTACCTTGCTGAAAAGAGGAAGTAGCATATCGGATGGCCAGAAGCCTCAGCATGCAAAAGTGGCCATAATGGTCAACTAAAAAGGTATCGCGCCCATTCCACAATAAAACACCCTAGTGCTAAGAAACTTTTATAATTAAAAAAAAACTTAATTATTCCACAAGCACTAATGAGCATCATATATTCCAGGCTTGGTGATTTTCAACATCGGACACTCCCCAGCCTAATAATAAACAGCCCATTAAACTCCTTGAGGTGTTAAAACTGGAGACAAGCAGGTTTCCAACTTCACTACCCTCCTGGCCTTGCCTTATTCCTGTGCAACCCAGAGGCATCAGCACAGTGAGATCAATCAGTGGTGCAACTGTCAAGCAAAGCTGATCCTCTCCTCACCCCCATGGGTGATTGAAATTCTGAACCTAAAGTAGAAAATTCTGGAGATGAATAGCAAAAATTCTCTCCTTAACTGATGAAAGGTTCTGCCAAGATATTAAACTGTCTTTACTTGCACATTTTGTCAAGCACTTCTTGACTAAAATTTGAAATATCATTCAATTTTTTAGTTGTCTATTTTAAGCTGTCAGGGAACACTATCATTTGGGGGGAAAGAAAAGTCCAGACACATACTTTTAAGGTACACTTTGATAAGACCTTAGGATCACTAAGTATTTTGTATATTAATTATTATTCACATCAACTGAAGTATTGTTCCTCACAACTGCCATTAAACTAAAATAGTTAGGAACTGTGGTGTCCTATTTAGCAATGACCTCAACATCTGACCTCTTAATCCCTCTATCTCTGATGTCCAACTTCACCTCTGTGGTGTCACCTGCCTTTGCCCTTATCTAAACACATTTACTGCTGAAATAGTAATCATGCCTTAGATACCACCCAAAAATTGACTATTTTAATAGTCTCATGGCCAACATTCTATCCTTTATTCTTTGTAAGTTTCAGCTCATTCAAACTATTCTATAACAGCAACTGAAGAAAAACATGGCAATGTGTAGACAATTTCTTAAGTAGAAAAATTCAATTAAACGCCTTAAATAATTTCAAAGATGTGATAGCGTGTTGCATAAATAAAGGCAATTCTTAAATTTTCCATCTAATGTCACGGTGTACACAATTCTGTAGCTCAGTTTGCATCCTATTATTCTGTAACGCAACATGTTAAACTGAAATCTCTACCCCAAATCTGATTCCTTTTTTAGCATACTGGGAACCAGGAAGACCATGCTAAAGAATATTCACATTAGTTCAACATTTGGATTTGACTTGCCCTGAAAGCCCTTTAAAGATTGGAAGTTATCAGCATGGGGAATATCATGGAAATGCATTAAATTTCTCTGAAATTATATCCTGGAAGGGATAAAATTCCAAATACAATAGACAAAAAAATGAACTCAAAATGTTCCTAGGTCCAGAGTAGTCAGCAAGAATATTAGCATTGCTCTATGTTGGATAAAATGCAAAAATCTTGATCATCCACTTTTATAGCTGACTGCATTTCATTTAGGAACAAGTAACATTTTGTTTGCTGAACCACCAATGCATGTACATTTATATCATCTTATAACATTTGGGATAAGGATGTCATTTTGTAGTGATTGTCACAATACGAGTTCCCTGATTGGGACTGTTAACCTGGTCTAATCAGGGTGCCCTGGCTGATAGATATAAACAGGAGGAGTGTCAGAGGTAGAGTTCACTCTGAGATCTGGCACTGAGGAAGCCGCACCAGTGTTAAGTATTACACACATGTAAATAAAGGGTGACTTGGTAACGGGATACCGGCCTCTGTGGAGTTATTTCAATTTTAATCCTCAAGAAATGTGTAGATGGAAGAGAGGTTGTTAAAAGTTTTGAAAATAGAAAATTTGGTGCTAACTTGCCTCCAACGTGGCCACTTCAGGTTTTAAAAGAAGCCTTTCTTTATTGATGTGTGGAACATGGGCATCGCTAGCTGGTCAGCATTTATTGCATCTCCCGAGTTGCCTTTGAGAAGGTAGTGATTGCAATAATTGTAATGAGGTCAGCTAGCTGGACATCAGGTCCCTGATTGTGGTTATTAAACTGGTCCAATCAGGGACCCCTGGCTGATATATAAAAAGATTAATCTTGACTCTGATCTCCAGCATCTGCAGTCCTCACTTTCACCTACCTGACATATAAAAAGAGTGAGAGATAAAAAAGATCAGAGATACGGATACTCTGGTGCCTGACTTTGAATGAGGCAATACTATAGTCAAGGGCTGAGCATGTGTAAATAAAAGGGGACTTGGCAACGGCCTCTGTGGAGTTGTTTTAGTGCGCTGCCTTCTTCAACTACTGTAGTCCATGCGCTGTAGTAGATCCATAATAACTTTAGAGAGAGAATTCCAGGATTTTGACCTAGCAACACTGAAGATGTGCAGTTAAAATACTTGTTAAGTTGACAAGGACTGTGGGAACCAGTACTTCTGGGTGGTCTGTTATGCCTCCTCTCCCTGCATTCTCCCTTTAAATTCTGGGGTCATAGTAATTAATCGGTAGAATACTATTTATATTCAGCGATACATACTTACAAACGGTGCATTAAAATTACTAAAATAAAACTAGAAAGAATCTCACCAAGAGTTCAGAGGTCCCAAGCTTGTCTAGTGAGAGGGACTGTATCCGGGAATAATGTACACCCATCTCTCGGTGAATTCCAGAACATTCTATACATATTAATATTCCAAGATTTGTGGAAAGCCAAGTTGGACCTGCAGAAAAGTGTGAGAATTATAAGCACCTAATTCTCATATTACACAACCAACTCAAAATGATTCAATATGAATCCTAGTGCACTGTACAGATTAGGGGTCAGCATGCATTCACATTAGCAATGCTCCTAAAATAGCCCTGAGAAAGAAAAAAACTCAACTAATTTTCTTTTCCTGCTCCTATAATTTACTTTTATTTAATTGAATCCTATTATTTGACAATTCTCAATATGCAACTCATTTGTTCAGATTTGTATTCTTTGAAGTATGCCAAATCTTTTCTGTTTCTTCCAGGTAAATACATTGGCAAGAGTTGAAACACAAAATACACAAAAATATTACTGTTTACATGAATGGATGAACCAATGGGATAGTATACAATGGCTTTGTGTGGTGATCTTCGGGGCATATTCCCATTGTGATTCTTGCAGGAGGCCCAGGAGAAATCAATGCTGATATTAGGGATGGTGTAAAAGATAACCAAGAGGAAATAAATCCTTTGTGGAAAAAATAGCTAATATGTCTGGTGCCTTGTAAATAGCTTTAATTTCTCTCACTATCTGATATTAATATAATTTTCCCCATTTAACCTTTAGCTGTCCTGCAATTACACACTTAATAGGCCATTCTAGTTCTTCTCTTGTATCTTTCCCTTATTTCTTCCTCTTCTTCCTTCCCAATTTACATGTTCTAACTGGTAATATCTTTTAGCGTTGCTTCTCAGTTCGGTACAGATCAAAATTAATAGAATGTTTGCTTTGCATTTAAATCAAAATTTCAGAGGAAATCTTTGCAGCAGCAATATAATATCTTAATTTAAATTTCTGAAATCCTTTTGAGAAACATAAATCAGTACATTAATATCTCCATTGCTTCTTCAGCAGCATTTTTCTCACCTGCTGCCCCACAGTCACAGCACTCGTTATTCCCTGACATATGTTGGACATCTTCAATGATGGCTTTAGTCAGATCTTCAATACTGTTTTCTGCACCACTGTGGTGGAAAGCCACATTTAGCGCTTCTTGCTTGCAGTTGGTTAGAACTGAGATCCACCTTCACATAATAACAAGAGTAAAACATTAAACACATACCACTAATATACTGGCAACATGAAATATTTACCTCGCTACTAAATTGTCAACAAAGAGATAGAGATTGCGATCCCAATCCTGATGTCTAGAAAACAGTAATATACAGGAAATGCAATACTGCATGATAAATTGAAAGATATAAAGCTACAGCTCTAAATATAGAACATTAATTATTTGATTGAAAATTAAGATCATTCATTTTGTCTGGCCCTCTAATGACATTATGAGTGCTAATTTTTATCCCTGCTACTTGATAGAATGAGTGTGAAAGCAGTAATAAGGGCCCATGGAACTTACCCGCACCAATATTGATGCCTGTCTGAGAGCTTAAACCTTTGGCAGAACTGAAGCGCTTTTTCAATATGCAGATTGAGATCATTTGAAGTCTCATGATCTGTCTATCATCCTAACTGGTGCCCCCACAGATTAAATGAATGCATACTGAGAAGAGATCCATTAAGATAAATGGACTTTTGATGTTTTTCTAAGTCCTTGTGAGGCCAATAAGTTATTTCCTAGCTTTTCTTATACTTTTCTCTGTATTTCTTCATACACAGGAGATGTAAAAGTTCTGGTTGTAACAGAATGCATGATCATTAGAGCATAAAAAGGAGCAAGAGGATCAAACAGCTGAACATCTTAATGCAAGAGGGGAAATAACTGGTTATTGTTGGGTATCCTTGATGTGAAAATCTTTACAAGCAATTGACAAAAATATCAAAAATTTGAAAGGCATACCAAATTGGAGATGATGAAAGCTGTGAGAATTGAGGATGTTGTGGATATAAAATTACTAAGGGACAGGAGTAACTGCTCATTCCTAAACCTTCAAAAGAAAAGTCAGTGGCTGGCCAAATGGCCAATTAGAAGCACATTCTAAAGGCATAAAGTGCTGTGTTCAGCTTAAACAAACTCCTCATGGAATTTCAGCCCCTCACTGGGATGAAATTCCCAATTAGTTGGTAGATCTAACAATCCCAGCAGCACAACAGCTGTGTTGTAAGTGTCCTGTGACTGTAGGCAGGCTAATCCAGGAGGCTACATTCACTGAGATCTGGGGGCTAGATGCTGGTGCTGTTGGCAACTGGTTGGGAATTGGGAGACTGGCTAGCCACCGGCCCAAATGACATGCTGCTCTATCTGCACAAAAGACATACAGAGGGGGCATGTAATATCCCCTAATTTCAGTTAGCTTCTGACAGATGGCAATAGGTAACATAGCCAGCTACCAAACTGGGGAGTAGGAAAACTCAAAAACATGTATAGTGGCTGACTATTACACATTCATTCTGATATTTCTTCTATTGACTTTATACATACACTAAGCATTGCTGTAAAATATACACATTTTGTCAAAGCTTTTCATTTTGCAGATATTAGGGTAATTTGTAACAATTACCAATGTAAGAGGAACAACACTCTGATTGGTACAGGCATTGTCATAGGAGGATGCAGCAGTTATAGAGTCATAGAGATGTACAGCACGGAAACAGACCCTTTGGTCCAACTCATCCATGCAGACCAGATATCCCAACCCAATCTAGTCCCACCTGCCAGCACCCTGCCCATATCCTTCCAAAGCCTTCCTATTCATATACAACATTTAAAAGCCATTTGAATGGGTAATTGCACTAGTCTCCACCACTTCCTTTGGTAGCTCATTCCATATACACACCACCCTCTGTGTGAAAATGTTGCCCCATGGGGCTCTTTTATATCTTTCCCCTCTCATTGATAGTTAAATAGCAAATATTGTTTGCCTTTTAAACCAGGTAGGGTGACTTGGATTGACTAAGGCATAGTCTGTTTTGCTGAGCTGAATCAGTATTCGCCTCTCTTCAACAGCTAAACAAAACAGAAATGTGACTGGTGAAAGAAGAAAGCTGGGCAAAGTTTACCTGGAAATAACTACTGTGGGATTTAGGTTTATTGACATGAAAAAATTAGGGATGAGGGGACAAACGTATAAAATCCCTTCCAACTGATTGGTGATTAATATTAACAATGCAATATTGCCATACATTCACAGATTTGTTAACTAGGTTTTCTACATATGGCCTAAATAAATATTACATTAAATGTAAGAAAACTGATAGGAATAATAGAATAGTGATATGTTGCTGTTACAGATTATGGCTGAATACAGATCTACTGCTGCTGATAGTCCATAGCATGGATGCCTAGTCTTGAGTTGCTAGATTTGTTTAAAATCTATTACTTTGTCTCCACAAGTACTGTGTGGGGGCTACTCCAACCAATACTTTCATGGACAGATGCATTTGGTACAGGTTGACTGGTGAGGCCAAGGTCAAGTTTTTTTAAAACCTCATCAGTTCCCTTATCATCTGGTCATAGGCCAAGCCTGGCAGCTATGTTCATGAGGACTGGGCCAGCTCCATCAGTACTGAGACTACAGAGTGACTCTTGGTGATGAAATTGACATCAGCCACCCAGTATATTCTATGCCCTTGCCTCCCGCAATGTATCCTCCAGCTGGTGTTCAACTTGGAGAAAAACGGATTCATCCATTAAGGGAAGTGTAGAGTATAGTAATTAGCAGGAGGCTTCCTTTACCTTGAATGGAATAAAGCTTTTTAGAACATGTTCAGAGACATGAAATGAACGCATATACTGAATATTTCATAATTTATGAACAGTTTACATTCACATCAATAATACAGTCAAGTGTATATAACTGTACTAATCCAAACTTGGATCTGTCAATTATGACATCATCTCATTCTATGGAGCTATGGCTTCATAACATTTTCTGCAATCTATTAGCTACATACAACAATCCACAATTGGACAACTCTCTACTTACGCCATGCAATCCTGCTCATCATCTGCAAGGAAATGATATGTGCGGTTATCTGAAAGCAAAACACAAAATAACATTAAATTATATAACTGAAAGATATAAAGCAACAATCTCAGGGCACTATCTGAATATGAATTTGAGTTTGCAGGCATAAACTGAAAATTATTTAATTCAGGTTCAAAAAGCATTGATCTCTGCACAAATGGGTTTAAAGCTCATCTACGTAGTGAATCACCATTTACTAGGTATTGGGAACTCAATACTTGTTAGAAAGTCCATAATCCAAGCTAATTTAAATAGTTGCCTCATGGAATTCAAATTATGTCACAAATATCCTTTAATTATTTTCACTTAAGGTTCTCTTTCAGAAAGAGAAAAACTTCACAGCTTGTGAGGTAGTTTCTGAATTAGTATAATCAGGGCTGAGTTTCACAAGCATATGCACTAAGAGTAAAGTTTAATATTCTTGTTTTGTGATCTACCTGATTTTCTCTCAAAATTAAAATGGATGGAAAATTACATAACCTGCATTCTGGGTGTGTAATCAAAGTTGCTGGTGTGCATATTATGAGAATTTGAATGGCATGGTAATCCACATATCCGGATCCCCAGACACCAGATAATGAAATTTTAATTCAACTACTAAGTCTGGTATTAACAGCTTGTCTAGTGGTGATGATCCAAACCAATGTAGATTGCTGTAAGTATCCATTAGGGAAGGAAAAATCTGCCATGTGGTCTGGCTGATCATTGGTTCTGGTTGCTGTGCAAGTCCAGATCCACAGGAAGGTGGTTGACTCTTAAAAGCCCTCTGAGTTGGTTTTGCAAGCCATTCAGTTGTGTTTAATCTCTACAAAGTCTGATAAAAAGGAAAGAAACTATATGGACAACCGAGCAATGACCAAAGCAGAGAAAATGGCAATAGCAAGCTCAGCCCTGTCAACTTCACAAACTCCTCCCTACAAATATCTCAGGCTTTGTACCAAAATTAGGAAAGCAGCCCTACAGATCAGTCAAGTAAAATCTTGACATTTTCCTAAGATATGGTTCTGTGAGAATGACTATGTCAGAGACACCGCCATTACCATTGCGAGCTGGTAGCACAGTGAGGAGGTAGTTGCCCTATGTGTCATCAACAGTGACTCCAACTTCATGACGTCACATGGCATCAGATCAAACATGGACAAAGAGACCTCCTGTTGATTACCATATACTGCACATCCCTCAGTGGATGAATCATTGGTAGTACCATACTGACTGAGCTGGCTGAGTGTTGGGGTTCCCACAACAGTACAATAAGGAAACAAAAATGTTGCAAATAACATGGACGACTGTCTCTGATAACTGTATCTATATTGCAACATCTGACTACTAAAAGGCAAAAAGAGACAAACCCTGATCACAAATACATTGCATTAATCAACATAAATCATGAAGTAATGAATAATTACCATACTAAAACAGGGAAAGGAAAATCAAAATGATAGTTCATACGTGAAATAAGGTCAAAGCACTTTTTATCTTCCAAACTGGGTTTCACTTGGCAGGTCAGCAGGTTGAGCTTTGCTGGCTGTCGGTTGGGCTGGGTGAAACAGAAATAAATTAAAAGATTTTAACATGACACATTCTACAATTTAATTGACAAGACAAAACTTAGAAGACAATCAAATCCAATAACATAATATTGTATCTGATATATCTTAATATTGCAGTAGGCAAATAATTCTCAATAAGAATATTCCCAATGCGCTCTTACCCTTAGTTCAGCAACATTGAAGGCAATTGGAACATCTTGATTCTAGTCCTTGAACTGCTTAGGGAGTACTGGGCAATGGTAGTATCCCTCCTCTGAACTAGAAGGCCTATGTTGAACTCCCACCTGCCCTGGAGATGTGTCATTGCACATCTGAGCAGGTTATTAAAATAACTAATGAGTGTTTGGCATAAAGACTGATCGGAGAACTGTGGAAAGGAAAATAAAATCTAGCAACCTGCCAATACCGATTGCTGCTCAAGGTCTTTCAATGGAAACATACATGTTTGGCTATTCTGCACTTCACATTTAAGTGGAAAAAGCACACCCATTAAAGCAAGCCTGTCATACAATTGTCTAAAGTAATATTAAGGTATTAACCATATTTATCATAATATATTTAGCTCTGGCCTACTGTCTGCAAGTTAAATATGGAATATTTTAATTCTCAAGAAAATGGTTGTTTCCATTTAAGTGTCAGCATTGGCTCGGAGTGTGACGATTCAAACTCCACTACAGGTTTTGAGCTGGGTGGGATTTATCCCTGGATTCTCTGGGAAGCCAGGAACAAGATTGCCAAGCCTTTGGCTTTGATCTTTATGTCGTCATTGTCTACAGGAATAGTGCCAGAAGACTGGAGGATTGCAAATGCTGTTCCCTTGTTCAAGAAGGGGAGTAGAGACATCTCTGGACATTATAGACCTGTGAGCCTTACTTTGGTTGTGGGTGAAGTGTTGGAAAGGGTTATAAGAGATAGGATTTATAATCATCTAGAAAATAATAACTTGATTAGGGATAATCAACACGATTTTGTGAAGGGTAGATCGTGCCTTACAAACCTTTAAGTTCTTTGAGAAGGTGATCAAACAATTGGATGAGGGTAAAGCAGTTGATATGGGGTATATGGATTTCAATAAGGCGTTTGATAAGCTTCCCCAAGGTAGTCTATTGGGTGGCACGGTGGCTCAGTGGTTAGCACTGCTATCTCACAGCACCAGGGGGTCCCAGGTTCGATTCCAGCCTCGGGTGACTGTCTATGTGGACTTTGCACATTCTCCCGGTGTCTGTGTGGGTTTCCTCCAGGTGCTCCGGTTTCCTCCCATAATCCAAAGATGTTCAGGTCAAGTGAATTGGCCATGATAAATTGCCCATAGTGTTAGGTACATTAGTCAGAGGGAAACGGGTCTGGGTGGGTTACTCTTCGGAGGGTAGGTGTGGATTTGTTGAGCCGAAGGGCCTGTTTCCACCCTGTAGGGAATCTAATCTATTCTAAATTACAGAGGCATGGGATTGAGGGTGACTTAACAGTTTGGATCAGAAATTGGCCAGCTGAAAGAAGACAGAGGGTAGCGGTTGGTGGGAAATATTCATTTTGGAGTTCAGTTACTAGTGGGGTACCATAAGGATCTGTTTTGAGTCCACTGATGTTTGTCATTTTTATAGATGACGTGGATGAGGGCATAGAAGGATGGTTTAGTAAATTTGCGGATGACACGAAGGCCGGTAGAGTTGTGGATAGTGACGAAGGATGTTTCAGAGAGACATAGACAAGATGCAGAGCTGGGCTGAGAGGTGGCAAATGGAGTTTAATGTGAAAAAATGTGAGGTGATTCACTTTGGAAGGAGCAATAGGAACAAAGAGCACTGGGCTTATGCTAAGAGGTAGAGAGAGCTCAGTGTCCAGATATATAGATTCTTGAAAGTTGCCACCCAAGATGACAGGGTTGTTAAGAAGGTATATGGTGTGTTAGCTTTTATTGATAGAAGGATTGAGATTCGGAACCATGAGATCATGCTGCAGCTGTACAAAAACTCTGCTACGGCCACATTTGGAATATTGCGTACAGTTCTGGTCACCGCATTATAGGAAAGATGTGGAAGCTTTGGAAAGGGTTCAGAGGAGATTTACTAGGATGTTGCCTGGTATGGAAGGAAGGTCTTACAAGGAAAGGCTGAGGACTTGAGGCTGTTTTCGCTAGAGAGAACAAGGTTGAGAGGTGACTTAATTGAGATATATCAGATAATCAGATTGTTAGATAGGTTGGATAATGAGAGCCTTTTTCCTTGGATGGCGATGGCTAGCACAAGGGAACATTGCTTTAAAATTGAGGGTGATAGATATAGGACAGGTATCATAGGCAGTTTCGTTACTCAGAGAGTAGTAGGGGCATGGAACACACATGTCAACTTTAAGGGCTTTTAAATGGTCATTGGATAGACATATGGACAAGACTACTAGGTGAAAGTGAGGATGACAGATGCTGGAGATTAGAGTCAAGATTAGAGTGGTGCTGGAAATGCACAACAGGTCAGGCAGCATCCAAGGAGGGAAAAAAAAAATCGACATTTCGGACAGCAGCCCTTCTTCAGGATTATATTCTATTATCTAAGGTAACTGTTTGCACAGCAATTATAGGGTATGCCATTGTTAAAGGTGCCATCTTTCAGGTGACTTATGAACCCAAGATTCCACTCCATTTATTATAGAATCCATAGAATCCCTACAGTGTGGGAACGAGCCATTCAGCCCACTGAGCCCACACTGACCCTCTGAAGAGCATCCCACCCTCCCAACCTTATCCCTGCAACCCTTCATATTAGTTAAAAATAGCAACTAAGTTTTCTGAACAGTGTTCTTCAATTAACACCACATAAAACAAATTAGCTGGTTATTCATTATATGGCTATGCACAGTTCGTATGCTAAAACGGTCTATACAATAATGGTGTAAAACACTACACTTCAAAATTGACTTTAAGATTTATGGACGCCGATTTGTTGCTACTGTTGGTTGAAGAATTATCTTCAGCCAGAAATAAAATTGCCATTATACAATGTCCTCTCAATTTTATTTGGGATAGGTATAAAAGGGTAGGTGGTTGATACTAAAAATAAATGTACTTTTGGCATGCTCTCTAATATTGTCAGGTGCGTAAAATTTTATTTATGTACTTATTAATTTGGATTTTATTTATATATTTATTAATTTGGATTTTGCCTAAGCCAAGAAACAATATAACTATGTGAATAGTGCTTGTTTGCATATGGAGAATATTCAGAAAAGTGTCCCATAATTATCATCAGAGAATTCTATGGTCTCTGAATATATTTCAACACACTTCACCTCAGTACAAAACTGAAGGAGCGAAAAGTGGTCAGGTGATCAGTTAGAGAGAGGAACTTTTTAACCTGCTGAAACCCTGTCCACATCTGACATTTAAAGATTGAATTCTGCATAGGAAGGAAGTGCTTATTAAAGCAAATTTAGATTTTAGATTTTATTGTCATGTGGCAGCCTCACACACTTGAGCAAACTATGTCAATAGGGCCCTATACACATAACCAAAGCCAAAGAGAGTACGCATCTCAACTTTACAGTAAGTTTGCAACTGGTCCCCTGAGGCAACAGGCACTAATGTTAAGTATAAAATTGTGGGAACCAAAATTTCTGATTGTCTCAAGAAACACCAGTGCCCCTTGTTCCTAAAATCCATCCCTATTCTCTGGCAGGACCTCTTCCAGCCACCCAGCTGGATGCCAATCAGCAACCATAGCATTATCTAATCTTTGCCAGCAGCCACTTGTTATACTCTTAAGTCTATTCCTGGTAGAAAGTGGACTCAGTTCATTTGAAGGAGGCATTGCAGTGACTTTCTGCTGCCTCTGATGGGCAGAAATGTAACACGCTGAAAACCAATCTGAATTAAAATCTACACCCTGTATACAGTCATTCTAAATGCTTATTCACAATAGCAATTTCCTTTTAAATTTCTTTAATGTTTTCCATTTTTCCTCCTAATTAAATCTTTGTTGTTCTCTGGAAAATAGTCTTGCTGAACATAAGAAACTAAGGAGATGTCATTCAGTTAGAGGATTGTAAAATGAATTGCATTTTCTGTCAAACAAAATCAATAAATAAATGCTCCAATCTCGTTCTCATACTGAACTCACAGTTCCATGCGAAATGGTCAGATAACAGTTCTTTATGATGCATTTCCTCTTCTGCCAAACTTTCCTCAACCTAAATAGGAGAAAATGTGTATAATATACTATATGAAAAAGCATTTCACCTTGAAAATATTAGCAAATAAACTTCGTAAAGGCAATGCACTGTTTGGAATTCATACTCTCTTGTCATATAACCACTCATGTCTAGGTTCCTCCTTGGCTCTAATATCATGATAACAAACACCAACTGTAGCAAACCACATTCACCTTATTGCTTTGTCTAGTTCTTTTTACTCAACTGGCTGTTAAAGGCTTGGATAATATGGACTCTGCAGAAGACTGTGCTAGTCTCTCTTTTCCAGTATTCCACTTTTGTGCCACCACTTGTTCTGATTTCACAAGTTGAACTGCAATCTGTATCACCTGCACTCTTGCAAGCACCTCCGGTCAGAGATGGGTCTGAATTAATTCTGTATAATAATTGTATGAGGTGGTCAAAGTAGTGTCAACATTGAATGGGACACAAGGATGAGACAGAAATTCTTGCAGATCAACACGGACAACGTCAACATTCCAGAAACTTTGTGCCCTTGCCTCTAATCCCTATATTCTTCAGGTGTGCAAGCTAAATGAGTTTAAAACCTCTCAGTCAACCCAAGGGTGTCTTCTTCCAGTTCTGAAATATAGAAACATTAGAAAATAGGAATGGAGTAGGCCAGTCAGCCCTTCAAGCTTACTCTGCCATTCAACAAGGTCATGGCTGATCATCCTACTCAGTACCCTGCTCCCACTTTCACCCCACCAACTTTGAATCCTTTAGCCCAAAGAATTAATATCTTGGATGTAGGTTTGCTCGCTGAGTTGAAAGGTTAATTTCCAGACGTTTCATTACCTGACTAGGTAACCTCATGCGAAGCAATGCTGAAAATTCCTGCTTTCTATTTATATATTTGGGATCCTTTGGGTTGGTGATGTCATTTCCTGTGGTGATGAAAGCAGGAATTTTCAGCATTGCTTTGCATGAGGTCCATTGAAGATGTTACCTAGTAAGGTAATGAAACATCTGGAAATGGATCTTTCAGCACAGCGAGCAAACCTATATCCAAAAGCTCAACCTGAGCTACAAATCTTCTCAAGACTTGCTAATTAATATCTAACTGTTTCCCAAAAACATGCACTGTTCTGGCCTCAACCACTTTCTGTGGCAGAAAATTCTACTATTCTCTGGCTGAAGAAAGTTCTCCTTATTTTCGTCCTAAATGCCTACCCCATATTCTTGGGCTGTTATCCTGGTTCGGGACTACCCAGTCATTGAGAACATCCTGTGTTGAAACTATCTAGTCTTGTTAGAATTTTTAAAGTTTCTATGAGGTTACCCCCTCAATCTTCTAAAGTCTAGTGAATATAGTTCTAAATCAATCTAGTCTCTCTTCATACATGAACTTGACAATCCTAAGAACTAGTCTGGTAAGCCTTTGTTGCACTTTCTCCATAGCAAGAATACAACATCCTCAGACAAGGAGACCAAAACTGCATGACAACACTCTGGGTGTAATCTCAGCAAAGTTCTGTACAACTGCAGTAAGGCATCCCCGATCCTTTACTCAAAATCTTCTTGTTATGAAGGCCAATGTATTATTTGTCTTCTTCAATGCCTGTTGCACCCTCAAGCTTACTTTCAGCAATTGTACAAAGGATACCCATATCACATCTTTATCCTTATAATACCCTACTGTCACCAAATCCCAGCAAAGCTCTTGTCCATGTTTTTGTCAACCCCAGATTTTATTTTTTAGACATTACCCTCATCGATCTCTTAAGATATACCTTCATAAATTCTATCATGATCCACAACATAGTATCTAAAACGTATACACCTATGTCTCCTATTTTTGACTCTCTATATTAGCTTGGTGGAAGTGAGGACTACAAATGTTGGAGATCAGAGTTAATAAGTGTGGTGCTGGAAAAGCACAACTGGCCAGGCAGCATCCAAGGAGCAGCAAAGTCAAAGTTTCAAGCATGAACTCTTCATTAGCTCATCATCAGCACCGCACTTTTCAACTCTCTACATTGGCTTGTCAACCCTAGGTCTATCAGTATCCTTGACCTCAACTACAAAGCTCTCCTTAGCCTTGATTTCTCTGCTAACTTTGCTGTCCATTCCTTCTGAAAAATCTGTATTCTCTCCTTTTTGTGTTATACAATTAGTGACAGAGCCTTTAGCCCCTACTTTCTGAAATTAAGTCCTTGTTTTCACCTACCTTGATAGGTCATTCCCCTACATCAAAAGGATCCTTAAAAACCTTAACTTCACAACACCTTCAGGTAACCTCCTGCCTATTTCTGATCAGGTCAGAGTCCCAACTGTGAAGCAAGTTGAAATGTTCCACTGGAATTAAGTTGCTCCATAATACAAGTTGTGGTTTATTGCTTGTCTAAAGAGTTGCAGAGCATAGAAAGCAAAACAATTGAAAGTTTGATATCTGTTCTGAGTTATGAGTTCTCATGCCACTCAGAGAGATGATGATATTCTTAGCAGTTGTTAGAAGTACACACTTTTGTGCTTTCAACAAAGATATAGCAATACCCCAAAAGACAGACATCTGATGACATTGATTATCAAGCTAACATGTGAATAAGAGTTATACAACCAGAAAATGCTGAATACAGCCAGCAAGTCAGGCAGCATTTGTAGAGAGAAGCACCAAGTTTAGGTGCTGAATCATTCAGACATTGAATATTGTCAGTAATCGGGACAATTCTTTTAAAAATTTAACCTAATTTTCCAATCAACCTGTTCAGAGATGTTACTACACATCTCTGGAGCAGGTGGGAATTTTAACCTGGGTCTCTTGGTCTAGGAGTGTGGACACTATTCCTGCTCAGAAATGTTATTGTACATCTCTGGAGAAGGTGAGAGTTAAACCCAGGTCTCCTGGCTCAGAGGCAGGGAGACTATCACTGCACCACCATTCCAGACCATTTTTGGGTCCTGACCTAATTCTCAGCAGCAGTGCAGCTTGTGGGATAACTTGTTATGAAGTGTCCAATTAAGAGACCCCCGTTCAGGAATATCATTCAATTAGAGACTACTTACTGCAATCAACAGACTGGAAGAAAATTGTAGACAATCTCAGACATGCCGATTGGCATTTTAAAAAATTTTAACCTATTTTTCCAATCAACCAGCTCAGAGATATTATTACATACTTCTACAGTACTTGGTACTTGAAGCCAGGCTTCTTGGTTCAGGGATAGGGACTGTATCTCTCCACCACAAGAGCCTCCCCAATTTGCATCTGACAGTGGTAGATTTCATTAATTTGTCACATCACTCAGCTCCAAATGTGACTTCTTTTATCTGACAAACTGCAGTCACAGTGGAGATCTAGTGTGATACCAATAAAGGAGAAAGTGAGCACTGCAGATGCTGGAGATCAGAGTCGACTCTCCTGCTCCTTGGATGCTGCCTGACCAGCTGAGCTTTTCCAGCCCCATACTCTTTAACTCTGAAACCAATAAAGTCCTACTTGCACCAGACAATTGCAGGTAATCAGTTGCTTATAAGCCTTAATTGGCTTCCCTGTGCTGCCCGGTGAATTGTTGTCACCACAGCAAAGCAAGGACCACAAACAGTCCATGGAGATAGGAACACATTCAGAACCAGCAAAACTCAATTTCTCAATGATTTTATTAGCTCTTCCTATCTTCAATTCCCTGGGAAAGTTCTCCACAATGTTTCAAGTTGGTGACCTCTCACCAAAAGTTAGAGACATAACAGGTTTGAAGCAAGAACAAAGGAGGGGAAAATGGCATTCAGGGTAAAAGTTTAAAGGGAAGCCCCTTGATGTCATGGGAAGCAGAAGGAATTAAAAGATAACAGAAATGATGGTGTATGGCAAAAGGAGATGGTGATGGGACAAGTAAAGAAACAAAACCGTGGTCTAGTGCAAGAATATAGATATTTTCTAATTAAGCTATTCAGAAATATTATTATATTCATCTGGAACAGGTGGGACTTGAACCTAGGACTCCTGGCTCAGAGGTCAAGACATTACCACTATACCACAGGAGTAGGAATGTAGGAATAGCAGAATCAGTGCTAACAGCTGTTCAGAAAATGGAGGAAGGGATTATAGTCTGAAATTGATTAACTCAAATTCAAGACAGAAGTTTGTAAAGTATCTCATTGTTCCTTGGGCTTAACCTTTTAACCATCACTGGAACATTGTAGGTATTTGAGGATGAAAAATTCAGGTTTGGAGTTGGAGAAAGATTTAAAATGACAGGCAAAAGGAAGAATTAAAGTTTTCTGCAAAGTGTAACCCAATGTACATTTTGTCACACCAATGGACAGGACACCACATCATCAGTAGCAAATACAAACTAGAAGACGTACAAGTAAATTGTTGTATTGTCTTGAAAGAATGACTGAACTCTAAACAGTGAAGATGCTAAAATTGCATCACCTTGTAAAGGAAGGGGAGTAGGTGTTGGTATTGCTTGAAGAATGGACTAGACTGTTGCAGAGGTAGTGTATACTTTTGAATTCCCGTCCCTGTGGTTGCTGGGGCTTTGGGCGCAATTGCTCCATTTCTCACATTTAAAGTCATAGAGATGTGCAGTATGGAAGCAGTCCCTTTGGTCCAATTTGTCCATGCTGATCAGATATCCGAATCTAATCTGGTCCCATTTGCCAGCACTTGGCCCATATCCCTCTAAACCCTTTCTCTTCATATAATCTGCGTGAAAAAGTTGCCCCTTAGGTCCCTTTTCTATCTTTCCCCTCTCACCCTAAACCTATGCCCTCTAGTTCTCAACTCCCCCACCCCAGGCAAAGAGACCTTGTCTATCTACCCTGTCCATGCCCCTCATGATTTTGTAAACCTCTATAAGGTCACTCCTGACTCTCCGACACTCCTGGAAAAACAGCCTCAGCTTATTCAACCTCTCCCTATAGCTTAAATCCTCCAAACCTGCCAACATCCTGGTAAATCTTTTCTGAACCCTTTCAAGTTTCACAACATCTTTCCGATAGGAGGGAGATCAGAATTGCACACAATATTCCAACAGTGGCCTAACCAATAGCCTGTACAGCCATAACATGACATCCCAACTCCTATACTCAATGCTCTGACCAATAAAGGAAAGCATACCAAATGCCTTCTTCACTATCTATCTACCTACAACTTCACTTACTTCTCTCAATAACTTCCAGTCCCTTCCAGAACTACAATAGAATTTCATTGACATCATCAATTCCACTTTCTGCAGTTCATTTTTTGCCACTTCCTCTATGATTCCACCACCAAATACATTCCCCCTCCCTTTTCTTGACAGGGCCATTGCCTTCGATGACACCTGACTGTCTCCTCAAAACCCCTTTCTTCATTATAATCAATCACCTAAATTCACCTTAATGGACTACCATTTCAATGAAGCTTGAGGAAGAGCATCTTATGCTGCAATTAGTAATTCTGTAACTTTTAACAATCATACATTGGGTTCAACAAATTCAAATCATAACTTCTGACCTCATCTTTTTCAGAAAGCAGCAATTGATAATGATACTGCAATTCTGATTTAAGCATCTCCGAGCTCTATCTTTTGTTTTTTCCTTGTTCCATTAACTTTCCTTTCACCTTGTACCATCATTGCTTTAGTCTTCTAATCTCATTTTCTTCCATCATATCACAAACTTCCTCTTTTGTTCTTCGTTTCCTCTTTAACCTTTGTACGTGCTTAAAAGATGTTAACACAACTAACACTTCCAGTTCAATTGAAAATCATTTACCTTAAATTTTAGTTGTGTTTCTTTCTGTACAGATGTTGTCTGACACATTGAGTATTTCCAGCATTTCAAAATTTTATTTCAAATTTCTAACATCTGCAATATTTTGTTTTTGTGCTGGTGAATAATAGTAATTTGAATAAAGGATCAAAGGTTTACTGGTACATATTGTTTCTTTTAAGGAATGAACTCAATAGCGAAATGGAGAGAGAAAAGCAAAATAAAAAGATTTTTTTGAAAAAACACTGTGTTCAGGAGTTTCTAAGATCAACCTTACCATACTGTTCTAATAGTAGTAAAAGACAATATTTGAAGTGGAAAAGGCTTTTGTTACATTACTTTGCACAAGAGTATTAAAATTACATGACATCAAAAATAAAGAAGACAATAAAACACAAAAGCTCATTTTGCATAGACCTCTGTGTTTCAGAAAAGACGAGTCAGTGCCTCAGGCTACTTGATCTTTACAGCAAAACAGATTGAGTACTGCTTACTGTTGAATCACTGAACAGTTAGTTTCCATGGCTACAATTCAGTAAATACATCATCTGCTAGCTATAGAATGCAGCCATTCTAAATCCCAAAAGAAACAGGGGTTCACAGAAGACATATCCCACTGGAGGCAAATGCTCGAGACCAACAATCTTAAAGTGAATGAAAAGAGCAGTACTAACCCATCACTTTTCTTATACAGGATTCCAGTTTTCTCAGTGCCATATTGCTTATTACCCTGGAGTTGGTGCATGCTGTAAACGGACTGGCGACTCACAGAATCCTACAGGAACAGAAAATATAAAGGAATGATAATATCTGTGATTGTACAGTAACTGCACAAAACTCTTTCTTTTTAAAGTGAAGTTTCTATTAAGGGGAACAGTAGCATAATGGTAATGTTCCTTAACTGCTAATACAGTAATTTGGACAAATGATCCAGAGTTATCAATTCAAATCCATTAAATAAAGCTGAAACAAAAAGTTATTTATCAGTAATGGTGACCATGAACTATTATAGTTATTGTTATAGAATTATAGTTTAAAAATTGATCTTGTTCACTGTTGGCTTCTCGAGAAGGATATCTGCTATTCTTACTCGGTCTCAACGAGATGTGCACCTAGAATAAGAGAAACATGACTGACTCTTACATGTCCTCTAAAATGCCTTGCAAGCAATTTAGTTGTATTTAACTTCTTTAAAAATAATAAAAAATAAAATCAGAAGGATCATCTGATCAATGCCTAGGCATTGGAGAAAATGATCTTCAGCTGCTTCACCAATGACCTTCTTCCATCATGAGGTCAGAAGTGGGAATGTTCGCTAATTATTGCACAATATTCAGTAGCTTTCATATCTCCTCAGATACTGAAGCAATCCAAATTCAGTCACACCCAGACAATATTGAGGTTTGGGCAGCTATGTGACAACTAACATTTGTGCCACACAAGTCCCTGACAATGAATATGTCCAACATGAGACAATCTAACCACTGCCCCATGGCATTCAATGACATCATCATAATCGAATCCCCCATCCTGGAGGTTACTATATCCAGAAAGTGAACTGAACTAGTCATAAAAATACTGAGGCTCTAAGAGTTGGTCAGAGGCTAGGAATCATGCAGCAAGTGACTCCCTCAAAGCCTGCCCACCAAGGTACAAGTCAGGAGTGTGATAGAAATACTCTCTGATTTCCTGGATAAGTGTAGTTCCAAAAATGCTCAAGAAAGCAGCCCTCTTGATTGGTACCGCATCCACAAACATTAGTCTCTCCATCACCAATGTTCAGTAGCAGCAAAGTGCATCATCTGTAAAATGCACATCAGAAATTTACCAACGTTGCTTACACAACACCTTTCAACCACATAACCACCACAATCTAGAATAACAAGGCCAGCAAACATATGGGAACATCATCACCTGTAAGTTCTGTTTCAAACCACACACCACGCTAACTTGGAAATATATCTTCCTTCCTTCAATGCCACTGGGTCAAAATTCTGGAACTCCCTCCCGAGCAGCATTGTGGGTGTACCTACATCAAATTGACGGCAATGGTTCAAGAAGCAGCTTATCATCATCTTCTCAAGGGCAACTAGAGAGGGAGAATAAATGCTACCAAGTCAGCAATTCCCACGTAATGTGAATGAATTCTTACAAAATTTAAATAAAGTTACAGCCCTTCCTGTTAATTATCCAATATCTACCCAATTAATATCTGGGAACTTGCGCCAACACTGGGAAGGTTGTTCACGGAGAGTCAAACAATAGCTTGGCTAAGTCCTGTTCGCAGAAGCATATATGTAGTCATCATCTCAGTATTACCTATCGCCATTCCAGGGTGTCTTTTGTTCCATTAGCAGGGCATCATGATGTGTCAAATTAGATGAAAGAACTGGTCAACAGAGATGCAGTGGCATACATTTAAGAGGACTTCTTTGGAGTACAGAGTAGATCTGCTTCAGTGATTAAAGAAAAATTCCAAAAGATGGACCCACCATCTATGGTTAACTAGAAATGTTAAGGACAGAGTCATAGAGTCATAGGGATGTACAGCATGGAATTAGACCCTTCGATCCAACTTGTCCATGCCGACCAGATATTCTAAATTAATCTAGTCCAATTTGCCAGCATTTGACCCATATCCCTCTAAACTCTTCCGATTCATATAGCCATCCAGATGTGTTTAAAATGCTGTAATTGTACCAGCCTCCACCACTTCCTCTGGCAGCTCATTCCATACACACACCACCCTCTGCATGAAAAGGTTGCCCCTTAGGTGCTTCTTAAATCTTTCTCCTCTCATCATAAACCTATGCCCGCTACTCTTGGATTCTCCTAAACTGGGGAAAAGACCTTCGCTTTTCAACCAATCTATTCCCCTCATTATTTTATGAACTTCTATAATGTCATCCCACAGCCTCTAATGCTCTAGGAAAGATTGTTCCAGCTTATTCGGCCTCTCCCGATAGCTCAAACCCTCCAACCTTCTTGTAAATCTTTTTTGCACCCTTTCAAGTTTCACAACATTCTTCCTATAGCAGGAAGACCAGAATAAAACGCAGTAATTCCAAAAGTGGCCTAACCAATGTCCTGGAGCTGCAACATGACCTCCCAACTCATACTGAATGCACTAACCAGTAAAGGCAAGCATACCAAATGTCATTCTTCACTATCTTTTCTACCTCTGATGGTACCAAACTAAAAGAAACAGCACTTAACTATGCAAAGACATAGCAGGTCAGGAGGTTGGATAAAATATATAAAACATAGCAAGGAATGACCAAAAAATTAATATAGATGGAAAATTTGGTGTATGAGAGAAAGCTAGCCAGAAATAGAAAATCAGGTAAAGACATTTTATAACTATATAAAAAAAAAGAGGTAAAAAGTTAGTGTTCATCCAATAGAAAAGGAGACTGGAGAATCAATACTGGAAAATAAGAAAATGACAGATGAATTGAACAGGTATTTTACATTTGTCCTCACTATAGAATATACAAGTAACTAAGAAGATAGCTGCAATAAACCAGGAAATGGAAAGAAGGGAGGAACTCGGGAAAAATCCAATCACTCAAGAATTGGTAGTAAGTTAACTGTTGGAGTTGCAGGCCGACAAGTGCTTGGTCCTGTTGGACTTCATCTTTAGGGTCTTAAAATAAGTGACTAGTGAGATTGTTAGCGCATTGGCTTTAATTTTCCAAAACTCCCTTGATTTGAGACTGGTCCCATTAGTTTGGAAGTCAGCATTACAACACCTTTATTCAGAAAGGGAACAAGGTGGGTAAGCTTAGTTGGCTGGATGGGTAGTTAACAATGGCAACACTGTGGGTTCAATTCCTACACTGGCTGAGTGAAAAAGTATGGTGCTGGAAAGCACAGCAGATCAGGCAGCATCCGAGGAGCAGGACAGTTGATGTTTCAAGTATAACCTCTTCATCAGGAATGTGGGGGGAGGGGGAAACTGGCAAGAGGGCTGAGAGATACGTGGATTTATGTTGAAAACGTCGACTCTCCTGCTCCTCAGATGCTGCCTGACTGGCTGTGCTTTTCCAGCACCACACCTTTTGACTCTGGTCTCCAGCATCTGCAGTTCACACTTTCTCCTATACTGATTGAGGCTACCATGAAAAACACTCCTTCTGAACCTCTCCCTTCTCCTCAGGCATGGTGACCCTTATATAAAAACAACATCAGCAGTTCTATGGTCCTGTAGGACAATGGCGACCTTACCTTTACTTTTATTCAAAAAGGGAGACAGAAAGCAGAAACATCAGGCCAGTTGGCTTAACATGGTCATATGTATGATGTTAAAAGCTATTTTTAAATAAGTTGTAGCAAGGCACTTAGAAAAGTTCAAGGTAATTGAACAGGGCAGTAGCGTTTTAAAAGAGGGAAATCATGTGTGACCAATCTACAAGAATTCCTCAAGAATGGAACATATACTGTAGATAAAGGAGAACCACCAGATGTACTGTACTTAGATTATCAGAAGGCATTTGATAAGGTGCCTCATCAAAGGTTATTGTAGAAAATAGAAGCTTGTGCAGAATTATCATGTAATACCGTGTCTTTTTCAGATCGACAAAATGCAACAAGTGGTGTGCTACAGGAATGGAAAGTATGGTAGCCAAACTTGTTGATGACACAAATATAAGTAAGAAAGCAACAAGCTACAAAAAATATACATAAGGTAAGTCAGTGAGCAAAAATGGAAAATATTGTGGTAAAGTGAAATTGTTCATTTTTCATTCTGAAATAAGACAGATTGCAGAGCTCTCAGATCCTGAGGGATCTGGATGTCCTTGCAGATGAATTGCCAAAGAAAAGCCTAATATGGAGAGTATCAAATTATTTGAAAAGTTAGAATGTAATCAGTTATCGCAAGGGGAACTGAATACAGAAGAGTGAGGTTTTGTTTCAGTTAAACAGGGCAGTGATGAGACCATGTCTGCAATACTGTGCACGGATTTGGTCATCTTTTTTTCAGGAAGGATGCTGTGATGAAAGGTGTGTGATGTTTAACTTTAATATAACTTTTATTAAAGTGTTGGAATTTTAAATTACTGGCATATGGGTGCTGGTCTATTTTTATTAAACGGGTTGAAAAAATAATGAAGTCATTCCTTTTGGAATCATGATCTTAAAGCAGTAAAGGCTTTCTGGTGTGTTAATAGAATTTTGTTGATATTATGGGTAGTTTATAATATGAGAGAAACATCAAGACATTAGTATGGCACAGTCCAAGATAAGCAAACGTGTTAAAAAAAAACAATTGAGATGCTTTTGGGCAGTTCAAAGGACAATTGAGTGGGATCAGAGTCAAGTACAATCTCCTCTTAAATTGCTTAAGTGAAAGAGTAAAATTTATGAAACTTCCAGATGAGGACAGTTTGTTTAGGCCTCTGCAGATTATTAAAAACTGAAAATCTCTAAACTCTCAGCTGTGAGAGTAAGCAAAACAAAGAACTCAGGACTGGAACAGAGTAGAAGCAGTTAAATCAAACATCCAACCTGAAATGGAAGGAGGTTCTTTGGATTTTTGAGTACCTTTCATATGATGGTGTTGGCAAGTGGATGGGATTTTGTTTTGCTTCTGTTTAGAAATCTTTGCAAATATGTTATATGTGTATAGCTTAGTTTCTTTATTTTTATTTATTTTATATAATAAACATCTGTCTTATTTTTAAAACCAAATCCATGGCCTAATGTGCAATGCTTCAATGAAAAACTGCCATACTACATTCAGAAAAAGCAAAATATAATCTACTGAGCCAGATTTCATTTTGGGATCAACTTGTTCAGCACAGAGTCATAGGGATGTTCCACATGGAAACAGACCCTTTGGTCCAACCTGTCCATGCCGACCAGATATCCCAACCCAACCTAGTCCCACTTGCCAGCACCTGGCCCATATCCCTCCAAACCCTGCCTATTCTTCTACCCATCCAAATGCCTCTTAAATGTTGCAATTGTACCAGCCTCCACCACATCCTCTGGCAGCTCATTCCAAACATGTACCACCCTCTGCCTGTAAAAGTTGCCCCTTTAGGTCTCTTTTATATCTTTCCCCTCTCACTCTAAACCTATGCCCTCTAGTTCTGGACTCCCCAACCCTAGGGAAAAGACTTCATTTATTTATCCTACCCATGCCCCTCATAATTTTGCAAACCTCTATAAGGTCACCCCCTCAGCTTCCAACGCTCCAGGGCAAACAGCCACAGCCTGTCAGCCTCTCCCTATAGCTCAAATGTTCCAACCCTAGCAACATCCTTGTAAATCTTTTCTGAACCCTTTCAAGTTTCACAACATCTTTCCGGTAGGAAGGAGACCAGAACTGCACATAATATTCCAACAGTGGCCTAACCAATATCCTGTACAGCCGCAACATGACCTCCCAACTCCTGTACTCAATACTCTGACCAATAAAGGAAAGCATACCAAATGCTTTCTTCACTTCCTATCTACCTGCGACTCTACTTTCAAGGAGCTATGAACCTGCACTCAAGGTCTCTTTGTTCAGCAACACTCCCTAGGACCTTACCATTAAGTGTATAAATCCTGCTAAGATTTGCTTTCCCAAAATGCAGCACCTCGCATTTATCTGAATTAAACTCCATCTGCCACTTCTCAGCCCATTGGCCCATCTGGTCCAAGATCCTGTTGTAATCTGAGGTAACCCTCTACACTGTCCACTACATCTCCAATTTTGGTGTCATCTGCAAACTTACTAACTGTACCTCTTCTGCTCGCATCCAAATCATTTATGTAAGTGACAAAAGGTAGAGGACCCAGCACCGATCCTTGTGGCACTCCACTGGTCACAGGCCTCCAGTCTGAAAAACAACCCTCCGCCACCACTCTCTGTCTTCTACCTTTGTATCCAAATAGCTAGTTCTCCCTTTATTACACGAGATCTAACCTTGCTAATCAGCCTCCCACGGGGAACCTTGTCGAACGCCTTACTGAAGTCCATATAGATCACATCTACTGCTCTGCCCTCGTCAATCTTCTTTGTTACTTCTTCAAAAAACTGAATCAAGTTTGTGAGACATGATTTCCCATGTACAAAGCCATATTGACTATCCCTAATCAGTCCTTGCCTTTCCAAATACATGTACATCCTGTCCCTCAGGATTCCCTCCAACAACTTGCCCACCACTGAGGTCAGGCTCACCGGTCTATAGTTCCCTGGCTTGTCTTTACCGCCCTTCTTAAACAGTGGCACCACGTTTGCCAACCTCCAGTCTTCCGGCATCTCACCTGTGATTATTGATGATACAAATATCTCAGCAAAAGGCCCAGCAATCACTTCTCTAGCTTCCCACAGAGTTCTCGGGTACACTTGATCAGGTCCTGGGGATTTATCCACCTTTAACTGTTTCAAGACATTCAGCACTTCCTCCTCTGTAATCTGGACATTTTGCAAGATGTCGCCATCTATTTCCCTACAGTCTCTATCTTCCATATCCTTTTCCACAGTAAATACTGATGCAAAATATTTATTTAGTATCTCTCCATTTTCTGTGGCTCCACACAAAGGCCGCCTTGCTGATCTTTGAGGGGGCCTATTCTCTCCCTAGTTACCCTTTTGTCCTTAATATATTTGTAAAAACCCTTTGGATTCTCCTTAATTCTATTTGTCCAAGCTGTCTCATGTCCCACTTTTGACCTCCTGATTTCCCTCTTAAGTATACTCCTACTTTCTTTATCCTCTTCTAAGAATTCACTCGATCTATCCTGTCTATACCTGACATATGCTTCCTTCTTTTTCTTCACCAAACCCTCAATTTCTTTAGTCATCCAGCATTCCCTATACCTACCAGCCTTCCCTTTCACCCTGAAGGAATATACTTTCTCTGGATTCTTGTTATCTCATTTCTGAAGGCTTCCCATTTTCCAGCCGTTCCTTTACCTGTGAATCATTACAATGTAAACTACTCTAAGACAGTTCAGAGACAGTTTATACAACATCAGAATGGGTGGTTTGTTTTTGAGAAAAGATCAGACAGACTTGCTTTAACCAGTCAGAGTTGATAAGTGAAATAGTTGACTTGATTGAAAAAGTAAGATTCTGACCAGCAGATGCGAAGAGGATGTTTCCTCTTCTGGGAGGATCTAGAACTAGAGGTTGCTGTTTAAATATCAGGGGTCACTATTTTAAAACAGAGATAAGACAAATCTTTTTCTCTCTCAGAGATGAGGTTTTGGAACTCTTCCTGAAAAAGTGATAGAAGCAGAATCCTTGAATATTTTTATGGCAGAGGTAGATACATTATTGGTAAGCAAGAGTGAGAATTTGGATTTAAGATTAAAATAAGATCAATCATAATCTTACTGAAAGGAGGAGCAGGGTTGAGAGGCTGAACGACCTACACTTGCTCCTAATTCATATGGTCGTGAGTATGACAGAGCCACAAAACATGATGGCTCAGTGGCATACAGCCAGGATGGAATGACTCTGGAAGTCTCAATGTTGACTCCAAGCCTGATGATGTCTCATAGGAGCAGGTCAAACTTGGTCCAGAGAACCTCTTGCTGATTACCATTTATTACCTTAACTCAGTTGATGAATCAGTACTTCTCCACATTAACTGTCATTTTGAAGAACTGTAGGAAGCAAAGACACAAATATACTTAGTTTAGGGAACTTCAACATCCGTTGGAAGTGGCTCAGCAGCATTATTCCTGGTTGAACTGACCAAGACCTGAATGGCATAACTGCTACAATGGGCCAGCAGCAGATGGTGAGAGAATTTACAAGGAAAACCCTGTGACTTTTGAGAAGATTTGTAGCTCAGGTTGAGGTTTAGATTGTAAGCTTGCTCGCTCAGCTGGCAGGTTTGTTGTCAGATGTTTCGTCACTATGCTAGGTAACATCATCAGTGAGCCTCTGGTGAAGCGCTTGTGTTTTGTCCAGCTTTCTATTTATAAGTCTTGGTCTCTTAAGGTGGCTGGTTTCATTTCTGGATCTTTTTCTCAGAGATTGGTAAATGGGGTCCAAATTGAAGTGTTTATTGATGGAGTTCTGGTTTGAATGCCAGACCTCAAGGGATTCCCGTGCATGTCTCTGTTTAGGCTGTCCTAGGATGGATGTGTTGTTTCAGTCGAAGTGGTGCCCTTCTACAGCTGTATGTAGGATACTAGTCTTTTGGTGGCTAGTTGGTGTTTGTGTATCCTGGTGGCTAGTTTTCTGTCTGTCTGTCCAATGTAGTATTTATTACAGTCCTTACAGGTTAGTTTGTAAATTACATTCATTTTACTGGTTGGTGGTATAGGGTCGTTTAGGTTTATCAGTAGCTGTTTCAGTATGTTAAGGTAGTCAAAAAAATACCTAGACAGTGTATTCAAGAAGAACGGGTACCCGATAAACACAGTCTGTCAATTCTTAAACAACAGACCCAAACAAGTAAACCACAACCCGCCCAGAAACTCTAGCCACATTACCATGCATCAAAGACATCTTGGAGATGACTACCGCACTACTCTGACCCCTTGGCATCATGATAGCCCACAAATCTACCAACACCTATAAATCTTCTCAAACATCATCAATACCTATGGACACAATATGCTAAAACTAGCCCGAAGATGGGAACCAACGCCATCCTTCTGAGCTCCACTTGCGCACAACTGTATTTCCTCAGGAAATAGGTATTACCAAAATGTCTCAAGTGCAAACCACTGCTCAACACCCCACAAGGCAGAGGAATATCAGAAAAGACAGCCGCAGAATGCTGAGAGAAATGATGAACAATGCCCACAACTGACTCCACAAATACAACCGGGAAATTTTGTGCCAAAAAACTTTATACACCAATGCGAGAGACCTTGAATGGACAAGCACACTAGAACGAGCCATCTGCATCAAACAACAGCCAACCAAGAAAAAGAAAAAAACTATCCCGACAAGAGAAATTGGACAAGCTCACACAAAAGAACAACACAGACAATTCAGAAGCTTGGATTGAAAACCTATCGGACCACTCACTAACTGACACAGTAAAAGCTATCGTAGTAAGAGGGATGAACCACAACTACAGAGGCATGACAAAAAGGACTTCTTAGCAGCATTAGAATCTACCTTGAAAGACAACAGATTCACAGAAGAAAACTAGCAGACCAAAGGACAGACAGTTGCACCAAGAAGGAAGGGAACACCTTCAACATACAGGAAAGGAATGCCCTAAAAGGACTCAAAAGACAGAAACGTTGTAATCCTATCTGCAGACAAAGGGCGCATGACCGTCAACCTCAGCAGAACACAGTACAGTGAAAAGATGAACTCACTGCTTGAGGATACTGACACTTGCTAACAGGTGGTGATAAACCCGACTCCATAGTTAGAAAACAGCACCACAGCGATGTTGCAGAAGCTTCACAAATCAGGCAAAATTAACAAGACAGATCTCCAAAAAATGAAACCGAATGGATTCAACACACACTGTTTCTACAGATTACCTAAGGTACACAAACCAGAGGCCTCCCTCAGACTCATAGTCTCACTCCCTGGCACACTGACATACAGACTAGCAAAAGAACTCCAATGAAAACTGAAATCCTAGTAGACGAGTCATGCCGCTCCATCCATTCTACCCAAGAATTCCTGAACATCAAAGACATCAAATAATGGTCTCCTTTGATTTAATAGCTCTATTCAGATCAAATAACATCAGCCTGGCCAAAGAAACACTGATCATGCGACTAGATGAACGAAGGACACAAACATCAGACAACACAACCTCATCAGCTAGAACAACATTCGCAAGCTAATAGACCTGTGCCCCATTCCACCTTCAATGACAAGACCTACAAACAAATCAACAGAACACCCATGGGATCACCAATATCAGGCTTCTTAGCAGAAGCAGCAATACAGAGACTTGAACGAACAACCCTCCCCACGATCCAACCCAAAATTTGGGTCCACTATGTGGATGACATCTTTGTCATCACAAAACAAAACAAATTAGTGGAAACCTACAACATCACCAACACCATCCTTACTGGCATAAATTTCACAAAAGAGGAGGAGAACAACAACAAACTCTCTTTTCTAGATGTCACAGTGGAACAAATAGTTAATGGAGAACTGCAGACCAGCATCTACAGGAAAGCCACATCCATACAGACCAGACACTCAACTACAGAAGTAACCATCCTAACAGCCACAAAAGGAGTTGCATCTGGACATTACGTAAACAGGCCACAACATACTGCAGCATCCAGGACCTGCCCTGTCTTATTTCCCAAAACTTGACCTAATCTTGGGAAATAAGGCAGGGCAGGTGACTGAGGTGTCAGTGGGGGAGCACTTTGGGCCAGTGACCATAATTCTATTAGTTTTAAAATAGTGATGGAAAAGGATAGACCAGATCTAAAAGTTGAAGTTCTAAATTGGAGAAAAGCCAATTTTGACAGTATTAGGCAAGAACATTCGAAAACTGATTGGAGGCTGATGTTCGCAGGTAAAGGAACGGCTGGAAAATGGGAAGCCTTCAGAAATGAGATAACGAGAATCCAGAAAAGGTACATTCCTGTCAGGGTGAAAGGGAAGGCTGGTAGGTATAGGGAATGCTGGATGACTAAAGAAATTGAGAGTTTGGTTAAGAAAAAGAAGGAAGCATATGTAAGGTACAGACAAGATAGATCGAGTGAATCCTTAGAATAGTAGAAAGGAATTAGGAGTATACTTAAGAAGGCAATCAGGAGGGCAAAAATGGGACATGAGATAGCTTTGGCAAATAGAATTAAGGAGAATCCAAAGGGCTTTCACAAATACATTAAGGATAAAAGGATAGCTAAGGAGACAATAGGGCCCCTCAAAGATCAGCAAGGCGGCCTTTGTGTGGAGCCGCAGAAAATGGGGGAGATACTAAATGAATATTTTGCATCAATATTTACTATGGAAAAGGAAATGGAAGATATAGACTGTAGGGAAAGAGATGGTGACATCTTGCAAAATATCCAGATTACAGAGGAAGAAGTGCTGGATGTCTTGAAACGGGTGAAGGTGGATAAATCCCCACGACCTGATCAGGACCCGAGAACTCTGTGGGAAGCTAGAGAAGTGATTGCTGGGCCTTTTGCTCAGATATTTGTATCGTCGATGGTCACAGGTGAGGTTCCGGAAGA
This sequence comes from Chiloscyllium punctatum, assembly GCF_047496795.1. NCBI lineage: Eukaryota > Metazoa > Chordata > Chondrichthyes > Orectolobiformes > Hemiscylliidae > Chiloscyllium > Chiloscyllium punctatum. Next base: position 8,291,329 of record NC_092775.1, read on the forward strand.
CTGGAGGTTGACTAACGTGGTGCCACTGTTTAAGAAGGGTGGTAAGGACAAGCCAGGGAACTATAGACTGGTGAGCCTGACCTCGGTGGTGGGCAAGTTATTGGAGGGAATCCTGAGACAATAGACAATAGGTGCAGGAGTAGGCCATTCTGCCCTTCGAGCCTGCACCACCATTTAATATGATCATGGCTGATCATCCTTAATCAGTATCCTCTTCCTGCCTTATCTCCATAACCCTTAATTCCACTATCCTTGAGAGCTCTATCCAACTCTTTCTTAAATGAATTCAGAGACTGGGCCTCCACTGCCCTCTGGGGCAGAGCATTCCACACAGCCACCACTCTCTGGGTGAAGACATTTCTCCTCATTTCTGTCCTAAATGGTTTACCCTGTATTTTTAAGCTGTGTCCTCTGGTTCGGCACTCACCCATCAGCGGAAACATGTTTCCTGCCTCCAGCGTGTCCAATCCTTTAATAATCTTACATGTCTCAATCAGATCCCCTCTCAGTCTTCTAAACTCAAAGGTATACAAGCCCAGTCGCTCTAGTCTTTCAGCGTAAGGTAGTCCCGCCATTCCAGGAATTGACCTCGTGAACCTACGCTGCACTCCCTCAATAGCCAGAATGTGTTTCCTCAAATTTGGAGACCAGAACTGCATACAATACTCCAGGTGTGGTCTCACCAGGGCCCTGTACAGCTGCAGAAGAACCTCTTTGCTTCTATACTTAATCCCTCTTGTTATGAAGGCCAGCATGCTATTAGCCATCTTCACTACCTGCTGTACCTGCATGCTTACCTTCATTGACTGGTGTACAAGAACACCCAGATCTCTTTGTACTGCCCCTTTACCTAAATTGATTCCATTTAGGTACTAATCTGCCTTCCTGCTCTTGCCACCAAAGTGGATAGCCATACATTTATCCACATTAAACTGCATCTGCCATGCATCTGACCACTCACCTAACTTGTCCAGGTCACCCTGTAATCTCCTAATATCCTCCTCACATTTCACCCTGCCCCCAGCTTAGTATCATCAGCAAATTTGCTAATGTTATTACTAATACCATCTTCTATATCATTAATATATATTGTAAAAAGCTGCGGTCCCAGCACTGATCCCTGCGGTACCCCACTGGTCACTGCCTGACATTCCGAAATGGAGCCGTTTATCACTATTCTTTGTTCCCTGTCAGCCAACCAACTTTCAATCCAAGTTAGTACTTTGCCCCCAATACCATGCGCCCTAATTTTGCTCACTATCCTCCTATGTGGGAATTTATCAAAAGCTTTCTGAAAGTCCAGGTACACTATATCTACTGGATCTCCCTCATCCATCTTCAGAGTTACATCCTCAAAAAATTCCAGAAGATTAGTCAAGCATGATTTTCCTTTCATAAATCCATGCTGACTCTGATCTATCCTGTTACTACTATCCAGATGTGTCGTAATTTCATCCTTTATAATAGACTCCAGCATCTTTCCCACCACTGAGGTCAGACTAACTGGTCAATAATTTCCTGCTTTCTCTCTCCCACCTTTCTTAAAAAGTGGTACAACATTAGCCACCCTCCAATCCGCAGGAACTGATCCCGAATCTATCGAACTCTGGAAAATAATCACCAATGCATCCACGATTTCTCGAACCACCTCCTTCAGTACCCTGGGATGTAGACCATCAGGCCCCGGGGACTTATCAACCTTCAGACCTAACAGTCTCTCCAAAACCAATTCCTGGCAAATATTAATTCCCTTCAGTTCAGGTCCTTCAGCCACTGTTACCTCAGGGAGATTGCTTGTGTCTTCCCCAGTGAACACAGATCTGAAGTACCAATTCAATTCTTCTGCCATTTCTTTGTTCCCCGTAATATATTCCAGTTTCTGTCTTCAAGGGCCCAATTTTAGTCTTAACCGTTTTTTTGCCTTTCACGTACCTAAAAAAGCTTTTACTATCCTCCTTTATATTTTTCGCCAGTTTACCTTCGTAACTCATTTTTTCTCTGCATATTTCCTTCTTAGTAATCCTCTGTTGTTCTTTAAAAGCTTCCCAGTCCTCCGTTTTCCCACTTATGTTTGCTATGTTTAACTTTTTTCTCTTTTAACTTTATATGTTTCTTAACTTCCCTCGTCAGCCACAGCCACCCATTCCTCCTCCTAGGATCTCTCTTCCTTTTTGGAATGAACTGATCCTGCATCTTCTGCATTATACACAGAAATATCTGCCATTGTTCCTCCACTGTCATCCCTGAGGGACAGAATGTACATGTATTTGGAAAGGCAAGGACTGATTAGGGATAGTCAACATGGCTTTGTGCATGGGAAATCATGTCTCACAAACTTGATTGCGTTTTTTGAAGAATTCACAAAGAAGTAACAAAGATGAGGGCAGAGCAGTAGATGTGATCTATATGGACTTCAGTAAGACGTTCGACAAGGTTCCCCATGGGAGACTGATTAGCAAGGTTAGATCTCATGGAATAAAGGGAGAACTAGCCATTTGGATACAGAACTGGCTCAAAGGTAGAAGACAGAGTGGTGGCGGAGGGTTGTTTTTCAGACTGGAGGCCTGTGACCAGTGGAGTGCCACAAGGATCGGTGCTGGGTCCTCTACCTTTTGTCATTTACAGAAATGATTTGGATGTGAGCATAAGAGGAACAGTTAGTAAGTTTGCAGATGACACCAAAATTGGAGGTGTAGTGGACAGCGAAGAGGGTTACCTCAGATTACAACAGGATCTTGACCAGATGGGCCAATGGTCTGAGAAGTGGTAGATGGAGTTTAATGCAGATAAATGCGAGGTGCTGCATTTTGGGAAAGCAAATCTTAGCAGGACTTATATGCTTAATGGTAAGGTCCTAGGGAGTGTTGCTGAGGGTGGTGGATTCTCTCCAACAACTTGCCAACCACCGACGTCAGGCTCACTGGTATATAGTTCCCTGGCTTGTCTTTACCGCTCTTCTTAAACAATGGCAACACGTTAGCCAACCTCCAGTCTTCTGGCACCTCACCTGTGACTATCGATGATACAAATATCTTAGTAAGGGGCCCAGCAATCACTTCCCTAGCTTCCCACAGAGTTCTAGGGTATATCTGATCAGGTCCTTGGGATTTATCCACTTTTATGCATTTCAAGACATCCAGCACTTCCTCCTTTGTAATATGGACATTTTTCAAGATGTCACCATCTATTTTCCTACATTCTATATCTTCCATGTCTTTTTCCACTCCTCCGCCTCCAAGCACAAGTTCCCTCCACTTTCCCTGATTGGCCCTACCTTCGGTCTGGCCATCCTCTTGTTCCATGAAAACCTTGGAAGTTTCCTTGATGATAATTACATTTTGTTTTGCTTCAAGGACTGCAGCCTCCTCTGATTCAATTTGTTCCTTATGGAACCATTCTGGATCTTTCAGCCACTCTAGCAATGGGCTTTTCCCCAGTATGGGCCTCAACATAGTCCTTTTTGGCAGATGAAATTGCACAGTGCATAGAAAGCCACTACAGTTGGCCAAACAATATAGAAGTGGAATGAAGCCCTCCTCCAAATTAGTCTCGGCACTTGAAGTGGTCACTCAATTTCCCAATTGTTTGCTCTCAGATTTTGAGAGCTCTTGTATATGTTTCTTTCAACTCTACTCTATTGCAGAGACAGGTTCTCTCATTGGTTCATTGTTATGTTTCCAAACAGTACTTCAAATTAAGTCTGCCCCAGTATTGTGGAAACTTGGCAGAACTGAGGGGGCTTGATATGTGGATGCTGAGACAATGCTTCCCCTTGTGAGGTTCAAAACTCAGGGGACGCAGTTTATAATTAAGTGGTATCATATTTAAGATGGAGATGGTAAGGATTTTGTTCTCTCCCAGAATGTCATGAGGGTTTGGAACTCTCTCAAAGTACAATGTTGCCAGGGTCCCTAATATTTTTAATGCAGAGATAGATAGATTTTTGACTGACAGGCAAGTCAAATGTTTTCCAGGGCAGGCGGGGCCACACTTAGATTATCCACAATCTTATTGAAGAACAAAGCATACTCAATGGGAGAAATGGCCAATTTTTGTTCTTAATACATTTGCGACCACTTGTTCGCTATACATTCTCTTTCATTAAATTTGTACTTCAATTGCACATTACTCAACTATTTTTGGCATTATGTTTATTTCACATCTGTTAGTTTGTTTGCAAATTCATCTGAAAATAAGATTATGGTAAATAAAATTGATGTTCATGAGAAATGTGCCCTATATCTAAGCTTTCTAACACATGAGTAACAATGGATATAACAGATAAGAGATAACTAATTGAATTATAAAGTACTGAACAGTACAACAAACTAAAATTTAAATTAATTTAGTAGCCAACTGGAAAATAAATTAAATAAAAACAATTAAATAAATTAGGGAATAAATACAGCAGGTTAAAAAATAGCAGTTTGTGGAGTCTAAAGAGAGTTCACTGATCAGAAGGGTGTATACAGGGAATAAAAAATTATAAAAGAACTTAATGAACTTGTATGAAAAATAATTACAAGCTGGGAACAAAAGCAGCAACAAAGTATTCATTGTAGCAACACAATTTGGACAGCCAAAACAAGGTTAGGCCATACTTTAAACATATGGATATACAGGATTGAATTTGTCCAAGCCATTTTTTTTGTACTATACACTTAAATGAGACATTTTATTAGTGTTTTCTTTAGCCTTTAAGAAGTTAACTTCTGAAACCATTCAAACATGGTCACCCTTCTACGCTCAAAATATTTTTGTCACTCTTTCCTGTATCCTTTACTTGGACTGTGCAATTTAGTTGAATGATGATGACTGACCATTGTTCACATTATTCTAAACCTGGCCCAACCAGTATACTTTTTAACCTGACTAAAGTGTATTTCTGCATTCTACTTATTCACTGAAATTTTAATGTAGTTTTTTAAAATTATAACACCACACGATGGCCGACAGACTGATTTGTCTGCCAATCTCTTTCCAAGTCACCTTGTCATAGAGTCCTACAGCACAAAGACAGGCCCTTCGACCCAAATTGGTCCATGCTAACCAAAATGTCCCTCCATGCTTACCCCATTTCCCTGCACTTGGCCCTTTCCTATCCATGTATCTGTCCAAATGCCTTGTAAATGTTGTTAATCTACCCGCCTCAAACACTTCTGCTGGCAGCTCATTCTATATACATACCACCCGCTGTGTAAAAACACTGTCCCTCAGGTTCCCTTTTATTCTTTCCTCTCTAACCTTAAACTGATGCCCTCTAGTCCTTGATTCCCCAACCCTGGGAATAAAACTGAGTGCATTCACCCTATCCATGCCTCTAATGATATACACTTCTATACGATTCCCCCCTTAGTCTCTCTTAAGAAAAATGTCCTAGCTTGTCCTGCATCTCCCTATAACTCTGTCCCTTGAATCCTGGCAACATCCCTGTAAATTTCTTCTGCACTCTTTCCAGTTTAATAACATCCTTCCGACAGCAAGGTGACCAAACTGAATACAATACTCTTAAGTGTGGCCTCACCAACGTCCTGTACAACTGCAACATAACTTCCCAACTTCTATACTCAATGCCCTGACTGATGGAGGCCAATGTGCCAAAAGTCTTCTTCACTGCCCTGTCTGCCTGTGTCTCCACTTTCAGAGAACCATGCACCTGAACTCCAAGGTCCCTCTGTTCCACAAACTCCCAAAGGTGCTATCAATCACCATGAAATTCCTGTCTAGATTTGACTTTCCAAAATGCAAGACCTCACACTTATCTATATTAAACTCCATTTGCCATTTCTTGGCCCACTTCCCCAGCTGATCAAGGTCCTGCTGCAGTTTCTGAAAACCTTCCTCACTGTCCACAATACCACCTATTTTAGTGTCACCTGCAAACTTACTAATCATGCCTTATACATTCTCATCCTAATCATTGACAGCAATGGGCCTAGTACCAACACTAGTCAGCGACCTCTGCTTCCTACCATCAAGCCAATTGTGTATCCAATTTTCCAGCTCGCCCTGGATTCCATACGATCTAACCTTCCACAGCAGCCTACCATGTGGAACCTTATCAAAGGCCTTACTGAAGTCCATATAGACTAGATTTACCACCCTGCCCTCTTTAAACTTCCTGGTCACTTCATCAAAGAACTCTAACAAATTTGTGAGGCATGATCTCCCATGCACAAAACCATGCTGACTACATTTAATCAAACTCTGTCTTTCCAAATGCATGTATAACTTATCCCTCAGAGTTTTCTCAAGTAACTTACCTACTACAGATTATAAGCTGACTGGTCTATAATTCCAAGTTTACCTTTGCAGCCGTCTTGAATAAGAGCTCCCTTCCAGTCTTCCAGGACCTCACAATTGGCTAACAATGGTGCAAAAATATCAGGCAGGGCCTCTGCAATTGCTTCTCTAGGCCCTTGCAGGGATCTTGGAAATATCTGGTCAAGATCAGATATATCCACTTTCATACATGCCAATACATCCAACACTTCCTCTACTGTGACATGTACCTTGTATTCATTCTATTACATTAAATATGTACTTCAGTTGCACATTAATGAACCTTCATTGGCATTACATTTATTTCCCATCTGTTTGCTGGTTTGCAAATTCACCTGCAAACTCTATTTGCATATTTAATTTAATGCACTGCCCTCATTAGTGTTATCTCTCACGAAGATAATCCTGTAGTAGAATTCAAATTTGAGGTATGTAATAAAGCTAATACAATAAATTGTTTTTTCCCAAAGAAAACTGACAGAAGTTGAAGACAGAATGTAATCCTTTCATTCAAATTATTTGTCTAAGCTGGTGCAGTTAGGTCTGCAATGCATGAAACATTTGTGCCTTAAAGCACTTGACAGTATTACTGCAATGTAATGATTCTGTATAAATTGTATTAAAAGCAATCAATATATAATCTAAAACCAATAAAAATAGGCAGATTCAAGTCTCTGATTGCAATTTAAAATTTGACTGACATGAATAAGAAATATAACCTTTGGAAAGTTCGACAAAAAAATTGAATTACATTAAAAGTGCTTTTCCTAAAATTTTCAAGATATCAAATAATAGCATTATAAAAGGTGTAGTACATAAATTATACTTTTTTGAATTCAAATTCAAAACAAAGGCAGGTTCATGTGAATCGGTTCTTTGAATGGTTGTTTCTGAAAAAGTCAGAAACATTGATCTCAAGAAAGCCTGTGACTGCAGTAGAATGCCTATAGTATTAATAGTGTTGGAAATGTTTTTCTGTCTTTTGTTTTCATTTTTAGTTTGGAACTGAGTTGAAGCTGAGAGTTGAATTTTGGACTTCGAGCAGCAGTTTGTTTTAAAGAAAGTTTAAAAAAACAAACTGATATTTGTAAATGGGAACTGACCTGGAAAGTTAATTGTAGGTTAATTAGGGAATAAGAGATACCAGACTCCAAGGTTAAAGTTTAAACAAAAATTAACAATTTATTATTAATAGTGTAACTTTAGTAGGTTGGAATTAGAATAGTTAGGTGATTGTTTTTGACTGGCTTGGATGAGATGGGCCAAAGGGCCTTTTTCTGTATGACTTGATTATTAATCTAAGAAATCAGAAGTTGCACAATATCAGGATATAGTCCAATAGGTTTATTTGAAATCACAAGTTTTTGGAGCATTGCTCCTCTATCAGGTGAAGCGTTGAAATATTGAAAAAGAAAGAAAGAGATTAAACTGGTTTGGACTGTGTTTTGGGGAGAAGAGTGTGGCTGTGAAAGTTGCTGAAAGGAATTTTGGTTGCTTTCTAGTTATCTTCCACTTATCTAATTATTGCAAGTTCTGAGAGAAGAACACCAGTTTTAAGATATATGTAAAAGTCTCCAGAGATATTTGGAGGCTGTTTGCATTGACAGGTGCCTTTGGAATTCAAGCAAGATATACAGTTCTAAATGTCTATGAACAACCCATTATCTAAGGATTGCATGAAGGTTTAACAAACGTTTCAAAACTGCTTAAGTGATCTAGCCAGATAGAACTCTAATTTTTCTTTTACATTATCTCTTAACAGTGTCTATCAAGTCTGTGAGAGAGAGTTGGGGTCTTGATCAAAGATTGGGTTTAAATCTCAGACATTAATAAACCAGTAAGGTACAACTGGGCATTTTGAAGGTCACTGAATATTTTAATTTAAATGTGCTACAATATTTAGTGTTAACAAGTCTGATTTGGTGTGACTTGCTATCCCTCTGACGTAACAATGGATAAAATGTCTCTACTGTGGGTTTATGATTTGATTTGATTTAATGTATTATTGTCACATGCACTGAGGTATAGTGAGAAGTGCTGGCACATGTGCTTTACAGGCAGATCATACTATACAGCTACATTAGAGTAGCACAACAAAGTGCAGGATACCACGTTACAGGTGCCAAGGTGGTGCAGAGAGGGATCACATTAACATTAAAGAGGTTAATTCAAAAGTTTGATAACAGTGGGAAAGGTGCTGTTCTTGAATTGTGCATTCATGCATACAAACTTTTGTATGCATGGGTGACTAAGTGGGAGGGGCCTGCTGGTTGCCTTCCCGAGGCAACGGGAAGTATAGATGAAGTTAATGGATGGGAGGTTGGTTTGTGTGATGAACTAGACTGCGTTCACAACTCTCCGTAGCTTCATTTGGTCTTGGGAAGAGCAGTTGCCATAACATGCTGTGATGTATCCACATAAGATGCTTTCTATGGTGCATCTACAAACATTTGTAAGAGTTTTTATGAACATGCCGAATTTTCTTAGCCTCCTGAAGAAGTAAAGGCATTGCTGTCGTAGGCGTTGTCCGTAGTGTCAACATGAGTGGACCAGAATAGATTATGACAGAGTAAACACATTACGGCAATTAGTTTAATTTTGACTTCAGAACAGAAAGTTAAAAGCTTTCCTTCAGAAGTGTGTGGAGTTCAATTCAGAAGTTAAAATTGTTTCTCCGAACAGGAGAATCAAGACAGTTCAGGGGAACCAGTCAGTTCAGCAGAAGTGGTTACTAGTCAGTGGAACTTCTCAGGATCGAGAGTTTAGACAGAAATCTTCAACATGTTAGAACTGAAAATATTTAGCCATCAGATTTGTCAAAAATTCATACCAGTAGATCTAGGAAGGAATTGCTAAAAACAAAAACAACAGTCTGAACAATCGAAGAAAAACAAGTTGAAAAGCGTCAATTAAATAAATATTTTAAAACGTGAGGAAGGAGGGGTAGTTCTCTGGGACTGAGACTCTGGCACAGATGGTGTTGGGAAATATGTTGAAAATTCATTTTGACGTTTGTGTTAAGATCTTTCTGTCTTTTATATATAGTTTTGTATATTTCTTCTTTTACCTGATAAACTTACATTCTGATACAGAACATCTGCAGCCTCATGTGACTAACCATCACATTAACCAACTGCACAAATTAAACACATAACCTATCAAGCCAGGTTTATTCTGGGATCTAACTTATTAAATATTACCTTCAGCTGGGACCATAACAACAGATTTGCACCTTTTTAAGGCAGCACTTAATCTCTCAACCCAAAAAAAAAGCATGGTAAATCAATGATTCTCTGGGTAATAAAAAAGACAGAAAAGTTCTGTAAGTCACTTGCTACATAGGTTGAACACATTGCTGTAATCACAATACCTTTTAATACATATTATGCTATGATTGCATCCAGGTGAAGGATCATTTCTTAAAATGAAACTAACAAAGATTGGATTTCTCTAAATTATTTACAATGGTTAGAAAACTGTTACTTTCTAAGAGCAAAACGTGACAAGTTTTCTCCATATTGGGCTCAGCCACAGAATATAGCAACACAGGCTTGGATGTGTAACAGCTTGCCTTCACACATCACACAGATGCACCTGGAAGAGATTGCTAGTATGCTTCTCTAATCTAGGCAGATAGCTCTGAACTAAATGCCTATTTTGAAGATGCCAGATACACTTTACCATTTTACCTCTAGACTTTAAGTGATAGAGAATTTATAGTTAAATAATGAGGTGAAAGCATTTATCTATAAACTAGCTATTATTGCAATAAGAAAACTAGCATTGGCTATTTTAGCCCAAAATTTCATATCTGGGCAATGTATTTAAAGGTGTCCTCACGAAATGCTCTGCTTAAGCTGGTTATTTATTTTTAAGCATGAGTCTGTTGTTTGTTTACAGGACTCTGAGGTCATAAATTCACATTTCTTCATTGACAAGGGGTATTTTTCATTTTTAATATTTACGGAAATAGAACTGCATTCAAATACAAATCATGAAGATACCGGAAGACTACAGCACATTGTGATAGTACATATAATACATATAAAAGTTTAATAGTGTGAATAAATTAGCTTCCCATGTGTAAATGAAACATTTTTCCTCATGAAACCTTGAAAGCTGCAAAGTTAATTATGTTCTGAGCACTATGGTCAAATCACAGATTGAACTATGCATGATCTGTATCACACAAAATCCTATGTCCAGAATATTTAACAACCATAAAAGAGACTCACCTCCTTGTGGTCCAACTGTAATGTTGGTTTGAGCTGATCACGAAGGCTGCAGAGCTGCTTCTTTTCTTCATCCTGGTTCTGCTTGATCTGAAACAAAGCCAGGCAAGAAATTTTAATTAAAAATGCTTCTCATGAGTTGAGCCCACACATTTTGAAAGGAATTTCCTAGATGAACTTTTTCGTAATGTCAAATTATTTAAACCTATTAACAAATAACTCCTAAATAAAAGCAAAATACTGAGGATGCAGAAAATTATGGAAAAACTCAGCAAGTCTGCCAGCATCAGGGGAGAGAATCAGATATGATTCCTCTGTGAAACAGATGTACAAATACAGGATAAAATTCAATGCAAGGAAGTGTTAGATAACTCATTTAGGTAAGAAGATGAGGAAAAGCAATAAGTGCTAAATAATAGAATTTAAAAGCTATAAAGGATGAGACTTGGGGAATTTTTTGCACACAAAATCTTTGAAGGTGGGCAAGTCAGAGTAACAAAGCATTTGAGATCCTGGGATTTATAAAGTGAGGCATAGAATATAGGAAAGCTAAGATTAAATCTGATAGAGATGCTTAAATTTGTGCATGCTTAGATAGAGTAAGTAAGGAGGAACTGTTTTCAACGGCAGAAGGATTGATAACCAGAAGGTAATGACTGAAGGTGACTTGCAAAAGGACTAGAATTTATTCAAGGGCAAATGTTTCAATGAAAATTATGCATGGGATTTGGAATGCATTGCCTAATAGCATGGTGGATACAGATTCAATTGTTGACTTCAAAATGGAATTGAATAAATGCTAGTAAAAAAAACACTGTAGCGATTGGTGGAAAGAAGGATAAACAGAAATAACCATGCTGCTCTGAATACACTAGTAAAGTCTCAATGATCTCTCTGTGCTCTGTGTTTCAGTGCTTCTATGTATTATTTGATTCTATTTTGTTATTTTAAGGGTGACCAATGCATGTTCCTTGGGATAAAAATAATTATGAGTGAGATAAAGCATGCCTCATAGCAATTTAATATTGGGATCAGTGTCACTTCTTTAGAGTAATACTTCAGGTCCTTTCTTAGAGCCACCAGAAAATTAAAAGGACACCCCTCAGCCTCCGATGCTTCAGGAAAAACAATCCCAGCCTCTTCAACCTCTCCCTATTGCTCAGATCCTCCAACCCAGGCAACATGCTTGCAAATCTTTTCTGAACTCTTTCAAGTTTCACAACATGCTTTTGATAGGAAGGAGACCAGAATTACATGCAATATTCCAAAAGTGGCCTTACAGCCGCAATATGACCACCTAACTCCTATACTCAGTATTCTGACCAATAAAGGAAAGCATACCAAACGCCTTCTTCACTATTCTATCTACCCGTGACTCCACTTTCAAGGAGCTATGAACCTGTACTCCAAGGTCTCTTTATTCAGCGACACACCCTAGGACCTTAGCATTAAGTGTATAAGTCCTGCTAAGATTTGCTTTCCCACAGTGTACAACCTCACATTTATCTAAATTAAATTCCACCTGCCACTCATCAGACTATAGCTCAAATCCTCCAACCCTGACAACCCTTGAAAATCCTTTCTGAACCCTTTCAAGTTTCACAACATCCTTCCGATAGGAAGGCGACCAGAACTACATGCAATATTCCAACAGTGACCTAACCAATGTCCTGTACAGCCGCAACGTGACCTCCCAACTCCTGTATTCAATACTCTGACCAATAAAGGAAAGCATACCAAACGCCTTCTTCACTATCCTATCTACTTGCGACTCCACTTTCAAGGAGCTATGAATCTGCACTCCAAGGTCTCTTTGTTCAGCAACACTCCCTAGACCTTACCAATAAATGTACAAGTCCTGCAAAGATTTGCTTTCCCAAAATGCAGCACCTCGCATTTATCTGAACTAAACTCCATCTGCCACTTCTCAGCCCATTGGCCCATCTCATCCAGATCCTGTTGTAATCTGAGGTAACCCTCTTCGCTGTCCACAATACCTCCAATTTGGGTGTCATCTGCAAACTTACTAACTATACCTCCTATTTTCACATCCAAATCATTTATATAAATTACAAAAAGTAGTCCTAGCACCAATCCATGTGACATTCCACTGGTCACAGGCTTCCAGTCCAAAAAACAACCCTCCACCACCATCCTCTGTCTCCTACCTTTGAGCCAGTTCCGTATCCAAATGGCTAGTTCTCCCTATGTTCCATGAGATCTAACTTTGCTAACCAGTCTCCCATGGGGAACCTTGTCGAATGCCTTACTGAAGTCCATATAGATCACATCTACTGCTCTGCCCTCATCAATCTTCTTTGTTACTTCTCCAAAAAACTCAATCAAGTTTGTGAGACATGATTTCCCATGCACAAAGCCATGTTGACTATTCCTCATCAGTCCTTGCCTTTCCAAATACATATACATCCTGTCCCTCAAGATTCATTCCAACAACTTGCTAACCACTGACGCCAAGCTCACCGGTTTATAGATCCCTGGCTTGTCCTTACTACCTTTCTTACATAGTGGGACCACGTTAGTCAACCTCCAGTCTTCTGGCACCCGGGACTATCGATGATAAAAATATCTCAGCAAGGGGCCTAGCAATCATTTCTCTAGCTTCCCACAGAGTTCAAGGGTACACCTGATCAGGTCCTGGAGATTTATCTACCTTTATGCATTTCAAGACATCCAGCACTTCCTCCTCTGTAATATGGACATCTTCCAAGATGTCACCACCTAATTCCTAAGTATGGGATCTCAGAAAGGAAGTTGAGGGGAAAAAGGGGTGAAGGTTAAAAGGGAAAAAGGGCAGCGGGCATGACCTTCGGGGTGGTAGAGTGTTTGGTGCATCTATTTGGTCAGGAGTTTGCAAAGTAGATGTCCCCCATCTCGCTTGACACTAGCCTGTACAGCTAATACTGCTTGGCCTCCTTCTATTAGTTAAGATACTAGTGATGGTTTTTTGAGGCCATTAATCGGTCATTGGACAGTGATGTGCCTTGAAAGTTCAAGGATGGGTGGGCCACCTGTCTACCCTCTGCAGTCCTATACAAGTTGAGACAGATAAGTAGCTGGTGGTAAGGCCACTCACTGGATTTTATATGCTCTCCCCAACACCCCCACTCAGAAATGCCTTCTATGAGGAATGCAAACTTCAGTGCAATGATTTATTGACTATTTGATTATGTTTGTTTTCATATATTCCTTCTTTGGTAGATCTAATTAATTTCCCTCCTCTGCTTTCTTCTCTGAGGTCCTGTGAATTCTTTTGAGAGCACAACCACGATGTAAAAAATGTTTCTTCATGACATCTCTGGTTCTTTTGCAAATCACTTCAACTCTGAATTTTTTGGTACCAGCTTCAAAAACATTTTCTTCTTTTATACTGTAACAAATACTACATTCCCTTTTTACTATCTACTCTAAAGTTAATAATATAGTTCCTCCAGTCTCTGCACATAATGGAACTTCCACATGTTTGCTACAACTCTAATAAATCTTTTCTCCACATCCTTCTTGCAGTTTGTAGCCCAGAATTAAAAAGAATATTCCAATGGATGCCCAACCAACGTTTTAGAAATTTTCAGCCTAACATTCTTGCTTCTATACATGAATCCTTTTTTAGACAAATTAATAGATTCCAAATTTTTTTAAAAAATACACTTTTAACTCGTTATTCCACGTCCAAAGATTTACATACATATACAATAGGAAACTTATAACAACTTTTTGATTCCAAGATGAGAAACTTAGTTTGAAGAAGGTGGACTCTTCTCCTTAGAAGGAAGGCTTAGAAATAGGTTTTCAAAATCATGTATCAAAGTCTGGACAGGGTAGAAATTTTTGTCTGTTAAAATTAGAAAGGATGAGGGGGCATATATTTCAAGTGATATGCAAATAAAGCAAAGGTGAAGTGGGGAAAAAACTTTTCACATAGCAAAGAGTTAAGGTATGGAATACACTGGCTCGAACTGTTGTGGAGGCACGTTCAATTGAGGCATTGGATGATTGCTTGGATAGAATTGGTGTGTAGGGATAAGAGGAAAAGGCAGGAGATTGGCACTAGGTAATCCAACTGGTGCAGGTATGATGGGTCAAACGGTCTTCTTCTGCACTGTTATAACTCTGTCATTCTCCACTTTTTATGACACAATAGTATTGTCCTTATCTCTTGATCCATATTCGAGACCCACCTGCCAAGAAAGTGGGTCCAAACAAGTTGGTTAAAAACATATACAACAGGTATCTTGGCTCTTGCAATGTCTTTAATCTTGTCCTAATTATTTCATTTTTCTCTCCTTGTTTTCCTAAAAACAATGACTGCAGATGCTGGAAACCAGAGTCTAGATTAGAGTGGTGCTGGAAAAGCACAGCAGTTCAGGCAGCATCCGAGGAGCAGTAAAATCGACGTTTCGGGCAAAAGCCCTTCATCAGGAATAAAGGCAGAGAGCCTGAAGGATGGAGAGATAAGTGAGAGGAGGGTGGGGGTGGGGAGAAAGTAGCATAGAGTACAATAGGTGAGTGGGGGAGGGGAAGAAGGTGATAGGTTAGGGGGGAGGGTGGAGTGGATAGGTGGAAAAGAAGATAGGCAAGAGGAAAGAGGAGCAGTGTCCCCATGACTTGTCCTACCTGCTTGTCTTCTTTTCCACCCGTCCACTCCACACTCCCCCTAACCTATCACCTTCATCCCCTCCCCCACTCACCTATTATACTCCATGCTACTTTCTCCCCACCCCCACCCCCACCCTCCTCTCACTTATCTCTCCATCCTTCAGGGTCCCTGCCTGTATTCCTGATGAAGGGCTTTTGCCCGAAACGTCGATTTTACTGCTCCTCTTTCCTATAAGAATGTCTCACAATATTAAATTTTATCTGCCACCTATTTACTCATTTCACTGGTCTATTTCCTCCTGAAAAATTTTACTATTCTCTAGATTGTTTATTAAACTTGAGAGTTTTTTACCTGAAAGTTTTGAAAGTGTGCCTAATTACCAAATTCAGGTCATTAACCAATATCAATGGTTTACAATCCCAACCTACGGGGGAATAACACAGTATAGTTGCGTCCAATCTAAAAAAACAATTTTCACCTCTACTCTTTGCTTTCTGTCACCAATACTATGTCCATTTTGCCAGTCTCTTTAATTCAGTGTCTTTTAATCTTTTTAACCAGCCTGCATGCCTTTTGAAAATCCATTTACAAATCACCTGTAAAGAAAATGGACAGGTAAACATATCCCCTAAGATTCTACAATACTTTCTAGGAAAGGATAGATATTTCTCTGACCACTGTTGGCAGCATTCATTCCTCAATCATTAACATAGAACACATCGTCTGGTCATTCATTTCACATGTGTTTGGGTGTCTTTGTATTGCACATACTCACATACAACATTGACTAAATAACAAAGGAGACTGTACATCAAAAAGAAATTATAGTCTATGAAGTACTGTGGGATATTATGAGGGTTAGAAACATGCTACACATGTTGATTTTTCTTTCTTTACTATTCTTTTACTATTCTTTAACTATATGAATTACACACAATGTACAGCACAGGCACAGGCCAATGGCCCAACCATGACATGCCAAAGTTTATGGTCCACTTGAGTCTCCTTTGTCAATCTTTCAAAATGTCTGATCATTTTTACCAACAATCCTGAGGTAAACAGTTTTATACTCACATTTTGTAAATCTGCAGTAAGCATTTCAACATAATGCTTTATCTTCTCAGCTGTTTTCAAGCCTTCCTGAAAGAAACTGCAATAGAGCAGCAAAACTCCATCATTATTATGCAATTTAAACCAATATCGTAAGTTTTTATACCACTTCAACTTCCATAGGAAGAAATAAAAACATGAGAAATAGTGGGTGAAGTAGACCATAATAGAGATTATTGAGTCTGCTCTGCCATTTACTGAGTTCCTCAATCTTAACACTACTGCTCTACTCAATCCCTACATTCCACTGATAGGTTCCCAAAGTACCTTGATATCAGTCTTGAATATACTCAACAATTCAACATTCAGAATCCTCTGAGCTACAAAACTGCAAACACTCAGTAACTCTGAATCCAGATATTTCTTCTCAACCCAGTCTAATATGATCATTCCTTTACCTCAATTCTTGACCTTTCAAACATCTGTTAACATTTAGCCTGTCAAACCCACTTTGAATTTCTGTTTCTAAGAGATCACACTCCTTCCTCTAAACTCCAGAAAGTTTTCACCCATACTGCTCAATCTCTTCTCATAGGGTAACCGTCTCATACCCAGCAATTAATCTAGTGAATCTTCACTGCCCAGATTCTAAGGCAATTATATCTTCCCTATATCTTCTCTAGAGATACCAAAGGTTGGTCTGTTGCTTGGTCTGAACATACCTCTGGGGCAATTGGTTGCATCCCCTTAATTGGCACAAATTGTTGCCCACCCGCATGATCAACTTGAAATAATAGCCCTGACTGATACGTGACTGATTGCTATTCAGCTTTCTGATTGACTTGCCATTAATCCCCTGACTGGCTGGCTTTGGCCTGTAGGATGGACTGTCACCCAAGGTTGTAATGGTATGGATCCCCTGACCATCTGAGTAGCTGACTGACAATGTTCAAGCTCCTGGGTTGACACCAGATGCTGGCCTTGAATGACTTTATTGGGACCCCCTGACTGATGATAGGTTCCTTGTCCTGACTAAGGACTAGACTGCTTAGATTTTGAGACAAGGGCATTCGGTTAAAGCATACTCAGTATACTTGACATGTAAGTTATTGGCATATGTTGTAGGTGCGACATTGCTGTGGCACATCGCCATACAGCAATATATTCACCAGCTCGATTGATCGGTGCTAACGAACAT
Source organism: Chiloscyllium punctatum (assembly GCF_047496795.1). Lineage (NCBI taxonomy): Eukaryota > Metazoa > Chordata > Chondrichthyes > Orectolobiformes > Hemiscylliidae > Chiloscyllium > Chiloscyllium punctatum. The sequence continues at coordinate 8,308,706 of NC_092775.1, forward strand.
GATAAGCCACCCACCTTTGTGTCTGTACTATGAGGCAGAAGTACGATGTGGCTGTAAATTCTGAATCAGGCAGCAATGTGCAAAAAGACAAGGCAAAGCAGAGATACCGTGAGAATCCAACTGCAAAGTGAGTGAGTGCTAACAGACTGTGCTTTCTATCTTTGTGCGCAAAATGGTTTGGCTGCTGCATTGCAATGATAGATGTTGTTACATTCCAAAGTGAAGTGAACTGGTGAATTGTATTGAGTGAGTCAGAGATGTGCCATGATGATGTGATAAGTTAGACTGCTTCTGATGCCAGTCTCTGTGGACAAAGCAATTGTTGATCATAGAGTGTGCCCTGAGATGATGGGAAATGCTAAACAAGATGGAGGCTTGGAGAACTAAACACCAAGCGGGAACTGCCAGGTATCTGCTCAGACGTACATATCAGGAACTGTTTAAAAAAAAATCCGATGCTGGAAATCTGAAACAAAAACAGAAATTGGAGGCGAAAGTCAGCATCTCTGGTAGCATCTGACAGGAGAGACCAAAGTTAATGTTTCAAGCGAAGAGTCACCAGACTTGAAACATCAACCATGCTTTATCCACACAAAAGCTACCAGACTTGCTAGGCTTTGCCAGCAAATTCTATTTCTGTTACTATAAAAGGGTAGTAGATCAAACCTATTTATCTCATGGTGGGCTATTAATTCATCTACCCCGTTAGGTAGGAATGCTTTGTACATTCAAATGAAGCAGCTTTAAGATTAACTTTTAAGCATTTTCCACTGATTTGACAATCGTCAATATTGAACAATTAACAATAAACTCTATCCCTCTAAATTTCTAAATTTCTACTTTGCTTTGTTGGTTTGTCTTTTTACTTTAGATTTATAAAAAGCCTCTCACTCTTTTTCAGTTCAAACTTTTATAGTTCTAATTATATCATTTATCAAGAAACTGGTCCTAGCCTATAAGTGGAGCTCATCAGAATGGAATAGCTTCTGTGGGTGGCACAGTGGTTAGCACTGCTGCCTCACAGTGCCAGAGACCCGGGTTCAATTCCCGCCCCCGGCAACTGTCTGTGTGGAGTTTGCACATTGCCCCCGTGTCTGCGTGGGTTTCCTCCGGGTGCTCCGGTTTCCTCCCACAGTCCAAAAATGTGCAGGTTAGGTGAATTGGCCATGCTAAATTGCCCGTAGTGTTAGGTGAAGGGGTAAATGAGTCTGGGTGGGTTGCTCTTCGGAGGGTCAGTGTGGACTTGTTGGGTCGAAAGGCCTGTTTCCACATTGTAAGTAATCTTCCCCACTACCAATGCTCTACACTTTTCCCGCCTCCCATATCACGTTGTGAGTTGTGCATTCAACTTCCTGATTGTTTAACAGTTATGCATGAGCTTACTGATCAGAAATATATACACTCTTTTTAAAGTAGTCAGCATTCATTTATGGATTTCTTTCTATAAGTTCACAAGTCAATTCATTATCACAACCCAATTATTTTAAATATGATAGACAAGTCAGGCACATTTAATAAAGAAGCTCCATTTCATTACAGCAAACATATTTAAGAAAAACTAGCCACCACAAAAATCGCAGAGTCATCTGTTCAAAAACTGTGTTCTCTTTATTTGGCAGATGAATGCCATTCTGTGCACTGCTCTGTCAGAGATGAAAGATAAATGGATATTGACAGTTCTAATATTAATGAAGCTTGATCTGTTCTTCTATGTCAGCCCCTGTATTGTGCTAGGTACATCAAACACTGAATTTAAAACATACTTGCACTGAAGTTGGCAAGACCATATAAGGCATGAGTAGATCAGACTAGTTTTATCCAAGGCACACTGCAAATAAATTGTTAAATATATTCATAGAATCCCAGAGTTGTACAGAACTTCGGTCCAACCTGTCCATGCCGACTAGATATTCTAAATTAATCTAGTCCCATTTGCTAGCATTTGGTCCATATCCCTCTTAACTTTTTCTATACATGTACCTATCCAGATGCTTTTTAAATATTGTAATTGCACTGGCTTCCACCACTTCCTCTGGCAGCTCATTAAATACACGCACCACTCTCCGCATGAACAAGTTGCCCCTTAGGTCCCTTTTATATCTTTCCCTTCTCACATTAAAACTAAGACTTCTAGCTTTGGATTCCTCTACCCTGGGAAAAAGACCTTGGCTATTCAACCTATAGGTGCTCCTCATGATTTTATAAACCTGTATAAGGTCATCCCTCAGCCTCCAGCACTTCAGGGAAAATAGCCCTAGCCTATTCAGCTTCTTCCTGGACTCAAACGATCCAACCTCAGCAACATGCTTGTGAATTTTCTCTGCACTCTTTCAAGTTTAACATCATCTTTCCTATAGCAGGGAGACCAGAACTGAATGCGGATGTGGCCTAACCAATATTCTGTACAGCCACAACATGTCATCCTAACTCCTATACTCAGTGCACTGACCAATAAAAGCAAGTGTATCCAATGCCTTATTCACTACCTTTCTATATGTGACCCCAATTTCAAGGAAGTATGAATCTGCACCCCAAGGTCTCCTTGTTTGGCAACAGTTCCCAGCACCCTACTTTCAAGTGTAAAGTTGCCTTATCAAAATGCAACACCTCACATTTATTTAAATAAAACTCTATCTGCCAGTCTTCAGCCCATCTGATCGAGGTACTGATCCTTGTGGCACACCACTGGTCACAGGCCTCCAGTCTGAAAAATAATCTTCCACCACCATGCTCTATCTCCTACCTTCAAGCCAATTTTATATCCAATGGCTAGCTCTTATGGGATTCCATGTGAGCTAACATTGCTAACCAGTCTTCTATGCAGAACTTTATCGAACACCTTACTGAAGTCCATATAGAAATCATCCACCACTTTACCTGCATCAACCTTCTTTGTCACTTCTTCAAAAAACTCAAATCAAGTTAGTGACACACAGTTTCCCGTGCACAAAGCCATGTGGACTATCCCTAAGAGTCCTTGCCTTTCCAAATACATGTAGATCCTGTCCCCGAGAATCCTCTCCAACAACTTACCTACCACTGACGTAAGGCTCACTGACCTTTGGATTCCTTGCATTTCTTTGTCACTTCCCTTAAATAATGGCACTACATTAACTGCCCTCCAGTCTTCCAGCACCCGCAGCTATTGATGATACAAATATCTCAGCAAGAGGTCAAGCAATCACTTCCCTAACTTTCCACAAAGTTCTGGGATATATCTGATAAGGTCCCAGGGATTATCCACCTTTATGAGTTTCAAGACATCCAGCATCTCTTCCTCTGTAATATGGACACTTTTCAAGACATCATTGTTTTTTTTTAAGTTCTCTAGCTTCCATATCCTTCTCCACAGTAAACACTGACACAAAATACTTGTTTACTATCTCACCCATCTACTGCGGTTCCACACATTGTCGGCCTTGTTGAGCTTTCAGGGGCCCTATCCTTCCCTACTAATTCTTTTGCCCTTACTGTATTCGCAGAATCTCTTTGGATTCTCTTTAATTCTATTTGCCAAAGCTAATTCATTAGCCTGATTTCTCACTCCTACTGCCATTATATTCATGACATAAAATTTGTTCTCACAATGCCAATCTCCACAATTCAAGATTGCTGCACCTCAGTATTTGCTTTTGCGATGGTGGGAAAGTTACTTCTTTCTAATGAAAACAAAAATTATCTTGAAAGGCTATCTATGCAAAGCAGAAAATCTTAGTTTATTAATAAAGCTATGCAAAGTGAGCCATGAAAATGGAAGTTAAAACTCACTATATTTTTTGTCATTGGCCTGTTTAGCTTATCAAGAATTAGAATCAAAATTAATTCCTATGTTGATCGTATCAATTCTTTCATAGTAGCAGCCTTATCAACTCTAGTAGCTTTAGGCTAATTATACTTGACAGTTTAACTCAATGGAAAACTGTTTACAATAGCTGCAATTAAAGCAAGCCTTAAATGTTTCAGCCTAAATTTGTTTATCATCAGTGTGACTGTCTTCTCTGTGATAATGCTAATATTCATAATGGCCTAATACCAGTTACAAGATCCTAATATGCATATGTAGAACTTTTTGATGAGCAGAAAATAAAATTATAACTGGCAATGTAACATAGGTCAGCCCGTATTCTTTTCTATGGCTTTTGCTATCAGATCATATGTTGCATCACGGCACAGAATCAAATTTTTCATTAAATAGCTTTGTCTCCGAGCTTCACTCACATCTAATCAGATTTAACTTCTGCAATAAAGCCTTGAAATTTATGCCATATTGATTTTAATCTGCAGCATAACACAAACTTTGCATTAAGCATACCACAGACCATCCACTTCAGTTCTTTTGACAATTATAAATGATCAAAATTTGAAATCTTTTATCTAAATTTGTGCAAATCCAATAGAGATTTCCAGTTTAGAACATAGAATGCAGCACAGAACAGGCCCTTTGGCCTTCAATGTTGCATCGACCTGTGAACTATTCTCAGCACATCCCCTTACACTATCCCAGCATCATCCATGTGCTTATCCAAAGATTGTTTAGACCTCCCTAACGTGGCTGAGTTGACTACATTGGCAGGTAGGGCATTCCACACCCTTACCACACTCTGTGTAAAGAACCTGCTTCTGACATCTGTCTTAAATCTATCACCCAAGTTTGTATCAACTTCTTCAGATGCTACAGTATTAATACTTTTTCAGTAACTTTTTCATTGCTCAGTTAAGGCCAGTTTTACAATATTTCTCGTGGTTACCAACTTTGCTGACAACATCTCAGCAAAATGCTGTAAAATCAATGTTGTTTTGTTTTCTCAGAGCCATTGCAGCTGGCATAATATCTACCTTTCATTCAAATTTTAAAAAAATTAATAAATATCCCATAATGCCAGAATAATATTTTATCTTACTTCATCAACAAAGATAGGAAGTACAAATCTTGTATATAATTTAGCAGCTAACCAAGGGAAGGGATCATCAACAATGCTGTCAAGTAACGCCTGTTTCATCCATTTCCCCCTCACTGATATACAGTTTGGGTTCAGTCGGAAACACTTTGAGCAGATATTTAAGGGGACACAGACAGTTCTCCCCACCAGCCACCGAAGATAAGTCAATGGCAAGCCAAAGGACAGAACAACTTTGCCTCACAATCATAAAGCACTGTGGGCCAATTAAAATGTGTTGCTGGAAAAGCGCAGCAGGTCAGGCAGCAGCCAAGGAGCAGGAGAATCGACGTTTCGGGCATAAGCCCTTCTTCAGGAATGAGGAAGGTGTGCCAAGTAGGCTAAGATAAAAGGTAGGGACCAAACAGGCTTTCTTGGTTGCTTTAATTGCCATTTGAGAATCATGTCCTGTTTCCTCCCGATCTTACTACACATTAATCACTTAACAATTCACCATTCACTGGAGATCCTGAAATTAGAGCCAAGAGTGTGGTGCTGGAAAAACATAGCAGGTCAGGCAGGATTCAAGATGCAGGAGAATCGATGTTTCGGGCATAAGCCCTTCATCAGGAATCCTGAAATTAACCAACATCCCTGGCACTAGTGTCATATTTAAAAGGCTGGTGTGCACCCAGACAAGCATGTCAGTCTGGAACTGCCCTGCACTGGTCCTGACATTTTCCTCAGATGTGGCAGATAGGGAAAAATCCTTGCCTGTTTTGTGGGCAGGGGCTTAGAGATCCTGCTGGACAAGGTGGTGCACAGGTAAGTCTTCCTCTTCCCCAGGAACATCGGTGGAGACCATGCCAGTGAGATCTGAAGTTGCCATCCACATTGAAGCAGTCTCAACCATATTGAGAAATGCCCAACACAGTAGGAAGAAGATCAATGTCCTTCACTATTCTGGCAGTATCTGTGCCACCACTTCTTCTTGACACCTTATAATCAATCTCTGCTACTGCACCCACCTCCCACCAAGGCACATGCTCCATCATTCTCACTATTTGCCTTCAACATCTTCTCTATTTGCCCTCATCAGCACCAAACTATGACACCACTAACCCTGCACACCCTCTGTGCTGCCTATTCATCCGCTTGAGAAACTAACCCAACCACACCAACAGTAATGGCTGTGCCACCCATTTTCAGAGTGGTTAATATGTGTCAGTGTCTCAATTCCAGGAACAATAAAGTCCACAATAGAGCAGAAGTCTCAAAATAGGTGCGTCCTGCCAATCCCACCCCTTATAGAATCATAGAATTATGAGTAAAAGATCCTGATTCTGACTGTCCGAAGCAGGGCCTGGACTGGTATTAGAGGCTGATTTATTGTAATGGTATCCCCGAAGTGAAGACTATCCCCCTTGTCAGGAGTTAGGTCAACTGACAACAGTAGCAAATTTCCTGGCTTCACTGGCATTAAATGGCACACCAAAACAATTGTAATATGAGCCAGATATCTCTGACTAGGAGGCAAGGCAGGGTTACTGTAAGCATTCACAAACTCAGAGTGAGTGAGCACTATGCGAGGAAGTGAAAAGCCCAGAGATGCAGTTAGGTCCAGTTTATGAGCTGGGTGTGTGAGCAGAGTCTCTGTGCTGCAGCATTACAATGATCATTGTCAGTGCAGCCTAGGGTAGAACAGTAAAGTGCACAAAGGTCCTGTAAGTGGATTAAAATTGTGCCATGAGCATTCATAGAAGTGGAAAATGTTGGATGCCAACATCCATAGATGTAGGTTGCATATGGTTTGTGCCCCTACAGCATGCCTGAGACATTGATGCCAGGTGTCCACATGGAGATTGTTTGGAACAAGTGGCAAGTTGAACCTGTCAAGAAGTTGCTCTGGTTTTAGATTGAGTTTTACAAAGGTTAATTTATATGGTAGGTTTTATAATATCACAACCTGGGCAAACTGGACCTTTGACAAGTTGTTAAACAAGCAATAAAGAGCATCAATGTGGAACATGGAACATAGAACATAGAACAGTACAGCACAGAACAGGCCCTTCAGCCCACGATGTTGTGCCGACCATTGATCCTCATGTATGCACCCTCAAATTTCTGTGACCAAATGCATGTCCAGCAGTCTCTTAAATGTCCCCAATTGACTTTGCTTCCACAACTGCTGCTGGCAACGCATTCCATGCTCTCATAACTCTGTGTAAAGAACCTGCCTCTGACATCCCCTCTATACTTTCCTCCAAGCAGCTTAAAACTATGACCCCTTATGTTAGCCATTTCTGCCCTGGGAAATAGTCTTTGGCTAAATACTCTATCTATGCCCCTCATTATCTTGTATACCTCAATTAGGCCCCCTCTCCTCCTCCTTTTCTCCAATGAAAAAAGCCTGAGCTCAGTCAACCTCTCTTCATAAGATAAGCCCTCCAGTCCATGCAGCATCCTGGTAAACCTCCTCTGAACCCACTCCAAAGCATCCACATCTTTCTATAATAGGGCGACCAGAACTGGACGCAGTATTCCAAGTGCGGTCTAACCAAAGTTTTATGGAGCTGCAACAAAATCTCACGACTCTTAAACTCAATCCCCCTGTTAATGAAAGCCAAAACACCATATGCTTTCTTCACAACCCTATCCACTTGGGTGGCCATTTTAAGGGATCTATGTACCTGCACACCAAGATCCCTCTGTTCCTCCACACTGCCAAGAATCCTATCCTTAATCCTGTACTCAGCTTTCAAATTTGACCTTCCAAAATGCATCACCTCGCATTTATCCAGGTTGAACTCCATCTGCCACCTCTCAGCCCATCTCTGCATCCTGTCAATGTCCCACTGCAGCCTACAATAGCCCTCTATACTGTCAACGACACCTCCAACCTTTGTGTTGTCTGCAAACTTGCTGACCCATCCTTCAATCCCCTCATCCAAGTCATTAATAAAAATTGCGAACAGTAGAGGCCCAAGGACAGAGTCCTGTGGAACACCACTCACCACTGACTTCCAGGCAGAATATTTTCCTTCTACTATCACTCGCTGTCTTCTGTTAGCCAGCCAATTCTGTATCCAGACAGCTAAGTTCTCCTGTATCCCATTCTTCCTGACCTTCTGAATGAGCCTACCATGGGGAACCTTATCAAATGCCTTGCTGAAGTCCATATACACCACATCCACAGCTCGACCCTCATCAACGTTTCTAGTCACATCCTCAAAGAACTCGATAAGGTTTGTGAGGTATGTCTTGCCCCTCACAAAGCCTTGTTGACTGCATTTAATCAAGCCATGCTCTTCCAGATGGTTATAAATCCTAACCCTCAGAATCCTTTCTAACACCTTGCAGACGACAGACGTGAGACTTACTGATCTGTAATTGCCGGGGATTTCCCTATTTCCTTTCTTGAAGAGAGGAATTACATTTGCCTCTCTCCAGTCCTCAGTTACGACTCCAGTGGAGAGCGAGGAGGCAAAGATCTTCGCAAGTGGCGAAGCAATTGCATTTCTTGTTTCCCAAAGCAGCCGAGGACAAATCTGGTCCCGGCCTGGCGACTTGTCAATCTTAATGTTTGACAAAATTTTCAGCACATCAGCTTCCTCTATCTCTATCCATTCCAGCATGCACACCTGCTCTTCAAAGATTTCATTCACTACAAAGCTCGTTTCTTTTGTGGTGAGTCTGCTGCACCATTCAATCATGTCTGCTCTCTGGTTGAGAATCTTGCCATGCCACTTTAGCAAAGTGGGGAAGTGGTGGCAACATGATCTTGACATTGAGATGACCATCACATCTGATTTGACCACTCATCTCTCACAGTCTGGTAAGATTCCATCCATTCCATCCAGTTTTGAGTCTGATAATGACTTCTTCAGAATTAACAGGGGCTAGAAAATTGGGCTTTTAATGCTGTTAGACAAAGGTGACCTAGCCTCCCCAGTTATACCTTGTTGCCTTTGCTCTCAGCAAAGTAGATACATTTTCTCCTTTTCACACCTTCACTTATGTCCATTTCATATCTCTAATGCTCCTTTACCACCACTGTAGAGTGGTTGAGGACTTTGGGTCAGTACTCAGTTGAGTTTAGAAAGATAAGAGTGTGATCTCAATGAAATATACAGAAAACTGAGAATTCTGGATAGAATAGATATGGAGAAGTTGTTACCATTAGTAGGACAGACTAGAACCTAAGCACACAGTAAAGGAATTTCTTCAGACAGAGTGTGGTTAATCCATGAATCTCATTGCGACAGAAGTCTGTGGAGGCCAAAACAGAGATAGATTCTTGATTAGCAAGGGGATCAAAGGTTATGGGGAGAAGGCTGGAGAATGGGATTGAGAAACATAACATACGTGATTGAATGGTACAGCAGACTCACTGGGCCAAATAGCCTAATTATATCTTATGGTCATTGTAATTTGCTCTTGGCATCCTCTATTCTGCTGATAGCTCATTCCCTGTGTCAACAAAATTTTTTTTAAAATCACAATTTTCCAGCCCCATTCTGTTCTGAAGAAGTCATATCAGGTTTGAAATGGTAACACTATTTCTCTTTCCACAGGTACAGCCAGACTTGCTGAGATTCTCCAACATATTCTGGTTTTATCTCAGATTGACATGGTATTGGGTCTCAGTCCTAATTTTGATCATTTAAGTGAGCAGCTAGCACTTTCTCATGCTTCCATTTGCATTTCAAACTGATCACTTTACTCAGCAGCTGCTTTCCAAATACACAGTGGAGCATTAATTTGCCATTTTCTAAGCCTGCCGGGCAATTGTATCACTGGCAATTCGAGATTAATTAATTATGTTAACTAATCAACAGTGGAGAGGGATATGGAAGGTAGAGAACGTGAGGAAATAAATAGTGAAAAATATCCATATTATAGAAGAGGTGGTGTTGGAAGTCTTAAAACACATAAATATGGATAAATCCCTGGAACCTGACCAGGTGTATCCTAAAACTCTTTGGGAAGCTTGGGAGGTGATTGTTGGGCCCCATGCTGAGATATTTGTATCATCGAAAGATTCAGGTGAGGAAGACGGGAGGTTGGCTAAGATGGTGCCACTATTTAAGAAAGGTGGTAAGGAAAAGCTAAGGGACCAAAGATCAGTGAGCCTGACATCAGTGGTGGGAAAGTTGTTGGAGGGAGTCCTGAGGAATAGGATTTACATGTATTTGGGAAGGCAAGGACTGGTTAGGGATAGTCAACTGGTTAGGGCTTTGTCCGTGGGAAATCATGTCTCACAAACTTGATTGAGTTTTTTGAAGAAGATACGAAGAGTATTGAAGATGGCAGAGCGGACGTGATCAATGGACTTCAGTAAGATGTTCGACAAGGTTCCTCATGGTAGACTGGTTAGCAAGGTTAGATCACATGGAATACAGGGAGAACTAGCCATTTGGATACAGACTGGCCCGAAGGTAGAAGACAGAGGGTGGTATTGGAGGGTTGCTTTTCAGATTGGTGTCCTGAGATCAGCGGTGGATTTACATAAATGATTTGGATGTGAACATAGGAGGATTGGTTAATAAGTTTGCAGATGACACCAAAATTGGAGGTGGAGTGGACAACAAAGAGTTACCTCAGAGTATAATGTGGACCTTGATCGATGTGTCAAACGTGACGTGCTGCATTTTAGAAAGGCAAATCAGGGCATGACTTATACACATAATGCTAAGGTCCTGGGGAGTGTTGCTGAACAAAAAGAGTGCAGGTTTATTGTTCCTCAAAAGTGGAGTCCCCGGTGGACAGGATAGTGAAGAGGGCATTTGGTATACTTGCCTTTACTGGTCAGTGCATTGTGTACAGCAGTTGGGAGGTCATGTTGCAACCGTACAGGAAAACCTGCACCCAAACCACTCCCCTCACCTTCATCTAATGCCGCAAAGGATCCTTCCACATCCGACAGATATCTACCTGTACCTCCACCAATGTCATCTACTGTATCCATTGCACCCGATGTGGTCTCCTCTACATCGGGGAGACAGGACATCTACTTGCAGATCGTTTTAGAGAACATCTCTGGGACACCTGCACCAACCAATCCCACCGCCCTGTGGCCGAACACTTCAACTTTCCCCCCACTACTTCAAGGACATGTAGGTCCTGGGCCTTCTCCACCGTCAAACTGTTACCACCTGATGCCTGGAGGAAGAACGCCTCATATTCTGCCTTGGGACCCTGCAACCACACGGGATCAATGTGGATTTCAACAGTTTCCTCATTTCCCCTATCCCCACATTATCCCAATCCGAAGCCTCCAACTTGGCACTGTCCTCCTGACCTGTCCCATCACCTTTCCCACCTATCAGCTCCACCCTCCTCTCTGATCTATCACCTTCTCCCTCACCTTAATTTACCTATCATGTTCTCAGCTACCTTAGCGCACTCACCCCCCCTTCCATTTATCTTTCAGCTCCCCGGCCCACAAGCCACATTCCTGATGAAGGGCTTATGCGTGAAACATCGATTCTCCTGCTCCTCGGATGCTGCCTGGCTTGCTGTGCTTTTCCTGCGCGACACTCTTGACTCTGATCTCAAGCATCTGCAGTCCTCTCCTTCTCATAAGAAATTGGTTCAGCCAATTTTGGAATGCTGTATGCAATTCTGTTTCCCTGCTATAGGGGAATGTTGTTAAACTTGAAAGGATACAGAAAAGATTTACAAGGATTTTGCCAGGTTTAGAAGATTTGAGCTGTAGAGAGAGGCTGAATAGGCTGGGACTAATTTTGCTGTAGCGTCAAAGGCTGAGGGGTGACCTTATAGAGGTTTATAAGATCATGAGGGGCATGGATAGGATGAATAGACAAGGTCTTTTCCCCTTCGTGGGGTGTCCAAAACTAAAGGACATAGGTTTAAGGTGGGAAAGGAAAGATTTAAAAGGGGCAACTTTTTCATGCAAAGGGTGGATTATGTATGGAATGAGCTGCCAGAGGAAGTGATGGATGCTGGTACAATGACAAAATTTAAAAGGCACCTGGATGGGTATATGCATAGGAAGGGTTTAGAGAAATATGGGCTAAATGTTGGCAAATGGTACTAGATAAATTTAGAATATCTGGTCAGCATGGATGGGTTACACCAAAAAGTCTGTTTCCATGCTGTACAGCTATATCACTCTAAGACTATATGACTAATATTGGCCCAGGTCACGATGAACCAGATTGAAATATGCTTGATATGGAATTCTTGTAAACAACAGCCAAGGAACTTTTGCATCATCAGCCTAGATTGGATAATCCCAGATGCACAGCTAAGTGTACAATAATGATGATATCCAATTTACTACACAGTACAACCAATAAATCTCATAGCTGAAAATTTGATCAAGCCAAGAACAGGTTAAAATCAAGAAAATAAAAGCAGATGAGAACTCTTACATGAACTGTGCATGATAATACTTGGTGAGATTTTGTAGCAAGTCCACTCCTTTCTTTGTCTTTATCTCATTTACTTTGATCAGATACTAAAAGAAAAAACAAAAGCAAAGTTGTATGGTAAATTATACATTCCTCACACTGAAAAAAAGTACAGTTTCTCAGTGGCTATGATTTAGGATTCTTATAAGTCAAATATTTCAAAGGGACTCATAAATGTAAGTGATTTCTTCAAAGATTCAACTGGCAAATCATTAATACTGCAGGTAGAAAACTGTTTTGAAATTTGAAAAATGCACTTAAAGTATCATCTGTTCAGGATGTCTCACTATATTACCATAACTAAGAAGCCCAAATCACATTGAAGAAGCCACAAATCATAAGCTGAATAACACAGAAACACTTGATATTCCATCCTAATTAAAATAACAAATATTTTCAGCCAGTAATACATTTAGAAATTGGAGCAGAATGTCAAAAATAGAAAAAAGAAATGGCAGGTTCAGTAAAAGAAAGGACAGCAAAGTTAGCAACAGTAAATGCCTACGATGAATCATCAAATCTTTAGGTAGGAAAGAAAAAATGTAATAATTATTTGCAGTAAAATGTTGTATCTGCCGCACAAAAATGGTTCTTAGAGAGATGCCTGGCAACATTTTCATAAAAGGGGAGTAGAAAAGAAAAATTAACTTTGGACAGAAGATTTTGAACTGGTAGAAAACTAAACAATTATCAAGGATAAAGAAGAGAAGATCAGCTTCCAAGCCTGAAATAGTACTGAACATATTGAGATGAAAATTATCTTGCCAGACACTGGTAAAATTGTGACACCTGGAAGATATGAGGAGAGTGTAAAATATCTATGATTATGCTAGATTCTAGATAGGATGACATTCTTTCAGCATCATTAATTTCATCTGTTTATGGACATGCCTGATCTTCTGGCATAGCTGCAAGTCAGAACTTACCAGCAGCTGCAACAATATCTGCACTATGCACACTCAAATTGCACTCACCAGACAGCTACTATTTCACCTTCATCAGAAATACCGAATAGGTTTCCTGCATACAAGCACATTAGTGGCATAGAGGAATTAGCGTTACTGGCTGAGCAAGGCAAATTAGAAGTTGCAGATATTGCAAACAGCAGGTTGTGCAGGCGAATGTAGATCCAGTTGCTGGTGGCAAGATTTAAAGACAATAACATCGGTAGAATGTCTCAAAAATTGACAGCCTTGGAACCAAACCCATGCTGGATTTTAGATCTTGTTAGATTTTGAATTGGCCAGTTTGAACCAAAGCTGAAAAATGTGTTGCTGGAAAAGCGCAGCAGGTCAGGCAGCATCAAAGGAGCAGGAGAATCGACGTTTCGGGCATTCTTGAAGAAGGGCTTATGCCTGAAACGTCAATTGTCCTGCTCTTTTGATGCTGCCTGACCTGCTGCGTTTTTCCAGCAACACATTTTTCAGCTCTGATCTCCAGCATCTGCAGTCCTCATTTTCTCCCAGTTTGAACCAAGTCAGTATTGTCTTGCATTTAAAGTGTTGAGGGCATAGGTCAAGTAAGGATTGCAAAGGGAAGTTTTAAAAGAAATTGAGGCAATGCTACAAGATAAGCCTGACAATTCTTTGGAGATGCTTCAGATCCATAACTGTTACTTTTTCAGAAATGTGCCAGATGTCTGTTTAATTAAGTAAACGGGGTTTCTGTATATTTCAACAACGTGTTAGGGGTGGACAGGGAGCAACTGTAAACTGTAACAGTTAGACCAAAGATGACACTGAAGAAGAAAAGTCAGGTGATTGTAGCTTAAAAAGAAATGCTTGGTTTTTGGATATCTCGTTTTGAGACACTCTACTGTAATATATTAGATTAGATTACTTACAGTGTGGAAACAGGCCCTTCAGCCCAACTAGTCCACACCAACCCTCCGAAGAGCAACCCACGCAGACCATTCCCCTACATTTACCCCTTCATCTAACACTACAGACAATTTAGCATGGCCAATTCACCTAACCTGCACATTTTTGGACTGTGGGAGGAAACTGGAGCACCCGGAGGAAATCCACACAGATACAGGGAGAATGTGCAAACAGTTGCCTGAGGTGGGAAATGAAGCCGGGTCTCTGGCGTTGTGAGGCAGCAGTGCTAACCACTGTGCCACCATGCCGCCCAACATTTTAAAAGGCACCTGGATGGGTGTATGAATAGGAAGGAGTTAGAGGGATATGGGACAGGGTCTAATATTGCTGTAATACAATGGGCCAAAATTGGCAAGAACAGGAAACCTTCCAGTTTTCTTTAGGAGTTGTAAGCTTCCCTCATTCTTCAGTTCAAAAATCTCTAGAAATATAATTTGGTAATAATCCAGCTTCATTTTGAATCTTGGTGAACAATGGCATCATTGGAATTTTAGGACAGAGAAAGGAAGATCAACAACACAAAATAAAATAGAGTGAATAAGTCAATATTGATAAAGAGTGGAAAATATTGGTTTGACCAGAAGATAGAATAAATAGAAGTAGTGATTGGAACAACGTGGATCTTATTGTCTATGAGATCCTTGATTAGGGTTGTTAACCTGGGCCAATCAGGCTGACAGATATAAACAGGGAATTCCGAGTTTCCTGATTTCAGGGACGGACTCTGAGCAGGCTGGCCACAGCCAGTTACTGTGCTCATGTAAAGGGACACTTGATGATGGGATACCATCCTCTGTAGTTATTTCAGTATGAAAACTTGTAGAAAAAACTGTAAAATTTAAAATACAATAAATTTTAATGAGCCAGTTAGTGGGCGTGAGACTCATCAATTTCAGTCTTCTCTTTTGAGGCTTCCAAAGTTAAATGGCATTGCAGGAACATAAATATCATCATTTAAAAGTTTCCCTATGCCATTATGTGCCGGGCTTACATTTATTCAGCAAATTATGACTCAAACACAGCCATTTATTGAAGCCTAAGGGAAGATAGATGGGCAGATTCCATTTTTGTGAAGCAAACAACAATAGTGGAAATCATCTAGCAATTTGTGGTATTTTGCAACTTGAAGCATATGTCCCTCTCCCCATAGTTAATGCTTTTGCTTATGCATTACAATAAGCCAAGGTTGTGAACTTATTATTTTCCCAGAATATTTAAAAGGGTAGACAGCAATTCCATAAAACCATGAAGCAAAGAATGTGAATTATTCATGAAATCCTTGTTAATCTGAAGGAGGAGCTCAAAAATGCAATATACCACACTGAATTATTTTCATGCCATTGTCAGTTGTGAAATCTTTCATAACTGATAAAATGATTAATATGACAGCTGTTTTGTGTGAAGAGCTGACAGATCTCAAAAAGGGATTCATTATAAAAAATGTCTCTCAGATCGGTAATATTTCAGACTGTTGAACACCACCGTGAGTAATAGTAGTTTCTGCTGTAAATCAAACCCAACTTGTGTCAGAACGTATTTTGGCATTGGCTAACTTAACTACCACATACAGAAAGAAACATCAAGTAGGCAGTGGACCTCCTATACCAATACTTCAATGTAATTTTCTTCAAAATATGTATTGAAATAATGCTATTTGTACATCATTTATGTATTTTACACAAAGTGGCATTATCAACTGATAGTAACATAATAAAGGCTCATCACAGCTGGAATTCCCTACTAACAAACAATAAGTAGAAAACAATGCTAGCGTTACAAGCAAAAATATGGAAGAAACATTAAGTGCAAACTTTTCATATTTATGTATAAAGGTGTTTACACCTTAATCTTTTTTATGATGGACCTAATCTCAAGCTATACAAGTGTGTATATTAATTTGTTTCTATTTTATAATGACTATGTGGAAACCACTGTAATCTGTCAGCTGAGGCACCTCTTTTCTGAAGTTATCTGCTCCTAGACAATGATGTTACAAGATGGAGGGAGGGAAAGGGACTTTGTGAAATAATATACTTTTGTCTCTTGAATCTGAGTATGTATTCAATCCAGACCATGAGATGAAAGCCTCTGACTGTGATGGGTTTAGGTTTCTCATTTCCAACCACACAAACAATGAAGGACACAAATTCAACTGTGACAATGCAACCATCCTAGCACAGGCAAAACAGAGACATGTAAATACCAGGGTGACAGACCACGAACACCTTATCAAAGATGAACTGATGATGTAACCTAGTGAGGCGACAAAATATTTGCAGAAAAACACACCAACTTCGCAAACAAATCCATGACTTTATCTAGTTGCGGAACTTGGGCAGCATCAACCAGTTTGGGAAGATGGAGGCATGGCTGTAATGTCATTGAACTAGCAATCCAGAAGCTCCGGGTAAAGCTCTGGGGACAAGGGTTCAATATTCACCAATTAATCAATTTAGAATATAAGTAATGGTGACTCCAAAACTATCATTTTGCTGACTGGTGTCCTTCAGGAAAGAATGTCTACCATTCCGATCTAATCTGGCCTGAACGTGACTTCCGACCCACATAATATGCATGACTTAACTGTCCCCTGAAATTACTTACTAACGAATATTAAATAGAAAACAATGCTACATTTACAAGCAAAAATATGGAACAAACATTTCCCTAGAAGGGTAGACCATTTAGGACAGAGATGAGGAGAAACTTCTTCACCCAGAGAGTGGTGGCTGTGTGGAATGCTCTGCCCCAGAAGGCAGTGGAGGCCCAGTCTCTGGATTCGTTTAAGAAAGAGTTGGATAGAGCTCTCAAGGATAGTGGAATCAAGGGTTATGGGGATAAGGTAGGAACAGGATACTGATTGAGGATGATCAGCCATGATCATAATGAATGTTGGTGCAGGCTTGAAGAGCAGAATGGCCTACGCCTGCACCTATTGTCTATTGTCTAGAGAACGACTTACTTCAAGAGCACTTAATGATGGTCAACAAATGTTGGTCTAGGCAGTGAAGCTCACAAGACATGAAAGGATAAATAAATGCAGATCCAAACAAAATGTCAGCTTGAACCACACAATTCAAGATACTGGGGTACCCATTAAAGCTATCATGCTGATATAGTAGAAGGAGTTGAATTGATATTCAGGATTAAAAATGTTGGAGCAGGGTCAAAGGAGTTTTACTTCTGTAGCCTACCAAGTTAGACTTGACCTTGGAGTAGCATAATAATAGGTGAAAAGTGGGGAACTGTTCCATTTTCCAAAAGTAAATCCTTCAACTTGATGAGCATGCAATGGACTAATAAAAAAGACTTACTGGCATAATAAATCAGCAGCAATTTATTCAAATTGATATGAGCATATATACACAAATAAAGCTTGATGTGGAAGTAAATAAATCAGAAACTGTCACATACCTCACACATCTGCAACTGAAACATCTTCCGTTCCTTTTCCATCTCCTCTGCTATTTCACCTCCAGTCACTTCAATTCGTACCATTCCATATTGCTTTGCAAGTTCTCTTTTCTCTTTTTCAATCTTAGTGCTGGCAAAAATACAATGTGAAAAAGCATTCAACCAGCTAACCCGTTTGCCAGCTTGGTGTATGGGCTATTAAAACAAATTATGAGAGAATTACATATCAATATTAGTTGTGGCCACCAATTAATCCCTCAGAGTACTTAATACTACAATTTACTGAAACATGAAAGAATGGTCATAAATATAAAATTATTCTTGTGGTCAACAGCACATATTATATTGGCCTCAGTAATGTATAAAATTTTATCAATATTCCTACCTGTTGAAAATGCAAATGTAGCATTTTTATTTGGGAAATTAAACTTAGGAAGCCAATAAGGTACAGGATCAGAAGAGTCTGTCCAGTGATACTAAGAAATAATTTTTCTCAATCACAGATTTCCTCAAATATTTTAAAATTCCAAGACAAACTTTTATTTGAGCTATGTCTCTTGTATAAACTTAAAAATATAAGCCATAGGTATTAAGTTAGCCTGGAGCAGAGTTTTGTAGAGGAATAAGACAGTACTATTTTCTGGGTCTGTACATTGGAAGAAGCAAAAATAGCCCTTAGTAGAGTGATATGCTCTTCTTATTGGATGTGGGAGTTTAGAGAGAGTTTATGTGAAACTGAGCATTATATCCACAATAAATGCCGTTGGTTGTGAATCCTATCAGATTGAATGGATTGGTTGGAGCGACAGTTAGAGACAATGAGGAATTTACAAAAGCAAGGGAGTGTGATGGATGACAGCTATAGGAAAGGAGAAAAGTCTCAGATACAGTCACAAACATGTGTTAACTCCAGGAAAGGTAAGAGAGGTAGGCAGGTAGTGCGGGAGTCTTCTGTGGCTATCCCCATTTCAAACAAGTATGCTGTTTTAGAAAATGTAGGGAGTGATGGATTCTCAGGGAATGTAGCATGAACAGCCAAGTTTCTGGTATTGAGATGACTGTAATGCAATGAGGGGTATGTCGGGTTCCAAGAGATCAATTGTGTTAGGGGACTCTCTAGTCCAAGGCACAGACAGACATTTCTGTGGGCAGCAGTGAAAAATCAGATGATGTGCTGCCTCCCTGGTGCCAGGATCAAGGATGTCTCAGAGAGGGTGCAGAATGTTGTCAAGGGGGAGAGGGACCAGCAGGACGTCATTGTACACATTGAAGCCAAAGACATAGGAAGGGAAAAGGATGAGATTCTGAAGGGAGAATATAGAGAGTTAGGTAGGAATTTAAAAAGGAAGTCCTCAAGAGTAGTAATATCTGGATTACTCCCAGTGCTATGAACTAGTGAGGGTACGAATAGGAGGATAGAACAGATGAATACTTGGCTGAGGAGCTGGTGTATGGGAGAAGGATTCACATTTTTAGATCATTGGAATCTCTTTTAGGGTAGAAGTGATCTGTACAAGAAAAACGAATTGCACCTGAATTGGAAGGGGATGAATATACTGGGAGGGAGATTTGCTACAGCTGCTCAGGAGGATTTAAACTAGCAAGTGGTGGGGGCTGGGGGGGGGGGAGAAGAGTTGGGATGTAGGGAGAGGAAAGAGATCAATCTGAGACTGGTACAATTGAGAAAAGAAGCGATTCAAACAGTCAGGGCAGGAAGGGACAAAGCAGAGAACAAAATAGGACTGATAAATTAAACTGCATTTATTTCAATGCAAGAGGCCTAACATGGAAGGCAGATTAACTCAGGGCATGGTTGTAACATGGGTTTGGGATAGCATTGCAATTACAGAAACATGGTTCAGGGATGGACAGGACTGGCAGCTTAATGTTCCAGGATACAAATGCTACAGGAAGGAAACCAAGGGAGGCAAGAGAGAAGAGGGAGTAGCACTTTTGATAAGGGATAGCATTACAGCTCTACTGAGGGAGGATATTCCTGGAAATACATCCAGGCAAGTTATTTGGGTGGAACTGAAAAGTAAGAAAGAGATGATCACCTTATTGGGATTATATTATAGACCCCCTAATACTCAGTGGGAAATTGAGAAACAAATTTGTGAGGAGATTCCAGTTATCTGTAAGAATAATAGGATGGTTATGGTAGGGGATTTTAACTTTCCAAACATTGAAAGGGACTGCCATAGTGTTAAGGGTTTAGATGGAGAGGAATTTGTTAAGTGTGTACAAAAAAACTTTCTGATTCAGTATGTGAATGTACCTATTAGAGAAGGTGCAAAACTTGACCTACCCCTGGGAAATAAAGCAGGGCAGGTGACTGAGATGTCTGTCCTGATGAAGGGCTTTTGTCCGAAAAGTTGATTTCCTGCTTCTTGGATGCTGCCTGACCTGCTGTGCTTTTCCAGCACCACTCTAATCCTGACTGAGATGTCAGTGGGGGAGCACTTTGGGGCTAGCGACCATAATTATTAGTTTTAAAATAATGATGGGAAAAGACAGACCAGATCTAAAAGTTGAAGTTCTAAATTGGAGGAAGGCTAATTTTGACAGTATTAGGCAAGAACTTTCAAAATCTGATTGGGGGACAGATGTTCGCAGGTAAAGGGATGGCTGGAAGATGGGAAGCCTTCAGAAATGACATAACAAGAGTCCAGAGACAGTACATTCCTGTTAGGGCGAAAGGAAAAGCTGGTAGGTGAAGGGAATGCTGGGATGACTAAAGTAATTGACATTTTGTTTAAGAAAAAGAAATAAACATATGTCAGGTATAGACAGGATAGATCGAGTGAATCCTTAGAAGAGTATAAAGGCAGTAGGAGTATACTTAAGAGAGAAATCAGGAGAGCAAAAAGGGGACATGAGATAGCTTTGGCAAATCGGGTTAAGGAGAATCCAAAGGGTTTTTACAAATACATTAAGGACAAAAGGGTAACTAGGGAGAGAATAGGGCCCCTCAAAGATCAACAAGGCAGCCTTTGGTGGAGCTGCAGCAGATGGGGGAGATACTAAACGAGTATTTTGCATCAGTGTTTACTGTAGAGAACGACATGGAAAATATAGAATGTAGGGGAATAGATGGTGACATCTTGTAAAGTGTCCATATAAGAGAGGAGGAAGTGCTGGATGTGTTGAAATGCATAAATCCCCAGGACCTGATCAGATAGAACATAGAACATAGACCTCATCAGATGTACCCTAGGACTCTGTGGGAAGCTAGGGAAGTGATTGCTGGACGCCTTGCTGAGATATTTTTATCATTGCTAGTCACAGGTGAGGTGCCGGAAGACTGGAGGTTGGCTAACGTGGTACCACTATTTAAGAAAGGTGGTAAGGACAAGCCAAGGAACTACAGACCGGTGAGCCTGACATAAGTGGTGGACAAGTTGTTGGAGGGAATCCTGAGTGACAGGATGTACATGTATTTGGAAAGGCAAGGACTGATTAGGGATAGTCAACATGGTTTTGTGCGTGGGAAATCATGTCTCACAAACTTGATTGCATTTTTTTTTGAAGAAGTGACAGAGGATTGATGAGGGCAGAACGGTGGACATGATCTATGCGGACTTCAGTAAGGCGTTCAACGAGGTTCCCCATGGGAGACTGGTTAGTAAGATTAGATCTCATGCAATACTGGGAGAACTAGCCATCTGGATACAGAACTGACTCAAAAGTAGAAGACAGAGGGTGGTGGTGGAGGGTTGTTTTTCAGACTGGAGGCTTGCGACCAGTGGAGTGCCACAAGGATTGGTGCTGGGTCCACTACTTTTCATCATTTATAAGTGATTTGGATTTGAGCAGAAGAGGTACAGGTGGTAAGTTTGCAGATTGTACCAAAATTGGACGTGTAGTGGACAGTGAAGAAAGTTACCTCAGATTACAACGGGATCATGATCAGATGGGCCAATGGACTAAGGAGTGTCAGGTGGAGTTTAATTTAGATAAATGCGAGGTGCTGCATTTTGGGAAAACAAATCTTAATAGGACTTATACACTTAAATGGTAAGGTCCTAGGGAGTGTTGCTGAACAAAGAGACCTTGGAGTGCAGGTTCATAGCTCCTTGAAAGACGGGTCGAAGGTAGTTAGGATAGTGAAGGAGGCATTTTGTGTGCTCTCCTTTATTGGTCAGAGCATTGAGTACAGAAGTTGGGAGGTCATGTTGCGGCTATACAGGACATTGTTTAGGCCATTTTTGATATATTGCGTGCAATTCTGGTCTCCTTCCTATCTGAAAGGATATTGTGAAACTTGAAAGGTTTCAGAAAAGATTTACAAGGATATTGCCAGGGTTGGAGGATTTGAGCTACAGGGAGAGGTTGAATAGGCTGGGGTTGTTTTCCCTGGAGTGTTGGATGCTGAGGAGTGACCTTATTGAGGTTTATAAAATCATGAGCGGCATGGAGAGGATAAATAGACAAAGTCTTTTCCCTGGGGTGGGGGAATCCAGAACTAGAGGGCATAGGTTTAGGGTGAGAGGGGAAAATTATAAAAGGGAACTAAAGGGCAACGTTTTCATGCAGAGGGTGGTACATGTATGGAATCAGCTGCCAGAGGAAGCGGTGGAGGCTGGTACAATTGCAACATTTAAATGGCATCTGAATGGGTATAAGAATCGAAAGGCTTTGGAGGGACATGGGCCAGGTGCTGGCAAGTGGGACCAGATTAGGTTGGGATATCTGGCCGACATGGACGAGTTGGACCGAAGGGACTGTTTCTGTGCTGAACATTTCTAAAACTCTATGATTCTATGAGGGTTGTACATCTAAATGACATTTTAATTTATGCAAATATATTTTCTTCAGATATCTGCTCTGAATTCTGGTGTAGTGGTCCTCACCATTATATTTTATTCTTTTTATTTTGTTTGGTTTAGAACTGAGAGTTGAGATTAAGAACAGCAGCTTGTTTCAAACAACAAGAGAACAAAGAAAAATGTTTGCTGTTGAAACTGGCATGGAAGTTAATTACTATATGAAGGACACTGGACAAATTGCACTGAGTGGTTGCTCCACTCAAGGCTGGCAACTGGTTGGATGCTGGTCAATCAATGGAGGACTTGCCAATCACAGAGAATGCTGATTGAAAATTTTAAAAAGTGAACTGCTTCTGACTGGGTTTTAGCAGAAGGGAGAGTGAGTTTTGAAAACTTCCAGAGACTGTGGTTGTGTTGCTCTCTCTAGTTTTCTATCTAGTTACTGAATTGTTGAATGATCTGAGAAAAATATCCCAGACTATAAGAAATAAGTAAATACATTTATAGAAGTTTGCTGAAACTGTCCATACTAACTGGTAACTTCAGAATTCAAGCAAGGTATACAGTTCTGCTTGCCTATGAACAAACAATTGTTCAATGATTTCATGAAGGTGTCGTATCTATCACTTGAAATGGTTTATTGAACTAACAAATGATAATCACTTTTTTTTTCCTAAATTGTTCCTTAACTGTCTCTACCTGTCTGTGAGAGTGAGGGCTATGATCAGGCTTTAGATCATAGAAATAATTTAATTACCTTTGAAGTTACTCCACAGAGGCTGGTATGCCATCACCAAGTCCCCTTTTATTTACCTGTGGGAGGTCCTCTCAGAGTGACAGTATGTCTGACACTCCTGTTTATTTTTATTTTCCTTCAGAACACTCCTGTTTATATCTGTCAGCCAGGGCTCTCTGATTGGACCAGATTAATAGCTCCAATCAGGCAAACCATATTCTATGAGGCCCACCTGGCTGACCTCATTACAGTCACTACATCCCTTTGCCTCTTGAATCCAAGGACATTGGCTGATTTTCTTTAAGCTCCTCCTGCAGCATTTTAGCACCAAGTAAGATTCCTTGGCTATGGGTGGTGTGTGACACAAAGTAGATCCCCTCAAAGCTAGTTCTCAGAGTGACAGGATGTCTGACATTCTTGTTTTTATCTGTCAGCCAGAGATCCCTGATTGGACTAGATTAACAGCCCTAATCAGGGAGTTCATATTTTATGAGATACACCTGGCTGACATTGTTGCAATCATGACATTCTTGTTGCTTTTCTGTATTCTGCTAAAGTTACATTATTAATAATAAATTGTGAATTTTTGTTTAAGTTAACGGTGGCACGGTGGTTAGTACTGCTGCCTCACAGCACCAGGGTCCCAGGTTGATTCCAGCCTCGGATGACTGTCTGTGTGGAGTTTGCACATTCTCCCCGTGTCCGCACGGGTTTTCTCTGGGTGCTCCGGTTTCCTCCCACAGTCCAAAAGATGAGCAGGCCAGGCAAACTGGCCATGGTAAATTACCCATAGTGTTAGGTGCATCATTCAGAGGGAATGGGTCTGGATGGGTTACCCTTCGGAGGGTTGGTGTGGACTGGTTGGGCCGAAGGGCCTGTTTCCACACTGTAGGGAATCTAATAATAAAAAAATTGATATTAAAGATCTGTCATTTGTAAAGTTTGGTTAGGAACAATTGGGAAATTTTGATGGTCATTGAATGTTTTAATTTCACCGTGTTGCAAATCCAGTGATAGTGAAGCTGATTTGGTTTTGCAATACTATCACTGTATTATAATACTGGGAGAAATACACCCTGAATCTCTGCATCTGATGCAATCAACTAAAATTACATGACTTCCTTTGAAAGCAATTGCACATCAGAGTGAAACTGAAAATACAAGGCAAAGAAAACCAAGTCAGCATCTTGTTCAAAACTATCCTGTCCCGTTTACAGCAAAATCCTTTGGGCACAGATCAGTTTTAGCAGTCACTTATGCACCCACTGGAACCCTACTAAACACCCCAGAAGTTAAACAAACTCAGAAATTGTTGAAAAAACTCAGCAGCTCTGGCCACATTAACGAAGAGTAAGCAGAAAAATGTTTTGAGTTCGGTGACCTTTCTTCAGAACACCAGATGTTAAACATGGTCACATTCACTTTGAAGGACAAACAATATATTTTCTTCCTACGATTGGCCAAATTACCAAGAATGGTGCTGAATATATTTAAGATTACAAATCAATGGTTTTGTAAGGAAGGTGGGACTGATCTGATGGAAGATTGCGAACAATAGTTGCTCATTACCAGTGTGAAACCAAGGTGAGTAAGAGTACTTGTCTTGACTGCACGAAGTCAGGCTACTGTGTGGCTGTTCCATGTCTGCCACCCTGTCTGCATGAGGGGATTTCCCCAAATCCTACTTCTACACTCTATGTGCCTTCTTTGGGCACAGGGGCTGGCCAAATCTCAATTTTGCTGCAATCTGCTGACTCAAACTATGAGGTCTGATGCTCAAAACGGACCAGGTTTCCTCCAAGTCCGTCAGCTGGTCAATATATTCTGCTGGCTGAATAACTAAAGTCCACTTGGTGGAGGCAAGCCACCCTTTAAAGCATAACGTATTATCTTGCACAATAGATTAAAAGCTTAATTTTGAAGAATGCCTTCTACAATCTGACACACCAAATGCTATTTAGTTCCATTACTGTGATTGCCCTGTTCCAATCCTTAAATTTAAGTTGTTTTGTTCATGGTAAATTGGACTTTTTGAATCTACGTTAAGAGTAACTAACTTTAAAGAACTTTTTTTCCTGTAACTGCTGATCTAAACCTCATAACAGTGTAAAAGTTGGACTGTTATAACAGATGCAACCACGCAAAGTAATATCTGATTAGCAATTCTTAATGCCTTTGGTCAATAAAAGACATAAATTACACTGTAGCTAATATGGTATCGAAATGCTGCAAATGGAAACACTGGTCAGATTTGCTCATGTAGGATAATTAAAGCATCATACAAGAAAATGTGGACATAGACATGAGCTGATCCTCTTTTATTGTTGGCAAAAAAGGAAAATTTCTAGAGGACCTTCAACTACTATGCATTGTACGTTAGTTTGCAAATTTCTTCTGGGGAATTCTTCAAGATCTGAATTTAACATAACCTTTACATAACTAGCATTAGCATTTGATTATGATTGACAATTCTGTTTTATGAAATGATTTGTTATGTCATAAGCACTGTCTAAAAGATTAGTGAAAGTGGGGTTAGAAAGTAACTTTTAAAAAGGAACTGTGTACAGGCATTGAAACTCAAAAATATGAAGGCTATTGAGGAGTGGACTAATCAGATAGCTCTTTCATGGCACTATTGGGCTGAATGGTCTCCTGCTTTATGTAATTCTGTGATATGGAGCAAAAGAGAGTGAAGAGGAGAATATAAACTGTATTTCCACTCTTTTTGTGCATTTGAGATTTGAAACTCACAATTTGTTTTCATAATCTTTCCAAGCTTTTTCAAAGGGCTTCTTTAAATCCTGTAAAAAAGTGGAAAAAGAGTAAAAAGGAGGAAATTGAATTATTTCACATAACAATCAAAATCCCTATAGTGTGGAAGCAGGCCATTTAGCCCATCAAGGCCACACTAATCCTCTGAAGAGCATTCCACACAGATGCCCCCCCCCCCCCCCCCCCCGTATTTCCCATGGCTAATCCATCTAGCCTGTAATCCCTGGACACTATGGACAATTTAGCATGACCAATCCAACTAACCTGCACATCTTTGAACTGCGGGATGAAACCAGAGCACTTGGAGAAAACCCATGTGGACACAGAGAATGTGCAAACTTTACACAGTCACCCAAGAGTGGAATCAGACCTGAGTCCCTAGTGCTGTGAAGTAGCAGTGCTAACCACTGAGCCATTGTACCAACCCCACATCAATGATGTGACTAGTTGAAATGCATGTGCTGATCCATATCATGTTGCAAATTCTGGAGCTAAGAATCTACTGAGCCTATCCTTAATATGTTGGATGCACTATTTAAGCTGTATTCTTTCTTTTGGCATTACTATTCTGTGACTCAGTAATAGTTGCAAGTGTGGAAATTACTGTCAAAGTTGGTTTTCATTGTCCATCTCTAAATTGCTCTTTAAAAAGATGATGAGCTGCTTTCCTAAATTGCTGTTGTTCCTGTGGTGAGCTTAGACATTGACTTAAAGGCAACACTGAACTTCAGCCCAATCCTTGATGATTAATCACATACCTTTTCTGCCTTTTCTGCAACAGTCAATGAATAGTCATTATATGTTGGCTATGAAATTTGACTGATTTTTTACATTTCAATCAAGGTGCTAAAGCTGATTTAGTGTCTCAATTGGTGTCGTGAGTTTGGCTAGTTCAGTCTACACTGGAAATTTGCTTTCAACTTGCATGCTTTAGTATTGCAATACAGCTTTTAAAAAAGTGGGTTTTTTGTATAAGTAATGACCAACAACTACCATCAAAAGAACTGCAAAACCAAGATATTAACTCAATATTAATTGTTCTGTCACAGCTTTCCCACTTAAAATTTATTTTGTAAAAACATAGTCAATATTGCCTCACCCCCTTAATTCCTTTTAGTTCTCCTTTCAGCAGTGAGTTCAGGAAAAAGACAATGTGATTCACACTCTGCATCTAAAAATGGAGAAAATACAATCAATATAGAGAAAGCATTGATACTGTAGAACAAATAAACAAAATGGACAAATGTAAAAGGCAAATGTAAAGTTATGTACTTTGAATGGAATTAATGTTATCCACCGATGATCCAGAGATCTTATTAAGCAGTGGTTGCATCGATAAAAAGAGTCCAGGTTCAATCCCAATTTGCTCTAATTTGGGTAGTTGAAGAGTTCTAGAAGGGAGAATCTAGCAGGGTTCATGTTTCTGAGCAAGACTCAATGGATTAAACTAAAAACATGGTCACTTGGATAGGGGGATAGGATGGAATTTGGTTTAGTCATTCCTCTCGCAGTCAACTGGCTTGCCAAAGCTTACAAAAGAATCATAGCTCTGAGTGGGCAGCAGAAGATAACAAAATATAACCGGAGTACAGTAGATGAGGAATTTAAAATGGTAATGAAAGGAAAAACAGCCCACTCTCTTCTTCTGCTCCATATAATTTAAAATAAAATCTATGGGTGGAATCTCATCGGAGTTCAAGTGATACGGGTTATGACTGGATGCTTGAAGAATTGGGCTACAAGTTCAGCAAGATCAGAAGAAGCACAAGTGACATGCATTCCTGATGAAGAGCTTATGCTCGAAATGTTGACTCTTCTGTTCCTCATATGCTGCCTGACTGGCTATGCTTTTCCAGCACCACACTCTTCAACTCTGATCTCGAGCATCTGCAGTCCTCACTTTCTCCTAGTTGTCACAAAAACTAAAGGTTCTGGAAATACATGTGAAATTTACTAATTCACTGGCGACATACAACTGTACTAGCTAAAACTATGACCGCATTATAAACTATCCCTATAAATACAGACAGGAAAAGAAATGGGTGTTATGGAAAGAGGGAAAGATTGGCAAGGCAGTCAATGATCCCTATTCACAGGGTTCACGAAGATGATCCTTTTGGCTTGTCAGGATGTGCTGCTCCTTGATTTATCCTTCTCCCTGCAGGAATCATAGGGTCCTAGTTCATATTTATTAGGGACCAGGCTGTATTTCTGGACTCATCGTCCATTGACACAGTGCTTATTCAGTTTCACCCTACCTGGATATTCATAGCGTGCCTTTCTTGCATTACTTTTTTTCCCACTTTGCCCTCTCATTTTTAGATACTGGCTTATATTACTGCTGTCTGGCAAGGTAGTTTAGCACAGTCATAAAGTCAGGAAGTTTGTCAGCAAGCCTCAGTCAAGGGGCCAGGCTTTGGTCAGTTGTGAAACAGAGTAAGTCAAGAACCTCTAATACCAAATGAGGCCTTGCTCCAAGCAGACAGGATTATCTCCTCATAAAAGCTGAGGAGCCAATTGATGGACAGCACATCACACAGCCAAATTGACGTTCGGGTTG
The DNA here is from genome assembly GCF_047496795.1 of Chiloscyllium punctatum. Lineage (NCBI taxonomy): Eukaryota > Metazoa > Chordata > Chondrichthyes > Orectolobiformes > Hemiscylliidae > Chiloscyllium > Chiloscyllium punctatum. The sequence goes on from NC_092775.1 coordinate 8,337,150, forward strand.
CCATCCACTTTAATTCCCTCTTTCACTTCCCCAGCAACACCTTTATCTTGGCTTTATCTCCAATGTCCGCATGAAACCAAACAGGAATTGGAGGATCAACACTTCATATTTTGCCTGGAAAACTTACAGCTCAATGGCTTTGACATTGACTTTACCACCTTCAAATTCCCTCCTCCCCCAGCTTTATCCCATGTCTAGCTCTATCCTCCTCCTCGCCTTCCTGATCTGTACTAACCTGGCCAACTCACCTATCTGCTCCACCCTTCCCACTGACCAATCATCATAACCCACCATCTACATCCACCTATCACCTTCTCACGTACCCTTACCCCAGCCCCGTTCCCCTTTACTCTATGTACTTCGAGGCTCCCTCCCACTACCCAGCCCTGACGAAGGATTTCAGCCTGAAACATTGACTTCCCTGCTCCTCAGATGTCTGATTTGCTGTGCTTTTCCAGCCTCACATCTACTGACTCTGGCTTTCAGCATCTGTAGTCCTTACTGTCTCCTACAGATCCAATTTGGCTCTTTCTGCCCAATTGTGCGATGTTTTCCCCTTGGAATGAAAAAGAGGCAGATATTGTGGAAGACAAAAGTGGATGTCCATGAGTGAGGTGTCCAGAACAAATTAGCAGGCCATGTACAAGCCTTGTAGAGTTAGTGGTGTCAGGGCTTGGGTTGGGTGAGGGCAAGTGGGGAAGAGTTTGCATTAAATTTGAGATGGGCATAGAGTCCTACAGCATGGAGACAGGCCCTTTGGCTCAAACTGATCCATGCCAACAACAAAATGTCCATCAATGCTAACCCCATTACCTTGCAATGGGTCCATATCCTTCTAAACCTTTAGTATCCATGTATTTGTCCAAATGTCATTTAAATGTTGTTAATGTACCCACCTCATCCACTTCCACTGGCAGCTTGTTCCATATGCGTACCACCCTGTTTAAAAAGATTGCCCCTCAGGTTCCCTTTTATTCTTTCCTCTCTAACCCTAATTGATGCCCTCAAGTCCTTGATGCCCCAACCATGGGGAAAAGACTGATTGCATTCACTCTATCCATGCCTCTCATGATCTTACACATCTCTATGAGGCCCCCCTTCAGTCTCCTATACTTGAAAGAAAAATGTCCTAGCTTGTCCAACCTCTTCCTATAACTCAGACCTGGTAACATCCTTGAAAATTTCTTCTGAACTCTATCCATTTGGGACCTTGACCAAGATCTTTGTATCCTCACTAGCCACTGGTCCTGGAAGACTGGCAAGTAGCTAATGTTGTTTCTCTGTTCATGAAGGGAAATAGGGATAATTCAGGAATCTGCAGACTGGCGAGTTTCACCTCGGTGGTTGGGAAGCTATTGGAAAGAATTTTTAGGGATCGAATTTATGCACATTTGGAAAAGAATGACCAAATTATAGACAGTCAGCATGGCTTTGTGCAGGGCAGATCATGCCTTACAAACTTGATTGAATGTTTTTGAGGAGGTGACAAAGGTGACGAGGGTAGAGCAGTGGATGTTGTATACATGGATTTTAGTAAGGCTTTTGACAAAGTCTCTCACGGTAGGCTCATCCAGAAGCTTATGATGCATGGGATCATTGGTGACTTGGCCACATGGATTCAGAATTTGCTTGCCAAGGCAGAGAGTAATTGTTGAAGGGTGTTTCTCTGGTTGGAGGCTTGTGACTAGTGGTGATCCACAAGCATGTATACTGGGACCTCGAGTGTTTGCGATATTTGAAAATGTAGATGGGTGGGGGTTAGTAAGCTTGCAGACAATATAATGATTGGTGGAGTTGTGGATAGTGTTGAAGATTGTCAAAGGATATAGCGGGATATAGATCAGTTGCAGATACTGCAGATCATGCAGAAAACTGGTAGATGGAGTTTAATCCAGGCAAGTGAGAGGTACTGCACTTCGGGAGATCAAATGTTAAGGAAAACTATATTGTTAATGGCAGAATCCTGAGCAGCATTGATGTACAGAAGGATCTTGGGGTTCAAGTCCATAGTTCACAGGAAGTTGCCATGCAAGTAGATAGGATGATAAAAAAGGCTTATGGCACGCTTGCTTGTATTGGTCAGGGAATTCAGAACAACAACCAGGTTGTCATGTTGCAGCTTTATAAGTCTTTGGTTAGGCCACACTTAGGGTATTGCATTCAATTCTAGTTGTCAGATTACAGGAAGGATGTGGAGGGTTTGGAGAGGGTGCAGAAGAGATTTACTGGTATGCTGCCTGCATTAGAGGGTATGACCTATAAGGAGAGGCTCAAAAAACTCAGGTTGTTTTCTCTGGAGTGGTGGAAGCTGAGGGGAGACTTGATAGAAGTCTGTAATATTATGAGATGCATAGGTGGAATTGAATGTCAGAGTCATTTCCCCAGAGTTGCAATGTTATATACAAGGGTGGGGGGGTGGGTGGTCATGCCTTTCAGGTGAGGGGCGGAAAATGCAAAGGAGATATGAGGGACAAGTTTTTCACACAGAGAGTTGTAGGAGTCTGGAACATGCTGCTAGGGGTGGTGGTACAGGCAAATATGTTAGGTGAGTTTAAGGGACTTTTAGATAAGCACATGAAGATGCAAGGAATGGAGGGATCTGGACCAAGAGCAGGCAGAAGGTATTAGTTTAATTTGGTGTCTTGTTCGGCATAACATCATGGGCCAAAGAGCCCATTCCTTTGCTGTACTGATCTTTATTTTATTTAATAATGAGAGTGGTTGTTTGGAGTGGATACAATAGCAAAGACAGATATACGTGAGGTATTGGAGAGAAGATATTGGCATTTAAACTAGCTGAGCAGAGAAAGACATTGATCTTCTTCCTATATGCTATAAGTTCCACCAATTCACTGAGACTGCTTCAACATGAGTGGTAACTTCACACCAGTTTAGCACGGTCTCATGTTATGGCCTCCTCTGCCGGCCCTGGAGAGATACAGGAAGTCCTGCCTGTGAACCACCACATCCATCCGGACCTCCAGGACCTTACCCATAAAGCTGGGTGACAATTTCCCCTCTCTGCCATATCTGAGATAAATGTCAGCAACTATGCAAGTCTCCTGTGGAATGAGAGTATTTGTCCTGGTGCACACAGAGCTTTTGAATATGGAAAGGATGCAAGGTATGCCAGTGAATTCTGGGATATCCATTGAGTGGCAAGTTGTTCTACAAATGGCAAGTGATTGGAGCATGGAATTCAGCTCTGCCTTCAACACCATAATTCCAATCAATCTCTAAACTCTAAGGTTTCTGCTCTGCCCTGTGCAACTGGATCCTCGACTTTCTGACCACAGCCAGTGAGAATAGGCAACACCTCCTCCATAATAATCCTCAACCCTGGTGCCCTGCAATGAAGCGTACTCAGCTTCTTACCATACTCCCTGTACACTCATCCCTGTGAGGCCAAATTCCATCCTAACTCCATCTACAAGTTCGTTGATGACACCATCGTAGTAGGCTAGATATCAAACAATGATGAAACAGAATACAGGAAAGGGATAGAATGTTTGTTGGGATGGTATAAAGATAACAATTTCTTCCTCAATGCTAGTGAGGCAGAAGAGTTGGTCATTGACTTCAGGAAGCAAGGTGGAGGGCACACCCCTGCCTACATTAATGGAGCTGAGGTGAATATGCTCCAGAGGGTCCAGTTCCCAGGAATGATGATCACCAACAATCTTTCCTGGTGCACCCATGCTGACACTACAGTCAAGAAAGTACTCAATGGCTCTACTTCCTCAGGAGGCTAAGGAAATTTGGCATATCCATAAAGACTAGCAGTTTTTTTGATGAACCATATAAAATATTCTATCTGGATGCATTACAGCTTGGTATGGCAACTGCTCTACCTCGGACCGTAAGAAATTACAGAAAGCCGAAACACACGTACCAACTGATTCAAGAGCAGCTTCTTCCCTGCTGTTATTAGATATCTGAATGAACTTCTCGAATTTTGAATTTAACTGTGACCACCTCATTCATTATGAACCTTCTCCGCAACCATAGCATTGCATTTTTCACTCTGTTTTGTTATCCTAATGCACTTTGTATGGTATGATCTGTCTGTACCACATTCAAACCAAAACTTTTCACTGTACCTAAGTACATGTGACAATAATAAATCAAAACATCAGGCATAAAAGACAATATAGGAGTCAGGTAGATAAATAATAAGGCAGTTTTGGTAACATAGAGTGAGACAGTTTGCTAGGCCTAAAAACTCAATGCAAGTCAGAATTAGTGGACAAAGGTAAATTTCAATCCTATATTTTTAATTAAAATTTTCAAGATTGGAATGAATAAACACAGAATACATCTGGCTAATTGGAATCAATGTATCATTTCTTAGAATACAAAAACAGGATCAAGGGACAAAATGCAGTTCCAACAGGCAGAGGTCAGTTGCTTAAATTGGGAAATGTGCTGACTTGGCAGAATTGTTTAAATTTAGAGTACTTGAAATTGCGTAGTTTTCACTCTATGGATGTAGTTGGGTATATCAACCCTGTAAACAGTTCCTAGGTCCAAAGAGTTATATGATTCCTTTGGATGGGCTGGAAAATCTGGATTTTCACCTGTCTCATCTCAGTTGTCTGGGTCAGTTGCTTGGAAAATTATGAAAAAAGTTAAAAAAAAAAGCTCACCAGAACAAACAGAGATTATGGAATGGCTCAGGAATCTCACTTCAGATACAATAGATAAAGGGACAATTATGAGACAGAGAGCAGGATTGAGCATGTTATACTAAAATGTATATAGTATATACAAACAAGGTAACTGAGTTTGTAGTGCAGGTTGAAATTGGTGGTACAGTGTTGTGGGTATCACACAGAGGTGTTTGTAAGGGGTGACTAACTATCGGAGGATACGTGTCCTATCGGAATGACAGGCAGATGGGCAATGGGGCTGGTTTGCTATGTTAGAAAGAAGAAAATAAATCAATAGCAAGTAGTGATATTGAGTCAGAAGGCAGAGAATTTGCGTGGTTCATAGAATCATTGAGTCGTAGAGGTGTACAGCACAGAAACAGACCCTTCGGTCCAACTCATCCGTGCGAACAGATATCCTAAACTAATTTGGAACCATTTGCCAGCACTTGGCCCCTTCTCCACCTAAACCTTTCCTATACCTTTTAAAAGTTGTAATTGTCCCAGCCTCTCCCAGATGGGATTCTAGCAGAGATTTTCAAAGTTGGATGAACAGAGCTTACCTATCATCTCCACCATCTGTTCCTAAAAACCTGAGACAAAGAAGAAATCTCTGCCAATCTCAGAGATGCTGCCAGTGCTAATGTCTTCATGAAAGGAAGCAAAGACTGAAGAATCTTCCTACTCTCCATCGTCTAGAAATTATCACTTGCATTCCTGCTGGGCACCTTCTCCCAACCTCGGCTGAAATCATTCCGGAAAGTCTGTGTGGCTTCTGACCAAACTGTGGAATAATATGCATGATTTTCATTGCTCATTAACTCTAAGAGAAATGCCAGGACCACCACCAACCACTCTACGTGACCTTCATTGACATGATCAAAGTTTTTGATTCAATCAGGAAGTTCTATGGAAGATCCTGTCAAAGATTGGCTATCCAGTGAAATTCATCAACATCGTACTTCTCCAGAATAAAATGTCAGCGACAGCCCTCTCCAACGGTAATATGACAGAAGCCTTTGAGGTCAAGCAGGGATGTGTCATCGCCTCTACTCTTATCCCTATCTTCATCACCAACCATTCTTCATTTTATTAAGAACAAGCTTCCCAGTGGTGTGGACACTGTCTCCAGGATGGATGGAAAATGTTTCAATCTCAACTGTTTGAAATCCAAGAAGAAAACATCACCGACCTCACTTGTGAAACTTCAGTAAATGGCTGACAATGTCATTTCTGTTCTCTTGGAAGAGAATCTTCAAGCTTCTGTTAATGTCTTTGTAGGAGCAAACCAAAGAACTGGCCTCAGTCTCTACCTCAAGATGACTCAAATTGTTGACCAACTTGTCTCAGGTCACGTTCTGTCTTAATTGGTCTATCCCTTGATTAAAATTGATGAAGAAATCCTCCCAAATGTGTAACATTTCCCATACCTGGGAAATTACCTTTCGTTTATTTGTTTTTTTTGTCACATGCATTTTTTTACAAAATACAGTGAAGAGTGTTGTACATTGCAAGCACTGCCTCCAGACACCTAAGGATGAAAGACTTTGACAACCATGATACCTGCACAGATACTAAGATCCTTGTATATAAGGCAGTCATCCTTGCAATTTTTCTATATGGTTCTGAAACTTGGATTACATAAAGATGCCACTTCAAGACCCTTGGGTAATACCATAATGCTGTTTGAGATGGATTCTCTGCATCAGCTGGGGCAACATGCATACTAACATCAGCATCACTGAAGCAGCTAATAATATCTTCATCCAAAACCAAATCTGCTGGGGGACCATGCATTCTGACTACCAAAGCAAATCTTTTTTGGCTGGTTCAAGGAAGGCACTCAACTGAGAGGAGGACAGAGGAAGCATTTCAAAGACTCCCTGATTTCCCTCAAGAAAAATAATATGGATGTCAATGTGTGGGAGACCCTCATTCAGAAACTGACTCAGAGGAAACTCCTCTATGAAGGGATGTAATATTTTGAGAACATCCGGTGATAAGAGGCGAAGTGGAAAGGGAACCAGAGAAAGGTATGCCAACAATCTCAAGGCCAATTACCAATTCCACCTCCCGGACATACCTGCCAAATTTGTGGTCAGAGGCGTGGCTCTAGGATCAGGCTCATCAGCCACACATGGATCCACAGAACCCATGACCAGTGACATAGACTTTCCTAGGTAGGCAATCATATTTGTCAGTGAGTGATTGCTGATGAAAATGACTGGTCACCAGACTTCACAAAACCATTGTTAAGATGAGACAATATCCTTCATGTGCACTAAATAATTCATATTACTTTTACCACTTTCATAATAGGTGCTCGAATCCTGTACGTTCTATGTTGTCAACAAGCAAAGTGACCTCTTTATGTAATCTGTCAAAATTCAGAATACAGATGGAAAGTGCAAAGATAAAATCCAATGCCAGGATCCTGGGCTTAAACAAAGGAGACTACAATAGGATATAATGGAGTTGGCGAAAGTAGCCTTGAAGCAAAGACTCTTCCAGTTTAGTACTTGGACCATGTAAAGATGCTACTTCAAGCCCTTGGGTGATACCATAACATTGTTTGAGATGGATTCTCTGCATTAGCTGGTGGAACAGTTAACGAACAGTGGAGGACTTTCAAAGCAATTTTTTAAAGTGCTCAGCAAAGGTATACACCAGTGAAAAGGAAAGACTGTAGGAAAAGGGGTAATTTGCCATGGGTGTTTAAGGAAATAAGGGAGGTGATCAAATGAAAGAGAAGATACCCAAAGTGGCCAAGATCAGCTGAAAATAGAAGATTGGGAAAGTTTTAAAGGTCAACAGAAAACCACAAGAAAAGCTATAAAGGAAAGTAAGGTAGATTATGAGAATAAACTAGCTCAGAACATAAAGACAGATAGCAAAAGTTCGTATAATATATAAAACAAAAAAAAGTGGCTAAAGTAAACATTGGTCCTTTTCCAGGGTGAGAAGGGAGATTTAGCAATGGGATATGAGGAAATTGCTGAGGCATTGAATAAATATTTTGTGTTGGTCTTTACAGTGGAGGACATTAATAACATAGGAGAAAGTGAGGAGGGCAGATGCTGGAGATCAGAGCTGAAAATGTTTTGCTGGAAAAGCGCAGCAGGTCAGGCAGCATCCAAGGAGCAGGAGAATCGACGTTTCGGGCATGAGCCCTTCTTCAGGAATGAGGAAAGTGTGCCAAGCAGACTAAGATAAAAGGTAGGGAGGAGGGACTTGGGGGAGGGGCATTGGAAATGCGATAGGTGGATGGAGGTTAAGGTGAGGGTGATAGGCTGGAGTGGGGGTGGGGGTGGAGAGGTCAGGAAGAAGATTGCAGGTTAGGAAGGTGGTGCTGAGTTCGAGGGTTGGGACTGAGACTAGGTGGGGGGGGGGGGGGGGGGGGGAGAAATGAGGAAACTGCAGAAATCTGAGTTCATCTCTTGTGGTTGGAGGGTTCCTAGGAGGAAGATGAGGCGCTCTTCCTCCAGCCGTTGTGTTGCTATGATCTGGCGATGGAGGAATGGAGGAGTCCAAGGACGTGCATGTCCTTGGTGGAGTGGGAGGGGGAGTTGAAGCGTTGAGCCACGGGGTGGTTGGGTTGGTTGGTCCGGGTGTCCCAGAGGTGTTCTCTGAAACGTTCCGCAAGTAGGCGGCCTGTCTCCCCAATATAGAGGAGGCTACATCGGGTGCAGCTGATACAGTAAATGATGTGTGTGGAGGTACAGGTGAATGTGTGGCGGATATGGAAGGATCCCTTGGGGCCTTGGAGGGAAGTGAGGGGGGAGGTGTGGGAGCAAGTTTTGCACTTCTTGCGGTTGCAGGGGAAGGTGCCGGGAGTGGAGGTTAGGTTGGTGGGGGGTGTGGACCTGACGAGGGAGTCACGGAGGGAGTGGTCTTTTCGGAACACTGATAGGTGAGGGGAGGGAAATATATCTCTGGTGGTGGGGTCCCCGTTTGAAGGTGGCGGAAATGACGACGGATGATACGATGTATATGGAGGTTGGTGGGGTGGTAGGTGAGGACCAGTGGGGTTCTGTCCTGGTCCTTACCTTTCCTCCCTACCTTTTATCTTAGCCTGCTTGGCACACTTTCCTCATTCCTGAAGAAGGGCTCATACCCGAAACGTCAATTCTCTTGCTCCTTGGATGCTGCCTGACCTGCTGCACTTTTCCAGCAACACATTTTCAGCGACATTAATAACATGCCAGAAATTGACAGAGAGACAAAGGTAGGTGAGGACCTGAAAATAATCATTATCATGAAAGAGGTAGTGTTATGCAAGCTAATGGAGTTAAGGGTAGACAAGTCTCCTGGCCCTGATCGAATACACCCTAGAGTAGTAAGAGGTGACCGGAAAAATAGCAAATGTACTTGTGGTAATTTTCCAAAATTCACTGGACTCTGGGGAAGTTCCAGTCGAGTGGAAAGCAGCAAATGTGAAGCCACAGTTTAAAAAAGGAGGTAGACAAAAGATGGGAAATTATAGACCGGTTAGCTTAATTTTAGTTGTGAGGAAAATGCTTGAGTCTATTATCAAGGAAAAAAATAGCAAGGCCATTTAGATACAAATTGTCCCATTGGGCAGACGCAGCATGGATTCATGAAAGGCAGGTCATGCTTAACTAATCTACTGGAATTCTTTGAAGACAATATGAGCACAGGGGATAATGGGGATTCAGTAGATGTGGTGTGTATAGATTTCCAAAAGGCCTTTGACAAGGTGCCACACAACAGGCTGCTGCATAAATTAAAGATGCAAGGTATTAAGGGCAATGTATTAGCATGGATAGAGGATTGGTTGACTAACAGGAAACAAAGAGTGGGGATAATTGAGTGCTTTTCTTGTTGGCAATTGCATGCTGCTATGCAGAGGGACCTCTGTGGCCTTGTGCATTAATCACAGAAGGTTGGTCTGCAGGTACTGACTTCTACACCACTGAAGCCAGACGCCAACTCGAAGACACCACCTCGACCATGACCCCACCCCCCATCACCAAACCATCATCTCCCAGACCATACAAAACCTCATCACCTCAGGATATCTCCCACCCACAGCTTCCAACCTTGTAGTTCAGGAACCCCGCTCCACCCGATTCTACCTCCTTCCCAAGATGCACAAGCCTGACCACCCCGGCCGACCCATTGTCTCAGCCTTCTCCTGCCTCATCGAATTCATTGCCACCTATCTCAATACTGTCCTATTCCCCCCAGTCCATGAACTCCCCACATACGTTCGAGACACCACCCACGCCCTCCACCTCCTCCAAGACTTCCGTTTCCCCGGCCCCCAACGCTTCATCTTCACCATGGACATCCAATCCCTCTACACCTCTATCCGCCATGACCAGGGCCTCCAAGCCCTCCGTTTGTTCCTCTCCCGACGTCCCCAACAGTACCCTTCCACTGACACTCTCATTCGTTTGGCTGAACTGGTCCTCACCCTTAACAATTTCTCCTTCGAATCCTCCCACTCCCTCCAGACCAAAGGGGTAGCCATGGGCACATGTATGAGCCCCAGCAATGCCTGTCTCTTTGTCGGCTACGTAGAACAGTCCATCTTCCGTAGTTACACTGACACCACTCCACACCTCTTCTTCCGCTACATTGATGACTACATTGGTACCACTTCATGCTCCCACGAGGAGGTTGAACAGATCATCAACTTCACCAACACATTCCACCCTGACCTTAAATTCACCTGGACCATCTCTGACACCTCCCTCCCCTTCTTGGACCACTCCATCTCCATTAATGACGACCGACTTGACACTGACATTTTTTACAAACTCACCGACTCCTACTCCTACCTGGATTATACCTCTTCCCACCCTACCTCCTGCAAAAATGCCATCCTGTATTCCCAACTTCTCCGCCTCCGCCGTATCTGCTCCCAGGAGGACCAGTTCCACCACAGAACTCATCAGATGGCCTCCTTCTTTAGAGATCGCAATTTGCCTTCTCACGTGGTTGAAGATGCCCTCCAACGCATCTCATCCACATCCCGCACCTCCGCCCTCAAGCCCCATTCCTCCAACCATAACAAGGACAGAACCCCCGATCCTCACTTTCCACCTTTTGGGCAGCACGGTAGCAGAGTGGTTAGCACTGCTGCCTCACAGCGCCAGAGATCCGGTTTCAATTCCTGCCTCAGGCAACTGTCTGTGTGGATTTTGCACATTCTCCCAGTGTCTGCGTGGGTTTCCTCCGGGTGCTCCGGTTTCCTCCCACAATCCAAAGATGTGCAGGTTAGGTGAATTGGCCATGCTAAATTGCCTGTAGTGTTAGGTGAAGGAATAAATGTAGTGGAATGGGGCTGGGTGGGTTGCTCTTCAGAGGGTTGGTGTGGACTTGTTGGGCCGAAGGGCCTGTTTCCACACTGTAAGTAATCTAATCCACCCTACCAACCTTCACAATAACCATATCATCCGCCAACATTTCCGCCACCTCCAAACGGACCCCATCACCAGAGATATATTTCCCTCCCCACCCCTTTCCACAAAGACCATTCCCTCCGTGACTACCTGGTCAGGTCCACACCTCCCAACAACTCACCCTCCCATCCTGGCACCCTCCCCTGCCACTGCAGGAATTGCAAAACCTGCGCCCACACCTCCTCCCTCACCACCATCCAAAGCCCCAAGGGAGCCTTCCACATCCAATGTTTCACCTGCACATCCACCAATATCATTTATTGTATCCGTTGCTCCCGATGCGGTCTCCTCTACACTGGGAAGACTGGACGCCTCCTTGCAGAGCGCTTCAGGGAACATCTCTGGGACACCCGCACCAATCAACCCCACCGCCCTGTAGCCCAACATTTAAACTCCGCCTCCCACTCTGCCGAGGACATGCAGGTCCTGGGCCGCCGCTCACTCACCACCCGACGCCTGGAAGAAGAACGCCTCATCTTCCGTCTCGGAAAACTTCAACCCCAGGGCATCAATGCGGACTTCACCAGTTTCCTCATTTCCCTCCCCCCACCTTACCCCATTTCCAACCTTCTAGCTCAGCACTGTCTCCATGTCCTGTCCTACCTGCCAATCTCCCTTCCCACCTATCCACTCCACCCTCTCCTCTGACCTATCACCTCCATCCCCACCCCCATTCACCAACTGTACTCTTTGCTACCTTATTCCCAGCATCCCCCCTCCATTTATCTCTCCACCCTGGAGGCTTCCTGCCTCTATTCCTGATGAATGGGTTTTGCCCGAAACGTCTATTTTCCTGCTCCTCGGATGCTGCCTGACCTACTGTGCTTTTCCAGAACCACTCTGATCTAAACTCTGCAGGTACAACAGGCAATTAAGAAGGCAAATGAAATTTTGTCCTTCATTGTTAAAGTGATTGAGTTTAAAAGCAGGGAGGCTATGTTGCAGCTGCAGAGGGTGCTCATGAGGCCATACCTAGAGTACTGCATGTAGATTTGGTCTCCTTACATGAGAAAGGATGGACCTGCACTAGAGGGGGTGCAGAGGAGGTTCACTAGGTTGATTTCGGAGTTGAGGAGGTTGGGTTATGATGATAGACTGAGTAGACTGGGATTATATTCATTGGAATTTAGAAGAATGAGGGGGGGGGGGCGCTTATAGAAACACATAAAATTATGAAGGGAATACATAAGATAGATCTATATAGGATGTTTTCACAGCCGGGTGAAACTAGGACATGAGGGCATAGTCTCAAAATTAGGGGGAGCAGATTTAGGACTGAATTGAGAAGGAACTTCTTCACTCAGAGGATTGTGAATCTATGGAATTCCCTGCCCAGGGAAGTAGTTGAGGCCTCCACAGTAAATGCTTTTAAAGCTAAGATAGATAAATGTTTTTGAACAGTAAAAGAATTAAGGGTTATCGTGAGAGGATGGCTAAGTGGAGCTGAGACCATGAAAAGATCAGCCATGGGCCAGATGGCCTATTCCTGCTCCTAGTTCTTAAATTATTATGTTTATATGTACTGGCTTACTCTGTCTATCTTTTGCCTATTCTGCCTTCACCACTTCTTGCACAACAAGAATCAAGGTTTATATATGTAATCACCAGATTCATAGTCTTCCACGTTTCAACTAAATTTGCAAATAGCTAATGCGATCTGTGATAGTAATCTGGATCAGCATGTCAGCTACTTAGTTATGCAAACCTTCAAGACACACAATCTGAAAGGCTTACTGCTGAGGCCAGACTGAAGCCATCTGCAGATGCATAGATTGATAGCCAGATCCTGATATAACTAACAATGCAGTTAACATTTCTGGATGATGTGGAAAGGGAATGTTCTGCCAAAGAGAAACATGTACCAATTAAGCATAGAGGGTCAATGCATCCTGTTCTCCAGTGCAGCATTTTTAACTATGTAACATTTTTAACTGCATCAGTTTTACATAGTCGACATGGCATTTCATATTTTGTCACTTATTTCGTTCAATATACTGTGACAGTACAGTTCCAATTGCATTTTCTTATATTCATTGTTTCTGCATATGGGCTGAAATCTGTGACGACTGGCAGAGATGGCATCTTCACCTTAAACGATTCAAACTGAAGTGAAGGTCTTCTGGAATCTGCTAATTACTGAACGTTGTCCACATGAATCTCTCAGCCCTTTAGAAGGAGCTGAATAGCCTACTGCTACTCCTATTTCTTAAGTTCTTATTTAAACTTCCATTCCATAGTATCTAGCCACAAGCATGGTTTTCTTCCACATTCTACCCCCACCCCGCTTCCAACAGCTGTGAAATTTTAATTTCCTGGATTCAAACTCATCCTTTTCCGCCACACAATCTCCAAGCTTGAATAAAAACTAAATCCAGAACATCTCATTGTTTCAATCAAGCAATGTTCAGATTTTGGTACAAATTAAAGCTAGTTACAATTTTTAAAGTCTATTTCAACTGATTTTGACTCCAAGATGATTAAACTTATTCTTTTTTGTTTTTAGTGTGGGTTGAATTATGAACTTGCTATGACAAGGATATTGAGATTTCTTGAAAATGTATATTCCTAGATCAGAAATAGCATAAATTTGATTACTGCAAACATTCAGCATCTTGAACTTCTTTGGTGTTGCTATGTTCAGATCTAGACTACAGTGATTAGGGCAAACTAGCACTTCAATTTGCCTTCTCCCTGCTAGAGAAGGCCTCAACTCTGTTCTGCTGATAGTCACTCCGACAAACCAGATAAACCCAGAAGTCTTACTACTCTTATGAAGTTGAAGGCATGTACTGTACCTTTAAGAGAGAGTGAATGCTGTTCTGAACTGAGATTACAAGCAACTGTGTATATGACTAGATGGCAGAGTGTATTGGAAAATTGAAAATATGTAATATTTGGCTGTGAAATGGATATCTGAGTTGGTTGCTGTTTTGGCAACAATTTGAATTTAACCAGTTTAAATCATGCCCCAGGATACTAAAACCCAATCAAGTTTGAATTTATTATTTTGCCAACATCGAACCAATGAGACGATCCAATGATGGAGATATAAAATTGTGGACATTTTGAAAATTGCAGAGACACAGCAATTGCCATCAAGAGAGACCCAAGAAATTAGGAAATATCCTCTATCGAAGATACCTTCTCATATGAAACATATTCGCAGTAAAAAGAAAAAAAGTGACCCAGGGAGATCTTCAGCCAGAAGACAGACACCAAAGGTGACAGCGGCTGTTTGGTTTTGAAATTAAGTTGGTGTAATTTTAGTAAGTGTCTTATAGGAACAGCATATTGTTATAGAGTTGGAGGCTGATAATAAGCAGTTAAGAGAAAGGGCAGTCTTAGAGTTGTGAATAGTTGCTGTTTAATGTTCCCTTTTAGAGATTAAAAAAATTGTTAATTTTCTTTAAATAGTGGAATTTAGGAGTTCTTTGTCACTCATATTTTTACAGATTATGAGGCAAGGTGAGCTTTTCAGGGTATCTGGTTTAATTAGTAGACACTGCCGTGTTGTAACACTGCTCACGGAATTTCTGGAAGGAATCTGAGGCTTAAATGCCACCCTACTATTTAGATTGCTTTGTCTCTTGCCTAGATAAGTTAACAAATATACATCAAATCCTATAATTTTTCCCAATACTACAATAACTGACTATAAGATATTGCTAGAAGATAGCTTGGGACAAGAGTACTCCAGTCAGCCCATTATAGCTGTCTCATCAGTATGATCAAATATGATTGAATATTTCAAAGCCTTTTACCTACCCCATACCCATAACCCCGTACATCACTGTAATCAGGATTAGGTTTAAGGTTAGAGTTGGAGTTACGCATGTATTGATTCGGCCCTATAAAAAATGTACTTCCTTTTTGATAGACTGGTTGATCTGCAAACTCACTATATGTAGATGTCAGCCATTCATGCTTTTGAGTAACAAGGATGTAGGTTCAAGTACCATGTCAAAGATACTTCAGTTTAAACTATAAACTCCTATTCTCTACTGGGGAAGAACAGTAATGTTAAACGCATGAAGTTTAAACATGTTCTTAGCCACTTTCATTTACCAATAGCTTTATTAAACATTCCAAGCCAATTCAATGGAACAAAGTTTAAGATTGAACCATATTAAAAATAACAGACCAGATGACTCAAAGTTTGGCCAAAGAAAAAAGTTTCAAGGAGCAATTTATAAAATATATAGGAAAGGAATTCCTGTGCGAAGGTGATAGCAACTGAAGTTAGAGTCACCAATGGTGGACCAATTAAAATTAGGAATACTCAAATGGGCAGAATTTGCAGAGCACAAAGCCAAGGCCAAGGAAAGTCCAAGGCCATGATTTGAAAATAAAGATAAGAATTTTAAATTTGAGACACCACTTGACTAGGATTAGTGAGAGCACAGCCAATCAGGCAGCATCTGAGGAGCAGGATGAAGAGCTTATGCCCAAAATGTCGATTCTCATACTCCCTGTACACTCATCCCTGTGAGGCCAAATTCCATCCTAACTCCATCTACAAGTTCGTTGATGACACCATCGTAGTAGGCTAGATATCAAACAATGATGAAACAGAATACAGGAAAGGGATAGAATGTTTGTTGGGATGGTGTAAAGATAACAATTTCTTCCTCAATGCTAGTGAGGCAGAAGAGTTGGTCATTGACTTCAGGAAGCAAGGTGGAGGGCACACCCCTGCCTACATTAATGGAGCTGAGGTGAATATGCTCCAGAGGGTCCAGTTCCCAGGAATGATGATCACCAACAATCTTTCCTGGTGCACCCATGCTGACACTACAGTCAAGTACGTACTCAATGGCTCTACTTGCTCAGGAGGCTAAGGAAATTTGGCATACTCCTCAGATGCTGCCTGAGCAGCTGTGCTTCTCCAGCATCACACTCTCGACTCTGATCTCCAGCATCTGCAGTCCTCGCTTTCTTTAAGTGTAGATTAGTGAGCCCCGCAGAGTTGGTTGATTGGGATTTGGTGTGTTTTAAGACATAGGCAGCAGAATTTTGAACTGCTTCAAGTTTGCAGAAAGCGGAGCATAGAAAACTGGCCAGGAGTATGTTAATGAATGAAATGTAGAGGTAACAAAGGTGTGGGTAAGGGTTCCAGCAGCAGCTAACTTCAGAAAACATTGAAGTTGGGCCATGGGGGGCCTTAATGATGGTGAGAAACTTTGGAGGAGGCTGATCTTGAAGTCAACTTTAACATCAGGATTACAAAGAGTAACCCGACTCTAAAAATTGCCAGGAGTTAGTGGCAAGGGAATGAATTTTGCAACAGGGGCTGAATACAATGTCTTACTCACACTTAATAGCAGGACATATCTTGTCTTTCACTTCTGGTTATTGAACAAGCAGTTAACCAGTACAAGCTGACAAGTCAAAATACATGCAGAATCTAATACCACAATTTTGGACGTTGTTGCTCAGGGATAGATGGTAGCTATGAAAAAGGAAGGGGCAAATGATAGATCCATGAAGGACACCAGGAGACACGATAGCTCAGTGGTTCGCACTGCTGCCTCTCAGTGCCAGGGGCCCGGGTTCGATTCCAGTCTCAGGTGACTGTCTGTGTGGAGTTTGCACATTCTCCCCATGCCTGCATGGGTTTCCTCCATGTTCTCGGTTTCCTCCCACAATCCAAAGATGTGCAGGTTAGGTGAATTAATCGTGCGAAATTGCCCATAGTATCCAGGAATGTGTAGGTTAGGTACATTAGTCAGGGGTAGATGTAGAGTAATAGAGTAGGGGAATGGGTTTGGATAGGGTACTCTTTGGAGGGTCGGTGTGGACTAGCAGGGCCGAATGACCTGTTTCGACACTGTCGGGATTCTATGGAAGTGAGAAAACATTGTACGTGACATTCTAGGTAAAATGGACAATTACATGTCGAAAGGAATCCATCAAAATGGCTACAAAATGCCAATGTATGTAATATACTTCATTTTTCAAGAGGGTTATTTGGCCAAAATGGGGAGCAGAATGGTGCTCCAGGCCCAGAAACAATTCTTGAGTCTCCACTGGCCCAGAAACATTTGAATCACAATGTCGGGCTATTTTCCTGATGCCATACAAAAGCTAACATTTCTGGTCTAGCCATTTCTCTGCCAGCTTCACAGGGAAAATGATTTCAAATACTAAAATGAAGCCTATCAATTAAAACCAGCTGGACCTTGCTTCTTATCAATTTCTGGGCGAATTGTCCATTTTCACTCTCCCAAGCATTAATCCTGCCCATCTCTTACATATCCTCCTCACTCTATTATATCCTTCTTTCTTTCTTGCCATTTCTTCATATGTTATCAAGTCATAGAGTCATAGAGATATATAGCATGGAAACAGACTCTTCGGTCCAACTCGGCCATGCCGACCAGATATCCCAACCCAATCTAGTCCCACTTGCCAGCACCCGGCCCGTATCCCTCCAAACCCTTCCTATTCATATACCCATCCAAATGCCTTTTAAATGTTGTAGTTGTACCAGCCTCCACCACATCCTCTGGCAGCTCATTCCATACACATACCACCCTCTGGGTGAAAAAGTTGCCCTGTAGGTCTCTTTTATATCTTTTCCCTCTCACCCTAAACCTATGCCCTCTAGTTCTGGACTCCCCCCACCCCAGGGAAAAGACCTTGCCTATTTATCGTATTCATGCCCCTCATAATTTTGTAAACCTCTATAAGGTCTCCCCTCAGCCTGCGACGCTCCATGGAAAACAGCCCCAGCCTGTTCAGCCTCTCCCTGTAGCTCAGATCCTCCAATCCTGGCAACATCCTTGTAAATTTTTTCTGAACCCTTTCAAGCTTCACAACATCTTTCCGATAGGAAGGAGACCAGAATTGCACGCAATATTCCAACAGTGGCCTAACCAATGTCCTGTATAGCCGCAACATGACCTCCCAACTCCTGTACTCAATAGTCTGACCAATAAAGGAAAGCATAACAAACGCCTTCTTCACTATCCTATCTACCTGCGACTCCACTTTCAAGGAGCTATGAACCTGCATTCCAAGGTCTCTTTGTTCCGTAACACTCCCTCGGATATGTAAGTCCTGCTAAGATTTGCTTTCCAAAAATGCAGCACCTCGCATTTATCTGAATTAAACTCCATCTGCTACTTCTCAGCCCATTGGCCCATCTGATCAAGATCCCGTTGTAATCTGAAGTAATCTTTTTCGTTATCCACTACACCTCCAATTTTAGTGTCATCTGCAAACTTACTAATAATAGCTCTTATGCTTGCATCCAAATCATTTATATAAATGACAAAATGTAGAGAACCCAGCACTGATCCTTGTGGCACTCCATTGGTCACAGGCCTCCAGTCTGAAATACAACCCTCCATCTCCACCACCACCACTCTCTGTCTTCGACCTTTGAGCCAGTTCTATATCCAAATGGCAAGTTCTCCCTGTACTCCGTGAGATCTAACCTTGCTAACCAGTCTCCGATGGGGAACCTTGTCGAACGCCTTACTGAAGTCCATATAGATCACATCTACCGCTCTGCCCTCATCAATCCTCTTTGTTACTTCTTCAAAAAACTCAAACAAGTTTGTGAGACATGATTTCCCAACCGTGGGCGGCACGGTGGCACAGTGGTTAGCACTGCTGCCTCACAGCGCCAGAGACCTGGGTTCAATTCCCACCTCAGGCAACTGTCTGTGTGGAGTTTGCACATTCTCCCCGTGTCTGCGTGGGTTTCCTCCGGGTGCTCCGGTTTCCTCTCTCAGTCCAAAGATGTGCAGGTCAGGTGAATTGGCCATGCTAAATTGCCCATAGTGTTAGGTAAGGGGTAGATGTAGGGGTATGGGTGGGTTGCGCTTCGGCGGGGCGGTGTGGACTTGTTGGGCTGAAGGGCCTGTTTCCACACTGTAAGTAATCTAATCTAATCTAAAGCCATGTTGACTATCCCTAATCAGTTTTTACCTTTCCAAATACATGTACATCCTGTCCCTCAGGATTCCCTCCAACAACTTGCCCACCACTAAAATCAGGCTCACTGGTCTATAGTTCCCTGGCTTGTCCTTACCACCCTTCTTATACAGTGGCACCACGTTTGCCAACCCCCAGTCTTCTGGCACCTCACCTGTGACTATCGATGATACAAATATCTCAGCAAGCATTTGTCATCAAGAACTGAAGTAACTGAAGTTTATTACACATGACACTAAGTCTCCATGTTCAATCTATTCCAGTGGTGGTAACATGCTTATCAGCCATTTAATTTCACAACAGGACAGTCTTCGCTACCGGGTAAGGCTCCAATGAAGACAGATTGGCAAAATAAAATCAGCATAATTGGAAGTTGTAATATCAAAGAAAAGAGACTACATCTCAAATACTGAATGAAGTATTTTTTTAAAATGGTCTCATTTTGCACATTGGAGAAAGCAAAGGCAAAATGAAATCAAGGTTTATACATCACTATGATAAACAACACAAAAGACCGAAAACAAAGTGGTACCATCATATCTGACACAGCAATAGCTTAGGATTTGCAGCTGGAATCAGGTGAAGCAGAATGAACATTTCAATCAACAAGGAACTTGTAAAAACATTTGCCAAAAACATAAACAATCTAATCTGAAATCATTTATGCTTAAAATTACTTATTTCCAGCAATGACCTTAAGCTTTCAAGCACTATGGTGTCACAGATTTACTATTTTTATGAAAAAAAAATCTCCTATTTTTAACTTCAATATGAATGTATTTTTTAATTCTTTCATGGCATATGGACTTTGTTGGTCAACATCAAACTGCTGCAGATCCAGTTGGTGTAGATACGCCTACAGTGCAATTAACAGTTCCTGATTTTGACTCAGCAACAGTGAAGTAACACCCATATTATTCCAATTCACAACAGAGTGTGTTTTAATGGGGAACTCACAGATGGCGATTTCTAGGTAGCTGCTTCCTTTGTCTTCTAGGTGAGGAGGTCATAGGTCGAGAAGGTGCTATTGAAGGAGCATTCACATGTTGCCACAGTAGATCATTTGTATAATACATACTGTTGTCACCATGTATTGGTGGTGGTGAGATGAATGATTAAATCGATGAAAAGAATCACTAATCAAATGGCCTGTTTTGACCTGAATGATAGAGATTCTTGAGTGTTACTGAAGTAGCACTCATCTCAACAAGTGGAGAATATCTATCACATGCTTGATCTGTACACTGAAGATGACATTTCGTAGACAGGTGATGAATTACTCACTACCAAATTGCAAGTTTCTTACTTACCGTTGCAGGTACCGTATTTATATGACTGGTCCAATTCAGTTTCTGATCAAAAGCAACTTCCAGAATGTTGTAATGGGGTTTCAGCAATGGTAATACCATTGAATTACAAGAGAAGATGTTCAGATTCTTTTGTGTTGCAGATGGTCACTGCCTGGCACTAATATGGCATAAATGTTACTTGTCACTTATGAGACTAAGCTTGAATGTTGATGCATCAGGGGTATGGACTGCTTTTGAATCCAAGGAGTTGCCAATAGTGCTGAACATTGCACAATAATCAGTGAATGTCCTCACTGCTGACCTTGTGATGGAAGGAGTGTGATTAATGAAGCAATTTTGAAGATGGTTGGGACTAGAGCATTGCTCTGAGGAACTCCTGCAGCATTTGCTATGACTGAAGTTATTGGTCTCCAAAAACCAGAACCATTTTCCTTTGTGTTAGGTGTATGACACCAGCCAGAGATGTGTTTTCCCCTTTATTCCTGATGCCTTTAGCTTTACTCTTTGATTCCACCTTCTGTTAAATGCTGTCTTGATATCAATGCATGTCACACTCATTTCTTTCCTTGAGGTTAGTTCTCTTCCTCATGTTTGGACCAAGGTTATAATGAGGTAGGAATCAAATGGTTCTACTGGAACTCGAACTGAGTCGTGAGTAGGACGTTGCTGTGTAAATGTCAGTTTATAGCACTGTCAAGGAAACTCTCCGTCATTTTGCTGATGCTGAAGAGGAGACTAAACAGGTGAAAGGAACTGGCCAGATTGGAGTTGTCCTACTTTGTGTGGACAGGATATACCTGGGCATATTAGACCATAAGATGTAGGAGCAGAAATTAGGCTATTCAGCTCATCGAGTCTGCTCCACCATTCAAGTGTGGCTGATAAGTTTCTCAACCCCATTCTCCCATTTTCTCCCCATAACCCTTGATCCCCTTTACCATCAAGGACCTATCTATCTCTGTCTTAAATATACTCAATGCCCTGGCCTCCACAGATTTCAGTGGCAGTGAATTCTGTGGATTCACCACTCTCTGTCTGAATAAGTTTCTTCTTATCTCTGTTCTGACAGGTCTTTCCTTTACTCTCGGCTGTGTCTTTGGATCCTAATCTCTCCTACCAATAGAAACATCTGCCCAACATTCACTCTGTCCAGGCCATTCAGTATTCTGAAAGTTTCAATTAGATCCCCTCTCATTGTGTCTATACTCAATTGACTTTAGAAGGGAGTCCCCAAACATTCCTCATATGTTAAGATTTTCATTCTGGAGGCCCAAAAATGCACATAATATTCCAAATGTAGCCTGATCAGAGCCTTACAGAGCCTGATCAGAACAAAGAAAATTATAGCACCGGAACAGGCTCTTCGGCCCTCCAAGCCTGCACCAATCCAGATCCTCTAACCAAACCTGTCGCCTATTTTCTAAAGGGTCTGTATCCCTTTGCACCCTGCCCATTCATGTACAGAGTCATAGAGATGTATAGCATGGAAACAGGTCCTTTGGTCCAACCCGTCCATGCCGACCAGATATCCCAACCCAATCTCGTCCCCACCTGCTAGCACCCGGCCCATATCCCTCCTAACCCCTCCTATTCATATACCCATCCAAATGCCTCTTAAATGTTGCAATTGTATCAGCCTCCATCACATCCTCTGGCAGCTCATTCCATACACTTACTACCCTCTGCATAAAAAAGTTGCCCCTTAGGTCTCTTTTATATCTTTCCCCTCTCACCCTAAACCTATGCCCGCTAGTTCAGGACTCCTCAACCCCAGGGAAAAGACATTATCTATTTATCCTATCCATGCCTCTCATAATTTTATAAACTTCTATAAGGTCACCCCTCAGCCTCCGACGCTCCAGGGAAAACAGCCCCAGCCTGTTCAGTCTCTCCCTGTAGCTCAGATCCTCCAGCACTGGCGACATCCTTGTAAATCTTTTCTGAACCCTTTCAAGTTTCACAACATCTTTCCGATAGGAAGAAGACCAGAATTGCACGCAATATTCCAACAGTGGCCTAACCAATGTCCTGTATAGCCACAACATAACCTCCCAACTCCTGTACTCAATACTCTGACCAATAAAGGAAATGCCTTCTTCACTATCCTATCTACCTGCGACTCCACTTTCAAGGAGCTGTGAACCTGCACTCCAAGATCTCTTTGTTCAGCAACACCCCTCGGACCTTACCATTAAGTGTATAAGTTCTGCTAAGATTTGCTTTCCCAAAATGCAGCACCTCGCATTTATCTGAATTAAACTCCATCTGCCACTTCTCAGCCCATTGGCCCATCTGGTCCAGATCCTGTTGTAATCTGAGGTAACCCTCTTCGCTATCCACTACACCTCCAATTTTGGTGTCATCTGCAAACTTACTAACTGTACCTCTTATGCTAGCATCCAAATCATTTATGTGAATGACAAAAAGTAGAGGGCCCAGCACCGATCCTTGTGGCACTTCACTGGTCGCAGGCCTCCAGTCTGAAAAACAACTCTCCACCACCACCCTCTGTCTTCTACCTTTGAGCCAGTTCTGTATCCAAATGGCTAGTTCTCCGAGTATTTCATGAGATCTAACTTTGCTAATCAGTCTCCCATAGGGAACCTTGTCGAACGCCTTACTGAAGTCCATATAGATCACATCTACTGCTCTGCCATCATCAGTCCTCTTTGTTACTTCTTCAAAAAACTCAATCAAGTTTGTGATACATGATTTCCCACACACAAAGCCATGTTGACTATCCCTAATTAGTCCTTGCCTTTCCAAATACATGTACATCCTGTCCCTCAGGATTTCCTCCAACAACTTGCCCACCACCGTGGTCAGGCTCACCAGTCTATAGTTCCCTGGCTTGTCTTTACCTCCCTTGTTAAACAGTGGCACCACGTTTGCCAACCTCCAGTCTTCCGGCACCTCAGCTGTGACTATCGACGATACAAATATCTCAGCAAGAGGTCCAGCAATCACTTCTCTAGCTTCCCACAGAGTTCTCAGGTACACCTGATCAGGTCCTGGGGATTTATCCATCTTTAACCATTTCAAGGCATCCAGCACTTCCTCCTCTGTAATCTGGACATTTTGCAAGATGTCACCATCTATTTCCCTACAGTCTATATCTTCCATGTCCTTTTCCACAGTAAATTCTGATGCAAAATATTCATTTAGTATCTCCCCCATTTTCTGTGGCTCCACATAAAGGCCGCCTTGCTGATCTTTGAGGGGCCCTATTCTCTCCCTAGTTACGCTTTTGTCCTTAATATATTTGTAAAAACCCTTTGGATTCTCCTTAGTTCTATTTGCCAAAGCTATCTCATGTCCCTGTTTTGCCCTCCTGATTTCCCTCTTAAATATACTCCTACTTTATTTATACTCTTCTAAGGATTCACTGATCTGTCCTGTCTATACCTAACATATGCTTCCTTCTTTTTCTGAACCAAACCCTCAATTTCTTTAGTCATCCAGCATTCCCTATACCTACTAGCCTTCCCTTTCACCCTGACAGGAATATACTTTCTCTGGATTCTTGTTATCTCATTTCTGAAGGCTTCCCATTTTCCAGCCATCCCTTTACCTGCGAACATCTGCCTCCAATCAGCTTTTGAAAGTTCTTGCCTAATACCTTGAAAATTGGCCTTTCTCCAATTTAGAATTTCAACTCTTAGATCTGGTCTACCGTTTCCATCACTATTTTAAAACGAATAGAATTATGGTCGCTGGCCCCAAAATGCTCCCCCACTGACACCTCAGTCACCTGCCCTGCCTTATTTCCCAAGAGTAGGTCAAGTTTTGCACCTTCTCTAGTAGGTATATCCACATACTGAATCAGAAAATTGTCTTGTACACACTTAAGAAATTCCTGTCCAACTAAAGCTTTAACACTATGGCAGTCCCAGTTGATGTTTGGAAAGTTAAAATCCCCGACCATAACTACCCTATTTTTCTTCCAGATAGCGTAGATCTCCTTACACGTTTGTTTCTCAATTTCCCTCTGACTATTAGGGGGTGTATAATACAATCCCAATAAGGTGATCATCCCTTTCTTATTTCTCAGTTCCACCCAAATAACCTCCCTGGATATATTTCCGGGAATATCCTCCCTCAGCACAGCTGTAATGCTATCCTTCATCAAAAATGCCACTCACCCTCCTCCCTTTCTATCCTTCCTGTAGCATTTGTATCCTGGAATGTTAAGCTGCCAGTCCTGCCCATCCCTGAGCCATGTTTCCATAATTGCTGTGATAGCCCAGTCCCATGTTCTAAACCATGCCCTGAGTTCATCTGCCTTCCCTGTTAGGCCCCTTGCATTGAAATAAATGCAGTTCAATTTATTAGCCCTACCTTGTCCCTGCCTGCCCCGACTGTTCGACTCACTTCTGTTCTCAGCTGTACCCGGCTCAGACCAGTCTCTTTCCTCACTATCTCCCTGGGTCCCCCACCCCCCCCACCTTACTAGTTTAAATCCTCCCAAGCAGTTCGAGCAAATGTCCCTGCCAGTATATTAGTCCCCTTCCAATTTAGGTGCAATCTGTCCTTCCTGTACGGGTCACTTCTACCCCAAAAGAGATCCCAATGATCCAAAAATGTGAATCCTTCTCCCATACACCACCTCCTCAGCCATGCATTTATTTGCTCTATCCTCCTATTCCTGAGCTCACTAGCTCATAGCACTGGGAGTAATCCAGACATTACTACCTTTGAGGACCTCCTTTTTAAATTTCTGCCTAACTCTGTAATCTCCCTTCAGAGTCTCAACCTTTTCCCTTCCTATGTCGTTGGTTCCAATGTGGACAATGACCTCTTGCTGGCCCCTCTCCCCGTAAGAACATTCTGCACCCTCTCTGAGACATCCTTGATCCTGGCACCAGGGAAACAACACACCATTCTGCGTTTTCTTTGCTGGCCACAGATACGTCTATCGGTACCTCCGACTACTGAATCCCCAAACACAATTGATCTCTTGGAAGCCGACGTACCCCTCGTTGCATTAGAGCCAGTCTCAACACCAGAAACTTGGCTGTTCGTGCTACGTTCCTCTGAGAATCCATCACCCCCTACATTTTCCAAAACAGCATACCTGTTTGAAATGGGTATATCCACAAAAGCCTCCTGCACTAGCTGCCTACCTCTCTTACCCTTCATGGAGTTAACCCATCAATGTGACTGTATCTGAGACTTTCCCCCCTTCCTGTATCTGCCATCCATCACATACTGTTGCCGTTGCAAATTCCTCATCACTTCTATCTGTCTCTCCAACCGATCCACTCGATCTGATACGATTCGCATCCAACAGCATTTATGGCAGATATAATCCGCAGTAACCCTTAAACTCTCTTTAAACTCCCACATCTGACAAGAAGTATATATCATTGCAAAGGCCATTTTTGCTCCTTCACAATCTATCTTTAATGAGGCTATCGTGCCCGCCTCTACCACCTCTGCTGGCAACGCGTTCCAGGCACCCACCACCCTCTGCGTAAAGAACTTTCCACGCATATCTCCCCTAAACATTTCCCCTCTCACTTTGAACTCGTGATCCCTAGTAATTGAGTACTCCACTCTGGGAAAAAGCTTCTTGCTATCCACCATGTCTGTACCTCTCATGATTGTGTCGAGCTCAATCAAATCCCCCCTCAACTTCCATCTTTCTAATTAAAATAATCCTAATCTACTCAATCTCTCTTTATAGCTCGTGCCCTCCATACCAGGCAACATCCGAATAAACTTCCTCTGCACCCTCTCCAACACATCCACATCTCTTTGGTAACATGGCAACCAGAACTGTACGCAGTATTCCAAATGTGGCCGAATCAAAGCCGTATATAACTGTAACATGATCTGCCAACTCTCGTACTCAACACCCCGTCTGATGAAGGAAAGCATGCCGTATGCCTCCTTGACCACTCCCTTGACCTGCATTGCCACCTTCAGGGAACAATGGACCTGAACACCCAGATCTCTTTGTACATTCCTGCTTTTATATTCAAGTCCTCTCAAAATAAATACCAGCATTGCAAATGCCTTCCTAACCACTGATTCAACCTGCAAATTTACCTTGAGAGAATCCTGGAGTAGAACTCCCAAGTCTCTTTGAACTTTAGACTTCTGAATTTTTGCACCATTTAGAAAATAGTCCATGCTTCTACTGTTCCTACCTCACACTTTCCCACATTGTACTCCATCTGCCACTTCTTTGCCTACTCCCTTCTCTTGTCCAAATCCTCTGCAGCCTCCCCACCTCCTCAATGCTACCTGTCCCTCAAGCTATCTTTGTATTGTCTGCAAACACAGCCAGAATGCCCTAAATTCCTTCATCTAGATCGTTAATGTATAAAATGAAAAGTTGTGGTCATAACACTGAGCCTTGCAGAACACCACTTGTCATCGGCTGCCACGCTGAGAAGGACCCTATCATCCCCACTCTCTGCTTTCTGCCAGACAGCCAAGGTTCTATCCATGCTAGCACCTTGTCTTTAACACCATAGGCCCTTAAATTACTCAGGAGCCTCCTGTGCAGTACCTTGTCAAAGGCCTTCTTGAAGTCTAGGTAGACAACATCCATTGGCAGTCCTAGGTCTAACTTGCTCATTATTTCCTCAAAGAATTCTAGCAGATTTGTCAGGTATGTCTTCCCATTGATGAAACCATTCTGACTTTGCCCTATTTTACCATACACTTCAGATATTCAGATATTCAGTATTCAGATATCTCATCCTTCACAATGGATTCCACGATTTTAATCGCAACCGAGGTTAGGCTATTTGGTCTGTAATTTTCTGTCTTTTGTCTTACTCTCTTTTTAAACAGGAGTGTCACGTTAGTGGTTTTCCAGTCCTCTGGGAACCTCCCTGATTCTACTAATTCCTGAAAGATCACCACTAACACCTTCACTGTCTCTTCAGCTAGCTCCTTTAGAACTCTGGGGTGTAGTCCATCTGGACCATGTGATTTATCCATTTTCAGGCCATTCCAGTTTTCTAGCACCTTCTCCTTGGTGATAGGCACCATACTCAGCACTGCCCCCTCACTCTCTTGAATTTTTGGGAAATTGCTCATGTCTTCCACTGTAAAGACTGACGTGAAGTAATTGTTCAGTTCCTTGGCCATTTCCTTGTTCCTCACAACTATCTCTCCAGTATCATTTTCCAGCAGCCTAATGTCTGCTTTTGCCTCTTTTGCCCTTTATATCGAAATAAACTCCTTTATGCAATTGGCTAACTTACCCTAATGTTTAATCTTCTCCCTCCTTTTTTTGTGTTGCCCTCTGTTGGTCTTTGTAAGCTTCGCAATCCTCTGGTTTCCCACTGTTCTTTGCTATTTTATATGCTTTCTCTTTTGTTTTTATGCTATCCCTGACTTCCCTAGTCAGTCATGGTTGCCTCATCCTCCCTGTACCACGTTTCTTTTTCTTCAGTATGAATCTCTGCTGTGTCTCCAGAATTGCTCCCAGAAACGTCTGCCATTGCTGAAATACCGTTACCTCTGATTCTATCCTCTCTCTCTCTCAAACTGCAGAGTAAATTTGATTATGTTATGATCCCTGCTTCCTAGTAGTTCCTTCACCTTAAGCTTCCTAATCAAGTCTGCCTTATCGCACAACACTAAATCCAGTATTGCCTGTTCCCTTGTGGGCTTCATCATAAGCTGCTCCAGAAAACCATCTCATAGACATTCCACAAATTCCTTTTCTTGTGAACCACTATCAACCTGATTTTCCCAGTCTACCTGCAAATTGAAATCCCCCATGATCACTGTAACTTTGCCTTTCCTACACATTTCTTCTATCTCTTGGTGTATCTTGTGTCCCAGCTCCTAATTACTGTTTAGAGGTCTATGCATGACTCTAATTATGGTGTTTTTACCTTTGTGGTTGCTCAATTCTACACCATCTGACCCTACTTCGTTTCTTGCTATTGATTTCATTTCTTACTAATAAGGCAACCCCACCCCCTTTTGCCCACCTGCCTATCTTTTCGATAGGATGTATATCCTTTAGTATTCAGCTCCCAATCATGATCCCCTTGCAACCATGTCTCTGTTATGCCCACCGCATCATACCTGCCAATTTCAAATTGCACTGTCAAGTAGATGCTTGTGTTTTAGCTGTGCTGGAATAGCTTGGCTAAAGGCTTGGTTAATTCTGCTTTCTAATGCTACATCATGTAAAGGCTACATTTACATGCTACCAGCACTGAAGGTTCTTCCTTTATTCCAACAACAGAACTTTAGACCCACAAAAACATGTATCTTTAATTCTGCTAGGAGAATAAGGGAGCCTTTTTTAACAATGTAATAATGAGATGGCAGTGCACAGTGTTCTGCAACTCAATTAATGAAATTAGAAGATGTAAACCAGACTGACCATTGCCTTTTTCATTAGTGACGTTTCTTGTATGGATGCACTGAAGTAAGAACAATCAAGCTGATTTAGAATTATATCTCTCCAACAAATAATGTTCCAGCCAAAACAGCCTCACTATTTGTGAAAAACATTGTACCTTCTTTTGGCTCTTATTCTAGTGACCTTCATGTTGGCTCAATCTTAAAATGAAAACCTGCTGTGTCACATACATGCATGCTTCATGTATTAGTACTGCCTGTCTTTAAGCACTTACCTTTCATGATAATCTGATGCTCAGGCAGACTTGTGCTTTAGCATACATGCATGATCAAACATTACACTGACTTCACTACTGGTCAGCAGACCAGAGCAATTGCACAGAGCTTCGTCCTTGGCAGTTATGTGAAACAGCTGTAATGGTTTGTACCATTATGTGCTGTCATTTGTATAATTTTTTTTAAAGCAATAAAAATATTGAAGAGCAAAGCTTCAGCTACAGCAAAATTACTAAGTCAAGATGGCTCACAAGCAACAAAATCAGATGTCAAATTAACATTATGTCAAAATAAAGCTATTATTTTGTATTTGACAAATGATATTTTTCCAACATTTTTAGAGTAAAGGAAGTGCTTTTCACCAAAATTGGTGAATTGAAGAAAACAAACTGAAATGTCTGTTTGTGACTGTAATCTTGCAGCTACCCTATCGTTGAATCCCAACAGGGAAGCAAATCATCTGGCCTTCTGATTCTCTGAAGAGCATCCCACTCACCCATCCCACTACCCTACTCCTGTAACCCTACATTTCGGATGGCTAATCCACCAAGACTGCACATCTTTGGACTGTGGGAGGAAACCAGAGCACTCAGAGGAAACCCATGTAGACAATGTACAAACTCCATACAGTCACCCTAGGGTGGGATTGAACCCAGGTCCCTTGTACTGTGAGGTAGCAGTCCTAACTCCGGAGCCACCATGCCATGCCAAATCTATTGTAATGTTAGTGCACATTTAGTGGAACACCTAGAGAAGTGGAATAAATGGCTCTTTGCTTGCTCACCTACATAGACCATCATTCTAGTACCACCTCAATTTTAAGACTTGCGACCTCGTTTCAAATCTGACCGTCGCTTCATGTTGCCCTATCTCTGTAATTTCCTCCAGCCCTACAACCATCTGAGATATCTGTACTCATCATTCGTTATTACATTTTAAAAAATGCTGTATGGAAGATGCTGGCATTGTCCAGGAATATTTAATTCAAATTGATCAACAGTTGGACACACTATCAGTGTCCTAAAACAATCTGCTGATAATCTTTACTAACTGTTGGCAAACAGATGAAAAATCATGCACTTGCAAATGAGATGCCATGAACAATTTAGAAATGTTATGTCCGTTTGTTTTCCAATCATTTCCAGTTTTTTTTGAAAAAGGTTACAAAAGCCATTGAAGGATTTGTTAAAAAAAATTATAGTGGTTATATGCCCTATTCTAAACTACTCCACAGTCAGGAATATGGTACTCTGTAACTGAGCTCTTGAAAAGGATTATTCTAAGAGTTATATTCAGTGAAAATAATCCTTTAACAGTACTGCACTGGCTTAATTCGGGTTCAGTGACTTTTACAGAGCTTACTTTCGCAGAAACAATGCAGGCCTTACCAGGTTTTTCATTGGTGTCAGCAGTTCTTTGGAAGACTCTGCAAATTTACTGAAAGCTTCAGCCAGTACTGACTCTTCATTACTTTGGAAATTAGCTACAAGTTTTTCCAGCTCATTAATGAATGTTTCCTGAAGGGAAATGTCTTCTGCAAAAGTAGATAGGAAAAACTAGAGTTATTTCAAGACAACAATGACTTACAAATAGGAGTTTGAGAAAATTGCGATCACATAGAAGTAAGACTTAGCAAATTGGCGGGACTGTGGGTTGACAATTTCCCATGTCCTGGTGGTTTTCATCCAAGAGTCTTAAGTTAAATTGACATGAGATTGACGATGCATTGGTTTTAATTTTTCAAAATTCACAAGGTTCAGGAAAGGTTCCACTAGACTGGAAACTAGCTAACGTAATTCCAAATGTGATTTATTCAAAAATGGAGGAAGACAGGAGCAAAATATAAGTCAGTCAGTTTAACATCACTCACAGGGAAATTCTTAGCGGTTATTATTAAATATGTCATAATAGGGCACTGACCTAAATTCCAAGTAATAAGACTGAGTCAACATAGTTTTATGAAAGCCAACTCATGTTCAACCAACTTATTGGAGATTTTAAAAAAATAACATATATTGTGGGTAAAGTTGATCCAGTGAATGAATTGCACTTAGATGTTCATAAGGCATTCGATAAGATGCCACATCATAGGTTATTATGAAAAATAAAAACTCATAGTGCTGGGGTAACATACTGGCACAGATACAAAATTGGCTAACCAACAGAGAAGGCACAAATGTGCCAAATTCTTTTGGCACAAAATAACAAGTGGTATGCACAGGGATTAGTGCTATGAACTCTACTGTTTACAATCGGTATAAATTACTAGAAGGGATTAAACATACAGTTGTTAAATTTGCTGATGACACAAAGACAGGTAGGAAAATAAATTGTGAAGAGAACATAGGAGGCTATAATCTGAAATAAATAGCTCAGATCAGTGGAAAACAATCTGAAAAATTCGGTATCGTGAAAAAATATGAAAATGTGAAATTGCCCATTCTGACGTACGTTTTTTCAGTGGTGAGAGAATACAGAACTCTGTGATGTAGAATGATCTGGGTTCCCAAGTTGCATGAATCGTAAAAGGTTAGTATGCAGGTACAGTAAGTAATTAGAAAAACTAATATAGTATTATCACTTATTGTGAGGGAATTGAATACAAAATAAGGAGGTTAAGTTTCAATTACGCAAGGCATTTGTGATACATCCAAAATACTGTGCAATGTATCCATTTCACTATTTAAGGAAGGATGCAAATGCATTTGAGGCTGTTAAGAGAAGATTTATTAGACTAACATCTGGAATGGACTAATAGTTTAATGAAGTGGAATGGACTATTTGTCATACAAGGAGAAACTAGACGGGCTTGTCTCAAATCTGTTCAGGTTTAAAAGAGTAAGAGGTGACTTGACTGAAATATACTAGATCCTAAGGGAACTTGACAGGGTGGATGTAGAAAGGATGCTCCCTTTGAAAGGAGAATCTAAAACTATGGGTCACTGTTTAACAATTTGGGGTTGCTCATTTAAGGCAGGTAAAAGATTTTTTTATCTCTGGGGGTTGAGAGTCTTTAAAATTCCTTTCCCCAAAGGCAACAAAGGCAGAACCTTTGAATAGTTCTATATTCAGAGGTAGATGGACTCTTGTCAGGCACAGTGTTGAAAGGTTATTGGGGGTAGGCAGGAATTTGAAGGTGAAGTTAAAATCAAATCAACCATGATCTTGTTCAATGGTGGAACAGGTTTGAATGGCTAAGTGGCCCACTCAGGCTACTAATTAGCATGTTCATATCAAGTCTTTGATGTAGGACTATGAGTACAAATATATGTTTTCATAAGAGATTAAGTAGTTCACTGAAATGTTTGGTTGTACAGAAGATTAAGTAGATGAAGGGATTTAAATGTTTGAATAGGATTTTATAACTGACTTTGTTAGAATTAAAAATCAGCATGGTAACTTTGTTTTATTTCAACTTAGTGTGACTTCTGATGTCCGCCCATGGTGGATTTTGGGTAAGTTGGTATGGATGGTGTAAGTGCAGAGTGGTGGGTGGGATAGTGGCATCTGTTATAACAACTATTCCATTAACCTTTTTTGATTGTAAGGACAGCTAATGCACTTCGACTTATCATTTACCTTGACCTGAGGTATATCTCACTTTGACTGCTTTCTTCATTTTCTGGAGTACAGACCTGTCTTTGTCTAAACTCTAAGGAGAGAAAAAGAAACACAAGGAGAAAACATCAGGCTACTTAAATATTAGTATTGTCAACAACAGTTTTCATTCTTCAATTGTGGATTATATCGGAGTAATGTTGTGAATAAAGGAGTGATGAAAAGCAAAGCTTGAGCAGTTTGCTCATTACTAAACTTGTAATAATGCATGTGACTCAGATATGAGCAGGAATTTCCATAGACCTTCTGCACATTCCTACTGTAAATTAGTTGCAAATGGAGCAATGGACCTAGGAAACAGAAAGGAGGTTACAGAGATAGGGTATATTGAAGGCCATTGAGGGATTTGGATATAAGAATAAAATTTTGAAACTGATTAAGGCACACAAAGCCAAAGTAGGGCCACGCTCAAAGGGTTGATGGGTGATAGTGTGACTTTAGATATGGGAAGTATCATTCAGGATGACCTTAAGTTATGAACAGTGAAATGTTAGGGGTTGGCAGGCAAGCATTGGAACAGCTCAATCTTGAAGTAACATGTTTCCTTGGGTTGGTGATGTCATTTCCTGTGGTGATGTCATTTCCTGATCTTTTTCTCAGGGTTGGTAAATGGGATCTAAGTCAATGTGTTTGTTGATAGAGTTCCGGTTGGAATGCTATACTTCTAGGAATTTTCGTGCATGTCTCTGTTTGGCTTGTCCTAGAATGGCTGTTTTGTCCCAGTCGAAGTGGTGTCCTTCCTCATCTGTACATAAAGATACTAGTGGGAGTGGGTCATGTCTTTTTGTGGCTAGTTGACATTCATTCACTGATGATGTTACATAGTATGGTGACGAAATGTCTGAAAACAAACTTTCTAGCTCAGTGAGCAAACTTACATCCACAACCTCAACCTCAGCTTCTCAAAACTTGAAGTAATAGTTAAGGGCCTAACAACAGATTAAGGTAGGGATGGAAATAAGAAATATTAAAGAGGTAGAAGTTGACGGTACTGATGATAGAATGGATATGGGGTCAGAAATATATGAAATTACACGAATTGCAACACAGAAGCAAAACATTTCACTTTTAAGTATGCATTCAGTTATCTTCCACATGAGCAATATTTCAAATTGCAAGTGCTCTGGCAATTCCCATATCCCTTTATTCTCCATTCAGTCAAGCCATGTACTTAATCTTTTCTTAAACGATAACATGAACTCCGTTTCAATCACTAACTTCAATAGTGCTTTCTACAGCCTCACAACATTCTATTTGAAGAAGTACCTCTACCCTCCTTCATATAGCTTACTTTTAATAATGTAGACACTGCAACAGCTGGAAACAGTTTCTTTTTATTCTATCCCATTCCTTCGCAACCTTCACCAAATTATAACTTATTCTCTGTTCTAGAAAAACAGAACAAATTTTTCAAGTTCGTTTTTCATATTCATATTTTCTCATACTAGTCATAGCATCCTTGTAAATTTGGCCAGTCACTGTAATTGCTTCAATGCTTTCCTATAGTGTAGCTACTACATACATGCTCCAATTATGGCCTGACTAAGATTGCATATGGATTTACACTTTATTATTCAACATCCCTTTTCAAAACTTAGTTTTCCATTATCTTAATGACCTCATCCACATAGTGTGCTGTAAATACCATGTGAACACATCTCTCCAAAATTTCTCTGCGCTTCTAGAACATATAATTTACCCCATTTGAAAATATAACCTCACATTTGCTGACGTGTTTGCTACCCTTTTTTGTTAATCCTCAATTTTAGCGGTATCCATTTGGAGTTTCCTTTGGTCACCAAAGTTATAATGCAGGTGTAAAATAACACTGCCAATGTTAATCCTGTTTGTAAATCTGGACATCACTTCCTCATGTTCTGCGTCATTTAAAAAAAAGATTTTTTTTAATCAGTACATAAGAAGCCCAATGAGAGGATATGCAATTCTGGATTTAGTTCTGTGAAATGAAGATAGACAAGTGGATGAAGTAACAGTGGGTGACCAGATCTGGGATAGTGATCACAATTTGGTTAGATTTAGTATTATTGTGGAAAAGGACAGAGATAAATCAGGAATAGGAGTTTTAAACTGGGGGAAAGCATATTTTATAAAACTGATAAATCATTTGGTTGAGATGGGCTGGACAGGACTGCTAAAGGATTAATCAGTGGTAAACCAATGGGAGGCACTAAAAAGTGAGATCCTTATGATTCAAAGCAGATATGTCGCCTCCAAAAATATAAGAATGGCATCGCCAAATTTAGACCACATGGTTATCTAAAAAAAATGGGGAAGATTAAACAGAAAAAGAAAGCGGATGACAGTCACAAAAATCTCAACACTATAGATAGCCTACAGGGATCAAGTTAAAAAAGAAATAAGGAAATCAAAGGGACAGCATGAAAAATATTAACAAGTAAGATAAAAGAAAACCCAAAGATGCTTTACCAGTATATAAAGAGCAAAAGGATAATTAAGGAATAGAGATGAAGAAGGAAACACAGAGTCATAGAGATGTACAGCATGGAAACGGACCCCTTGGTCCAACCCGTCCATGCCAACCAGATATCCCAACCCAATCTAGTCCCACCTGCCAGCACCCGGCCCATATCCCTCAAAACCCTTCCTATTCATATACCCATCCAAATGCCTCTTAAATGTTGCAATTGTACCAGCCTCCACCACTTCCTCTGGCAGCTCACTCCATACATGTACCACCCTCTGTGTGAAAAAGTTGCCCCTTAGGTCTCTTTTATATCTTTCCCCTCTCACCATAAACCAATGCCCTCTAGTTCTGGACTCCCCGACCCCAGGGAAAAGACTTTGCCTACTTACCCTATCCATGCCCTCATAAATTTGTAAACCTCTATAACGTCACCCCTCAGCCTCTGACGCACCAGGGAAAACAGCCCTAGCCTGTTCAGCCTCTCCCTATAGCTCAAATCCTCCAACTCTGGTATCATCCTTGTAAATCTTTTCTGAACCCTTTCAAGTTTCACAACATCTTTCCGATAGGAAGGAGACCAGAATTGCACGCAATATTCTAACAGTGGCCTAACCAATGTCCTGTACAGACGCGACATGACCTTCTACCTCCTGTACTCAATACTCTGACCAATAAAGGAAAACATACCAAATGCCTTCTTCACTATCCTATCTACCTGCGATTCCACTTTCAAGGAGCTATGAACCTAATTCAAAATACTCGTTTAGTATCTTCCCCATTTTCTGCAGCTCCACACAAAGGCTGCCTTGTTGATCCTTGAGGGGCCGTATTCTCTCCCTAGTTACCCTTTTGTTCTTAATGTATTTGTAAAAACTCTTTGGATTCTCCTTATTCTATTTGCCAAAGCTCTCTCATGTCCCCTTTTTGCCCTCCTGATTTCCCTCTTAAGTATACTCCTACTGCCTTTATACTCTTATAAGGATTCACTCGATCTATCCTTGAAGCAGGTGGGGAATTCAGATCGTAGCAAGGCAAGGTTAAATATTTCAGTGAATACTCCCTCCAACTGGTCCACACAGGATCCGAGTGCATGGCTGGGGACTCCATTTGGGCCAGTCACGCCTCCTAATCCTTATTTAGACCTACTACATGGTTTCTGTCCTTCTGTTCATCTCCTGTTCATAAGTCTATCAAGACGTTAAACATTGCTAACATGCCTACTTCCACCACCTACACTGGCAGTGTGTTCCAGGCACCCACCACCCTCTGTGTGAAATATTTAGCGCACACTTCTCCCCTAAAATTTCCCCTTCTCACATTGAATCTGTGCTCTCTTGTAGTTGATCTTTCCAACCTGGGAAAAAGCCTCTTACTATCCAACCTGTCTATGTCTCATAATTTTGTAGATGTCTATGAGGCTGCCCCAACTCTCCTCCTAACTAAAACTCTCCAGACCAGGCAACATCGTAGTGAAGCTTCTCTGCACCCTTTCCAAAGCATCCATGTCCTTCTGGTAGCACAACAATCAAAACTGCACACAATATTCCAATTGTGGCCTAACTAAACTTTTATACTACGATAAAATAACTTGCCAACTTTTATATTCGATGCTCCAGCTGATGAAGGCATTCTTTCTTAACCATTTTATTCACCTGTGTTGCCACTTTCAGGAATCTGTGGAACTGTACGACCAGATCCCTTTGTATGTCAATGCTTCTAAGGGTTCTGCCATTTTTTTGTATAATTTGATCATTCAGAATGCATCACCTCACATTTGTCCAGATTAAACTTCATCTGCTATTTCTCTGCCTAAATCTGCAATCTGTCTATATCCTTTGACAATATTCCTCACTATCTGCAATCTTGGCATCATCTGCAAACTTAATAATCAGACCACCTACATTTTCCTCTAGATCCTTTATATATATTTCAAGGGAAAAAAGATCCCAACACTGATTGCTGTGGAACACTAGTTACTGATCTCCATTTGGAAAAGCACCCTTTTACCACTACTCTCTGCCTTCTATGACCAAGCCAGGTTTGTTTTCATGAGCCATTCACTCCGGACCCCATGAGATTCTACGTTCTGTACCAGCCTGCCAATGAGGTACCTTATCAAATGCCTTACTAAAGTCAACATTCATTGTCCTTCTCATCAATCTTCTGATTGTTACCTCCTCAAAAAAGCTCAATCAAATTGGTGAGACATGACCTTCCGGATGTAGGTTTGCACGCTGAGCTGGAAGATTCATTTCCAGATGTTTTGTCACCCTCCTCGGTAACATCTTAAGCAGGCCTCCAGGCGAAGCACTGTGGATAATTCCCGCTTTCTATTTATATGTTTGGGTTTCTTTGGGTTGGTGTAGTCATTTACTGTGGTGACATCATTTCCTGTGGCAATGTCATTTCCTGTTCTTTTTCTCAGGGGGTGATAGATGGGGTCTAACTCAATGTATCTACCATCTACCACCCTGAGAAAAATAACAAAATGACATCACCAACCCAAAGAAACCCAAACATATAAATAGAAAGCAGGAATTATCAACAGTGCTTCGCCCGGAGGCCTGCTTAAGATGTTACCGAGGAGGGTGATGAAACGTCTGGAAATGAACCTTCCAGCTCAGCGAGCAAACCTACATCCAGAACCTCAACCTGAGCTACAAATCTTCTCAAAACTCGCTAATATGACTGTCCCCATGCTGCCTATCACTAACAAGTCCAGTCACTTCCAACTATTGGGATTTGTTCTATCTGGACCATGTGGTTTAATCTTTGAAGGTTGTAGCTTCCATTTATTTAGCCATGATATCTGATATAACAGGATAGAGATACTTGTTCCCGTATCAAGTTTAAAAAATATCAGGATGTTCATTGACTGGAACAGATTCTGTGGAATTTGAGTTTGTTAAATCATTAATTTCCCATAAGATTGACTCTGGTATATTGTCTAACGGAGATATATCATCTAACACAGATACTCCTTCTCATGGGATTATTCTACTGCATTAACTTCTCTGTGTTTGTATGACTACCCCAATGTTTGCAACACTCACTGTATCCTATGTCTACGCATCTTCTGGCATGACCTATAGTCTCGCAGATGCAGCATTCTTTCATAGACTGACCATTGCTATGGTGTTCCACAGCATTAGCACTAACTCTGAGTATTTGCCATTTGGGTTACTTACTGTGTTAGATTATAACATATCTCTTTACAATGTCAATAACTTATAAAGTGAATGGGTTCTGTTACTCTCTGGAGATGGAGCTTTCTTTCTGGTTTCTGAGTGTCTTTCTGGTTTTTGTTTCCAGCATGACCCACATAAATACTTTAAAATTAAATCATCCTTATCCTCAGAAATCAAATAAAGATTCATTAAAGATTTCAATAACAATTCTGTCTCTTATGATTTCTACTTTCAAAGCTCCATAGTCACAGTTTTCTACTAATGTGTATTAATCATTAATGATATTATGTTCAGATTACCCTGGAAGCTGAACTCCTCTACAAATCTGGGCTCATTCAATAATTTTGAGTTTTCAGAATAAGATGCTTATTAAAAGCTTTTAATACTTTATCAAAAATATCTGTACTGTCTTTGATACCTGTACTGATTTTGATACTGAATTTGTACACACGCCTTGCTGCTGTGCCATCTACTTACACCTTCCTCAGCTGCTTGAAACGTTTAAACAAACTTACGAGTTTCAATAACTTGTTTTTTTAAAATTCCAGCAGCAATTCCTTCCTCATTCCTTTATCTGTAATCCTTATTCTAATTCAGTCTAAAATCAAAACAAGGAAAGGTAACATAATACGTCATAAAATATTCAAGAAGACAAGTTTGCTGATGACACCACCAATGTAGGCCAGATCTCAAACAATGACAAGTCAGAATACAGGAAAGAGATAGAATGTTTGGTGAGTGGTGTAAAGATAACAATCTCTCCCTCAACTTCAGCAAAACTAAAGAGCTGGTCATTCAAGAAGCAAGGTGGAGGCCACATTCCGTCTACATCAATGGTGCTGAGTTGTAGATGGTTAGGAGCATCATTTCCTAGGAGTGATGATCCCCAACAATCTGACGTGGTTCACTCATATTAATGCTACAGTCAAAAAAGCTCAACAATGCCTCTACTTCCTCAGGGGGTTAAGGAAATGTCCAGAATGGCACTTACCAATTTTTATAGAAGCACAATAGAAAGTGTTGCATCTGGATGCATCACTGCTTGATACAGCATCTGCTCTGCCCAAGACTGTAAAAAACTGCAGAGAGTTGTGAACACACCCTATCAATTGCGCAAGCCGACCTTCCATCCATTGACTCCGTGTATACTTCTCGCTGCCTCAAGAAGGCAGCTAACATCATTAGAGATCCATCCCACCCCAGTTATAATCCCTTCCAACCTTTTCCATTGGGCAGAAGATATCTGCTATAGAAAGGATGTTGTGAAACTTGAAAAAAGCTCAGAAAAGATTTACAAGGGTGTTGCCAGAATTGGAGGGTCGAGCTATGAGGAGAGGCTGAATAGCATGGGGCCTTCTTCCCTGGAGTGTTGAAGGTTAAGGGGTGACCTTACAGAAATTTATAAAAGCATGGATACAGTGAATAACCAAGGTCTTTTCCCCAAGTGGGGGAGTCTAAAACTACAGGGCAGAGGCTTAAGGTGAGAGGGGAAAGATTTAAAAGGAACCTAAGGGGCAACTTTTTCATGCAGAGGGTGGTCCATATATGGAATGATCTGCCAGGGAAAGTGGTGGAGGCTAGTACAATTACAACATTTAATAGGTATCTGGATGAATATATGCATAGGAAGGGTTTAAAAGGATATGTGCCAAATGCTGGCAAATGGGACTGGATTATTTTAGGATAACAGGTCAGCATGGATGAGTTGGACCAAAGGGTTTGTTTCCATGCTGTACAGCTCTATGACTCAATGAAAGCTCACCACCACCTGAAGTTGGACAAGCAGGAGGCTGGAAGAACACAGCAAGCCAGGCAGCACCAGGAGGTGGAGAAGTCAACATTTTGGGTGTAACCCTTCTTTAGCACTGGGGATGGGTGTAAGGGGAGCTGCAGATAGAGGAGAGGCAGTGTTGGTGGGGTGTTTAGGGTGAGAAGAGGGGTGGAATGGTGAATGATAGATGAACCCAGGTAGAGGGTATAACCTGTTTGGTCAATGGGAGAAATGAATCCAGCTGGTAGCTGTAAGAAAGAGTCAGTCAGAGGAATGAAAAGGAGGGGAAGGGGCTGGAAACAGAGTCTGGGGATGGGAATTGCTCAACTATCACTACCTCACCATTCTACCCGTCTCCCTACCCTAAACCACCCCCCACCCCCACTTACCTGCAGCGCCCCTTATACCCATTCCCAGTTCTGAAGAAAGGTTACACCCAAAAGATTGACTTCTCAATCTCCTGATGCTGCCTGGCTTGCTGTGTTCTTCCTGCCTCTTGATTGTCTACCTTGGATCCCAGCTTCTGCAGATTTGTTTTGTCAACACCTCAAGGGCAGCATAAACAGCAAGTAACTGATAGAACAAAGAAATCCCGCAAGCAATGAATCAGAGCTAGGCGCTGCTGTCCTGCTGCATCCAGTCATGAATCTTGGTGATTAATTGAACAACTCACTGAAGGAGGAGGTTCCACAAATATTCCCATCCCCATCCTCAATAATGGAAAGGCACTACACATCAGTGTAAAAGACAAGGCTGAAGAATTCACAGCAATCTTCAGCCAGAAACGTGCTGAATGGACGATCCATCTTAGCATCCTTGAGTGGCTTCAGCACCACAGTTATCAGTCTTCAGCCAATGTGACATCAAGAACAGTTGAAGGCACTGGATACTGCAAAGGCTATGGGGCCTGACAACATTCTGACATTAATACTGAAGACATGTGCTCTAGGAATCACCAATCCCTACCCAAGCTGTGCAAATATAGTTGCCAATTTTGACATCCACCCAACAGTGTGGAAAATTGACAGTTATGTCCTGTGTGCAAACAGCAAGACAAATTTAACCCAGACAATTACCGTCCCTTCAGTCTACTCTCAATCAACAGTAAAGTGGTGGAAGTTGTTGTCAACAGTTTTATCAAGCAGCACCTGCTCAGTGACAAACTGCTCACTGATACCCAAATTGGATTCTGCCAGGGCCAATGAGCTCCAAACCCCATTACAGAAAAATCAAACAACTGCAGATGCTGGAAATCAGAAATAAAAGCAGAAATTGCTGGGAAAACTCTCTTCTTTTTGCAGAGTTCTTCTGGGAGATCACCATGAAGAAACAAAAACTTCCAACCCAAGAAAATGTGCCAAGGTTACAGCTAGAACAGGGTGCTAGGCTGAACTCCAACTTCATCCCTGCAGAACTAAGGGAAAACAAACTACAACTCTGCAGTTTGACCCTTCAAAGATAGCAAATGCACAACCTCAAATTTAATTACTTTATACAGCGAATGGTGCATGCGTGGAGCAACCTGCTCAGGGTGGCACTTGGCAAGGAAAAAATAAATTACTACTTGAAGGAATGGATAATTATTCATTTTTACAACTGGACTGTCTATCTGCAGTCTCCTTTCTGCTCAAATACTATCTTGTAATAGCATTAACTTAAAATTGTTGATTTCAATTTCTGGAGGAAAGCAGTATCTTAGACATGCCATTGAATTTCTATGTTCTTGCATTTTTCTGATAAGATATCTGAAGACTTATGTAACTCTCGTGTGTTGTGACATTAGAAAAACTATTTTAGAAAAGTGAGAAAACGATGATCAACTTTCAAATAAAGATCATTTAATTATTCTTTTTAACTGAAAGGTAAGATATGGATTTATCTTTCCCTTGTAGACTAAGCTAATCACTATTAATTTAACAAGAAATAGCTGAGGGGCAAAACTTTCTGTCTAACTGTATTCTCTATGGTAAGACAATAGTTATTGAAAAAGGCTGAAATTAAATTAAGAGCAATGTGAAAAATGTACTTAGTAAAGCTACTTAATTCTTTTCAAAATTCTGTACATTCTCAATTCACAATGAAATTCACAATTTAACACAATTGTTGTCAGGTTTTCTGTCAATTACATTATTGTTTCGTAAAGTATCTCACTAATAGTGTATATACTGATGTAATTAATGACATTAGCAAACCAGCAACTGCCGCTTCAAATTATGAAAACATCAGGTAGCAATAAAAAATGGGAAAAAGAAAAGGGAAGTTCATCTACACTCCAACCAACAGTCTGTCACAGAGACAAACAGAGCTCAGAGAACATAATCTAAGGAAATTATTTGGGGTCCATAAAAAATTATGGATTTTGATTCAGAGGCATTTATTAAACAATAGAGGGATAAAAGACTGTCTTCAATTTGAACTCTTCGTGGCTTCAGCAGAAAGTCTAATAATGTGGGCTGGCTCTGTGCCATATGACCTTTATCACCATAAATGGAAAAATATGCCCTAAACCCCTTTGCAAGAAATCCCATAAGACTATGAAATGCAACTGAAAGAATTTAACATTTCCTCAGTTGGTTTTAGTGTCTACTTTCGGCACTTTTTAGTTCAACAGAACTACCATAAAAAGCAATGTGTTAACCAAATTCCCATTAGAGGTACAACAAAATGTCTGTAGTGTCCTGAATGAATAATATTTAACATCAGAAATATCAAGCCAAGTTAGAAGTGTGAGGCATCCTCCTAAATATACTAGAACTATTGTTATGACACGGGGTAAATCCCTCTGCTAATTTAAATCTGCAAACCGAGAAAAGATTTATCCCGTGCAGTAATCTGTGAAAGTTTAAGAGGCCAAACACTATTTAAAGTAAAAATTAACAACTTTATTTCTTAATAATTAACTAACAACTATTTACAAGTCCTTCCTCTAACCTATCTTTTACCTTCCCATTCTACAATACCAGTCCAATAAAACACTCAATTAAGATTTACAAAAGAAAACTTATCTCAAAACCAGGCAGCTTTCAGTTTTCTCTGTATTCCCAGCTTTTTCTTCTTTTTGGGGGTTCTGCTTCATAGGTTACTGATCGATAAAGGTACCTTTTAAGAGAGGTATATTTTCTGGGCAGTATGGAAATATCGTTGGCTTGGCAGTTCTCCTCTCAACTGTTCAACTTTCCCTGCTCTTACACACCCAAAGTATTAGATTATGTCATTGGTTTTTAAGATTGCCAGTATACTAAATTCAACCTGGATTGCAGTTTGGCAGTTTTGGGGGTATAATTTAAATTGATTTGTCTAATTCGAATTTGTTTTGTCATTTCCAGGCAACCTTTGCTAGCCCCAGTAGCTGGACCACATGTTACACTGTATCTTTTTTCAGAACACTTAGTGTTGTTAGGTAGTTTTTTTTCTAGCTTTCCACTGGCTTAAAGGTACAGTACACCAACATCTTCATATCACTATTTCCATGCAAAATTAGAACTTGTTTACATACATATTAAAAAATCATGATAAATCAATTCAGAATTGAGAAGCACGGTCATCAAGAAAAAAAATCATCCAATGTGCAAACAAAATCAATTGCAGAGCAGATGTGGTATTACAAT
Source organism: Chiloscyllium punctatum (assembly GCF_047496795.1). NCBI lineage: Eukaryota > Metazoa > Chordata > Chondrichthyes > Orectolobiformes > Hemiscylliidae > Chiloscyllium > Chiloscyllium punctatum. The sequence continues at coordinate 8,380,722 of NC_092775.1, forward strand.
CATAACTGTGACAAAGAACAAAGTTCACCACATGTTTTGTAATGTTAACAAAAAAATCTAATCAAGTGTCTGATGAGAAATTAGATACATTTGGCTAGAAAGTAAGTAAAGATTTACCAGCTGGCCAATTTAAAAAATATACTTGTGGTTATGCAAATTTCAAAGTTTTGTAAAGGAAAGATTTTCAAAATTTACCAAGACAGTAATTATTACTTGTGGTGAAAATCAAACAGGAAGAACTAAAAGCAATCTCATAAACAGATATTCTGAAGAGACCTCATAGAAAAGATACTGTGAGATGTTTTCCTCTATCACTGCACTCAGTAGCAGCAATGTGTACTATCTACAAGATGCATTGTAGAAATTCAGCAAAGATCCTTCCAAATCCATGACCACTTCCACCTAGAAAGACAAAGGCAGCAGGAATATGAGAATATCGTCCCTGCAAGTTGTCCTCGCAGCTACCCACCATCCTAATTTGGAAATACGTTGTCATTCCTTCACTGTCGATGGCTCCAAGTCCTGCAATTCCCTCCCTAACAGCACAAGCCTGGATCCATTCTTACCTATTTATTTTTAGGCAGAGAATGACCTATAATGGTTTCTCTCTCCACTCTAAGGGCATTGTTTCTGGTGTTCTTAACACTCCTATCCTTAGCTCCTGTCTTTTTTTTGTTCTTTCATGGATTGTGCATATTGCTGGCTGTTCAGCATTTGTTGCCCATGTTTAATTGGTCTTGAGAAGGTATGGTGTACCATGGTGAGTGGTTACATTATAGCAATTTGCCATGGTTTCATCAGCAGCACCTTCTAAACCTCTGAAGTCCACTAGAATTTCAAGGAGGATAAGGGGAATAGATAAATGGAAATACCATCATCTACAAGTTTCTCTTCAAGCCACACATTGTTCTGATCCAGAATTATATCACTACACAAATAAAGAAATCAAAAGCACTGTGGATGCTGGAAGTCAGAAACAAAAACAGAAATTGCTGGAGCACTGCAGCAAGCCTGAGACAGCTATGTTAGCAGGGAACATGGTGATCCGTTGAAGTAGCAGGCAACAGGAACACCACCATGTTCCTTGGCCAACATCTCTGTCTCAGGCTTGCTGCAGTGTCCAGCGAAGCTCAGTGCAAGCTGAAAGAACAGCACCTCATTTTCTGCTTGGGAACTCAGTAGCCTTCTGGGCTCAATACTGAGTTCAACAATTTTAGGGCTTGAGCACCTTCTTCACCCCCACACACCAGGCCTTGTTATCACATAGCCTGCTATTACACACAATACATTGCTAGTCACCAGCAGTCCCCATTAGCAGCTATTCAGTACGGCATAAGGACATAAGGAACGTGAGCAGGCGTAGGTCATCTGGCCCATCCAGCCTGCTCTGCCATTCAATAATAGCATGGCTGATCCTTTCATGCACTCAGCTCTGCTTGCCCACTTGCTCACTGTAACCCTTAATTCCTTTACAATTCAAAATCTATCTTTGCCTTAAAAACATTCAACGAGACAGCCTCAACTGCCTCATTGGGCAGGGAATTCCACAGATTCACAATCCTATGAGTGAAGAAACTCCTCCTCAACTTAGTCCTAAATTTGTTCCCTTAATATTTTGAGGCTATGTCCCCTAGTACACCCGCCAGTGAAAACAACCCCCTGCTTCTGTCTTATCTATTCCCTTCATAATTTTATACATTTCTATAAGATCCCCCCCTCATTCTTCTAAATTCCAATGAGATAGCCCCAGTCTCCTCAATCTCTCCTCATAAGCCAACTGTCAACCACCTGGACAATCTTTGTGTCACCTGCAAACCCATTTATCATCCTCCCACATTCTCATCAATAAGATTTATAATATCACAAACAATAAGGGACCCAGCGCTGATCCCTATGGAACACTGCACGTCTGCTTCCAGTCACACAAAACAGCCTTCTGCTACCACCCTCCATCTCCAGTCACTAAACCAATTTTGCATCCAACTTGCCAAGTGCATACTTTGATTTATGCATTTTGTTCCCTAGTAAGTTTATACAAAATATTTCCCAAGAATATTATAAAACAATTGAAAGTCCTTTCAATGCAGCAGATGGGTTCAGTTTTAAAAATGCAAAAACTGAAGCATAAAAATGATGCACAAAAACTTAAAACTTAAAAAAACAACAAAAAGTAAATTAAAATTAATTAAAAATAATTTGATGAATAAAACCAGGGCCAAACTTAAAAATGGCTTGTGGCCTGACAAAACTCGAATTACTCAGTTTTGATAGATAAATTACAAGGAAAGCCTGTTTTCCTTGAACATTATTATCTGATCAAATTATTAGAAGATTTGAATGTGAATATAAGAGTTATGGTTAATAAGTTTGCAGATGACACCAAAATTGATGGTGTAGGAGAATGAGAAAAAGACTACCTCAGTACAACAGGACCTTGATCAGATGGGCAAATGAGCTGATGAGTGACAGATGGAATTTAATTTAGATAAATGTGAGGTTCTGCATTTTGGTAGGGGAAATTAGGGCAGCACTTATACCCTTAAAAAAACCATGGGGTGTAGGTTCATTGTTCCTTGAAAGTGGAATCACAAGTAGACAAGGGCAGCACGGGCAATACTGCTGCCTCACAATGCCACTTCCAACCTTGGGTGACTGTGTGGAGTTTGCACATTCTCCCCATGGCTGTGTGGATTTCCTCCGGGTGCTCTGGTTTCCTCCCACAATCCAAAGATGTGCAAGTTAGATGAATTGGTCATGCTAAATTACTTATAGTGTAGGCTATTAGTCAGGGGTAAATATAGGGTAGAGGAATGGGTCTGGGTGGGTTACTCTTCAGAGGGTCGGTGTCGATTTGTTGGGCTGAAGGGCCTGTTTCCACACTGCAGGGATACTAATTCTAGACAGTGTGGTGAAGACGACATTTGGTACTCTTGCCTTTATTGGTCAGTGCACTGTACATAGGAGTTGAGAGGTCATATTGCAGCTGTACAGGATATTGGTTAGGCCACGTTTGGAATACTGTCTTCAATTTTGGTCTCTCTGCTATAGGAAAGATGTTATGAAACCTGAAAGGGTTCAGAAAAGATTCACAAGGTTGTTGCCAAGGTTGGAGGGTTTGAGCGATAAAGAGAGGCTGATTAGGCTGGGACTACCTCCCCTGAAGTATCAAAAGCTGAGGAGTGAACTTATAGAAGTTTAAATAATCATGAGGGGTACGGATAGGGCAAATAGCCACGGTCTTCATCCCATGGTAGGGGAGTCCAAAATTAGAGTGGTAAGTCTATGGAATTCATTGCGACAAAAGGCTGTGGAGGCCAGGTCATTGAGTATATTTAATACTGAGATAGAGTATCAAGGGGATCAAAGGTTATGGGGAGAAAGTGGCAGAATGGGGTTGAGAAACTTATCAGCCACAATTGAATGGCGGAGCAAACTTGATGTGCTGAATGGTCTAATTCTGCTCGTATGCCTTTATAGTCTTAAGGGCATAGGTTTAAAGTGAGACAAGAAAGATTTAAAAGGGACAAAAGAGGCAACTATTTCACTCAGAGGGTAGTGCATGCATGGAATGAGCTGCCAGAGGACATGGTGGAGGCTGGAACAATTACAACATTTAAAAGGCATCTGGATTGGTATGTGAATGGGAAGGGTTTAGAGGATTTGGGCTAAATGCTAGTAAATGAGACTGGATTAATCTAGGATATCTGATTGGTATGGACGAGTTGGACTGAAGGATCTGTTTCCATGCTGTACATCTCTATGAGTCTATCACTCAATCTGTATGCAGTAAAAGTGCATTAGTGAAGCAATCCAACTGGAACTTAACATTCTGGGGAAATTTTCCCTTTTTTTTAAATAGGTCTGAAGGACCGATGTGAGTTGGTAGAAAATTTACCACCCCCACAGCCAAAATAACTCACTGTATCACCAATCAATCAGGCCACTAAGAGCTGCCTGGTGAGCTTCTCAGCAAATCACTGAACACTGGCATCTCAAGTCATCAGAAGCCAGAGGCCAGCAGTTTCTGAGTCCTATATTCTGGCAATTGAGGCTTACACTAGTGGCGAGAAGTTAAGATCATTTTATACTATTTTTTTGAACGGTGGGGTCAAAGGGAGATTGGGGTTAAAAGGGTCAAAGGCAAATTTCCCAGTTGGAAAGTTGGCTAAGTTTCATGCCTGCCAGGGAAACAGGTGGTGATGGAGGTTGAAACGCTTAAGAGTCATTAATTTAAAGACTTAATTGGTGTTAGATCAAGAAATTCCCATGGATCATCTTGCCTTCCTCTTAGAGGCATGACAAGAGACAGATTAGGGTTCTTTCAGGAAGTGCAATTAGGCTAAGGGAGTTTGGAGCAAAAACAAATACTATTGTGAAAAATAAAAGAAATAATGTAAATGGAAAAGAGAAAAGAGAAATGTGTACAAATGTAATAGTTGTTGTTGCTCTTATTGGCAGTGAAGAGTACCTCTGACTCAGGTGGGAGCAAGAGCAACTGATGATTTAAAAATCCACTACATCCATTGACTAAGCAACACTAAGGTAATCACTAACAATTCAGTAACAAAACTATTCACAAATTGAGGCATTCTCCAAAGTTGAAGAATGTGTAATATAAACAAACATTTATGTTTGAAAAATGTGAAATTAAATCTAGTCTGTGCATTGGCCACAAATTAAATGTTTATAGAGGCTTAGGCAATAAAGGGAGAAGAGGAAATAGTGATTGATCCAGATAATCATCCGATGCATCTTTCTTGCACGCTGGCATTAGACCACTGTAAACATTAAACCAGTTTTTTTTAGCAACTGGTTAACTTAGAATTTACACGGTGCAAATACACACATGATCGAATGCTGAATGTGCATGGATTTCAGATTCTTATACAGCACAGGTTTACAAATTTCTGTTCTGAAAGACATTTCTACCTAATACCCTAGTACAAAGGCCCTGCGTGCTCTGTGATCTAGACAATATCTTTACCACCAATGGTGAAATAACAAGAACACTCGTTATGAATACTTGGTATTGTGATCTTACATTTGGTTCCACGTGTCCCTCCCATCTATTGGAACACTATTAAGATGAAGCGAATCATTAATGAACTAAACTTACTGTTCCATTAATTATTATAATTATCAGATTATAATTATCAGATTTGAATCTTTTATATGTTCAGTACAAAATAACATGTAAACTTTACCACATTGGTACTGGTGAACTTCATTTTTCAATTATTGCTAAACTGATTGACACTACAGTCATAGAGATGTACAGCATGGAAACAGACCGTTCGGTCCATGCCGACCAGATATCCCAACCCAATCTAGTCCCACCTGGCAGCACCCAGCCCATATCCCTCCAAACGCTTCTTATTCATATAACCATCCAAATGCCTATTAAATGTTGCAACTGTACCAGCCTCCACCACATCCTCTGGCAGCTCATTCCATACACGTACCACCCTCTGCCTGTAAAAGTTGCCCCTTAGGTCTCTTTTATATCTTTCCCCTCTCACCCTAAATCTATGCCCTCTAGTTCTGGACTCCCCGACCCCAGGGAAAAGACTTTGCCTATTTACCCTAACCATGCCCCTCATAAATTTGTAAACCTCTATAAGGTCATCCCTCAGCTTCTGACATTCCAGAGAAAACAGCTCCAGCCTGTTCAGCCTCTCCCTATAGCTCAAATCCTCCTAACCCTGGCAACATCCTTGTAGATCTTTTCTGAGCCCTTTCATGTTTCGCAACATCTTTCCAATAGGAAGGAGACCAGAATTGCACGCAATATTCCAACAGTGGCCGAACCAATGTCCTGTACAGCTGCAGCATGACCTCCCAACTCCTGTACTCCATACTCTGACCAATAAAGGAAAGCATAACAAACGCCTTCTTCACTATCCTATCTACCTGCAACTCCACTTTCAAGGAGCTATGAACCTGCACTCCAAGGTCTCTTTGTTCAGCAACACTCCTTCGGACCTTACCATTAAGTGTACAAGTCCTGCTAAGATTTGCTTTCCCAATACACAGGGCCTCGCATTTATTTGAATTAAACTCTATCTGCTACTTCTCAGCCCATCTGGTCAAGATCCTGTTGTAATCTGAGGTAACCCTCTTCGCTGTCCACTACACCTCCAATTTTGGTGTCATCTGCAAACTTACTAACTGTGTCTCTTATGCTCGCATCCAAATCATTTATGGAAATGACAAAAGGTCGAGGACCCAGTACCAATCCTTGTAGCACTCCATTGGTCATAGGCCTCCATGGGGAACCTTGTTGAACGCTTTACTGAAGTCCATACAGATCACATCTACTGCTCTGCCCTCATCAATCTTCTTTGTTACTTCGTCAAAAAACTCAATCAAGTTTGTGAGACATGATTTCCCACACACAAAGCCATGTTGACTATCCCTAATCAGTCCTTGCTTTTCCAAATACATGTACATCCTGTCCCTCAGGATTCCCTCCAACAACTTGCTCACCACCGAGGTCAGGCTCACCGGTCTATAGTTCCCTGGCTTGTCCTTACCACCCTTCTTAAACAGGGGCACCACATTTGCCAACCTCCAGTCTTCCGGCACCTCACCTGTGACTATCAATGATACAAATCTCAGCAAGAGGCCCAGCAATCACTCCTCTACCTTCCCACAGAGTTCTCAGGTACACCTGATCAGGTCCTGGGGATTTATCCACCTTTACGCGTTTCAAGACATCCAGCACTTCCTCCTCTGTAATATGGACATTTTGCAAGATGCCACCATCTATTTCCCTACAGTCTATATCTTCCATATCCTTTTCCACAGTAAATACTGATGCAAAGTACTAATTTAGTATCTCCCCCATTTTCTGTGGCTCCACACAAAGGCTGCCTTGCTGATCTTTGAGGGTCCCTATTCTCTCCCGAGTTACTCTTTAGTCCTTAATGTTTTTGTAAAATCCTTTGGATCCTCCTTAATTCTATTTTCCAAAGCTATCTCATGTCCCCTTTTTGCCCTCCTGATTTCCCTCTTAAGTATACTCCCACTTCCTTTATATTCTTCCAAGGATTAATTCGATCTATACTGTCTATACCTTACATATGTTTCCTTCTTTTTCTTAACAACACCCTCAATTTCTTTAGTCATCCAGCATTCCCTATATCTACCAGCCTTTTCTTTCAACCTGACAGGAATATACTTTCTCTGGATTCTTGTTATCTCATTTCTGAAGGCTTCCCATTTTCCAGCCATCCCTTTACCTGCAAATATCTGCCTCGAAATCAGCTTTCAAAAGTTCTTGCCTAATACCATCAAAATTGGCCTTTCTCCAATTTAGAACTTCAACTTTTAGATCTGGTCTATCCTTTTCCATCACTATTTTAAAATGAATAGAATTATGGTTGCTGGCCCCAAAGTGCTCCCCTACTGACACCTCAGTCACCTGCCCTGCCTTATTTCCCAAGAGTAGGTCAAGTTTTGCATCTTCTGGATTAGTGGTGCTGGAAGAGCACAGCAGTTCAGGCAGCATCCAAGTAGCTTCGAAATCGACGTTTCGGGCAAAAGCCCTTCATTAGGAATAAAGGCAGTGAGCCTGAAGCGTGGAGAGATAAGCTAGAGGATGGTGGGGGTGGGGAGAAAGTAGCATAGAGTACAATGGGTGAGTGGAGGAGGGGATGAAGGTGATAGGTCAAGGAGGAGAGGGTGGAGTGGATAGGTGGAAAAGAAGATAGGGAGGTGGCTGGGGAGGGAAATATATCCCTAGTAGTGGGGTCTGTTTGGACAAGTCAAGGGGACAGTTACTGAGCTGGAAGTTTAGAACTAGGGTGAGGTGGGGGAAGGGGAAATGAGGAAACTGTTGAAGTCCACATTGATGCCCTGGGGTTGAAGTGTTCCGAGACGGAAGATGAGGCGTTCTTCCTCCAGGCGTCTGGTGGTGAGAGAGCGGCGATGAAGGAGGCCCAGGACCTCCATGTCCTCGGCAGAGTGGGAGGGGGAGTTGAAATGTTGGGCCACGGGGCGGTGTGGCTGATTGGTGCGGGTGTCCCAGAGATGTTCCCTAAAGCGCTCTGCTAGGAGGCGCCCAGTCTCCCCAATGTAGAGGAGATCGCATCGGGAGCAAGGAATACAATAAATGATATTAGTGGATGTGCAAGGAAAACTTTGATGGATGTGGAAGGCTCCTTTAGGACCTTGGATAGAGGTGAGGGAGGAGATGTGGGCGCAGGTTTTACAGTTCCTGCGGTGGCAGGGGAAAGTGCCAGGATTGGAGGGTGGGTTGTAGGAGGCGTGGACCTGGCCAGGTGAGTCGCGGAGGGAACGGTCTTTGCGGAAGGCAGAAAGGGCTGGGGAGGGAAATATATCCCTAGTAGTGGGGTCTGTTTGGAGGTGGCGGAAATGTCGGTGGATGATTTGGTTTATGCGAAGGTTGGTAGGGTGGAAGGTGAGCACCAGGGGCGTTCTGTCCTTTGTTACGGTTGGACGGGTGGGGTCTGAGGGCGGAGGTGCGGGATGTGGACGAGATGCGTTGGAGGGCATCTTTAACCACGTGGGAAGGGAAATTGCGGTCTCTAAAGAAGGAGGCCATCTGGTGTGTTCTGTGGTGGAACTGGTCCTACTGGGAGCAGATCCGCGGAGGCGGAGGAATTGGGAATACGGGATGGCATTTTTGCAAGAGGTAGGGTGGGAAGAGGTGTAATCCAGGTAGCTGTGGGAGTCGGTGGGTTTGTAAAAAATGTCAGTGTCAAGTCGGTCATCATTAATGGAGATGGAGAGGTCCAGGAAGGGGAGGGAGGTGTCAGAGATGGTCCAGGTAAATTTATGGTCAGGGTGGAATGTGTTGGTGAAGTTGATGAATTGCTCAACCTCCTCGCGGGAGCACGAGGTGGCGCCAATGCAGTCATCAATGTAGCGGAGGAAGAGGTGGGGAGTGGTGCCGGTGTAATTACGGAAGATCAACTGCTCCACGTAGCCAACAAAGAGACAGGCAGTTTTGTACCTTCTCTAGTAGGTACATCCACATACTGAATCAGAAAATTGTCTTGTACGCACTTAAGATATTCCTCTCCATCTAAACCTTTAATACTATGGCAGTCCCAGTCTATGTTTGTAAAGTTAAAATCCCCGACCATAACCACCGTATTATTCTTACAGATAACTGAGATCTCCTTACACGTTTGTTTCTCGACTTCCCTCTGACTATTAGGGGGTGTATAATACAATCCCAATAAGGTGATCATCCCTTTCTTATTTCTCAGTTCCACCCAAATAACTTCCCTGGATATATTTCCAGGAATATCCTCCCTCAGCACAGCTGTAATGCTATCCCTTATCAAAAATGCCACTACCCCTCCTCCCTTACCTCCCTTTCTATTCTTCTTGTAGCATTTGTATCCTGGAACATTAAGCTGCCAGTCCTTGAGCCATGTTTTTATAATTGCTATGATATCCCAGTTCCTAACCATGCCCTGAGTTCATCTGCCTTACCTGTTAGGCCCCTTGCATTGAAATGAATGCAGTTTCATTTATCAGTCCTACCTTGTCCCTGCCTGCCCTGACTGTTTGACTCACTTCTGTTCTCAACTGTACCAGTCTCAGATTGATCTCTTTCCTCACTATCTCCCTGGGTCCACACCCCCCCACCAGCCCCGCCCCCGCCCCCCCGCCCCCCCCCCCCCCCCCCCCCCCCCCCTCCACCTTACTAGTTTAAACCTCCCGAACAGCTCTAGCAAATCTCGCAGCAAGTATATTAGTCCCCTTCCAATTTAGGTGCAATCCATCCTTCTTGTACAGGTCACTTCTACCCCAAGAGAGATTCTAATGATCCAAATGCGTGAATCCTTCTCCCATACACCAGCTCCTCAGCCATGCACTTATCTGCTCTATCCTCCTATCCTGCCCTCCTATTAGCTCGTAGCACTGGGAGTAATCCAGATTTTACTAACCTTGAGGACCTCCTTTTTAAATTTCTGCCTAACTCTCTGTAATCTCCCTTCAGAATCTCAACCTTTTCCCTTCCTATGTTGTTGGTTCCAATGTGGACAATGACCTCTTGCTGGCCCCTCTCCCCGTAAGAACATTCTGCACCCTCTCTGAGACATCCTTGATCCTGGCACCAGGGAAGCAACACACCATTCTGCTTTTTCTCTGCTGGCTACAGAAACGTCTGTCTGTACCTCGGACTACAGAATTCCCTAACACAATTGATCTCTTGGAAGCCAACGTACCCCTCGTTGCATTAGAGCCAGTCTCAATACCAGAAACTTGGCTGTTCGTGCTACGTTCCCCTGAGAATCCATCACCCCCTACATTTTCCAAAACAGCATACCTGTTTGAAATGAGTATATCCACAAAAGACTCCTGCACTACATGCTTACCTCTTACCTTTCCTGGAGTTAACCCATCGATGTGACTGTATCTGAGACTTTCCCGCCTTCCTATAACTGCCATCCATCACATACTGTTGCTGTTGCAAATTCCTCATTGCTTCTAACTGTCTCTCCAACCGATCCATTCGATCTAAAAAGATTTACATCCAACAGCATTTATGGCAGATATAATCTGCAATAACCCTTAAACTCTCTTTAACCTCCCCCATCTGACAAGAAGTGCATATCACTGTATTAAAGGCCATTTTTGCTCCTTCACAATCTACAGACCCAGAAAATAACACCGTCTTATTCCTCTACAAAACACTGCCCCAGGTTAAATTAATAGTTATGGCTTTTGTCTTAAGTTTAATCAAGAGACATATCTTCAAAAAGGTATAATCAAGAAAGAACCCACTCTACACACTGCTGCAGCCTTTCTATTGTACAGCATAGATATCTTAACTTAATCTCGCCCCATTTGCCAGCATTTGTTACATATCCCTCTGAATCTTTCCAAATATGTACCCATCCAGATGCCTTTTAAATATTGTATCACCCTCCACCACTTCTTCAGGCACCTCATTCCATACACGTATCAACCTATTTCCCTTTCACCTTAAATCTATGCCCTCTAGTTTTGGACTTTCGTACCCTGGCTATTAACCCTATCCATGCCCCTCATGATTTTATACACCTCTATAAGGTCACCCCTCAGCCTCCAATGCGCCAGGGAAAATAGCCCCAGCTTATTTATTCTCTCCCTATTGCTCAAACTATCCAATCCCAACAACACCCTTGTAAATCTTTTCTGAACCCTTTCAAGTTTAAAAACATCTTTCCTACAACAGGGAGACTAGAATTGAATGCAGTATTTCAAAAGTGGCCTAAACAATGCCCTGTACATTGTTTAGCCGCAACATGACCTCCCAACTCCTATCCTCAATGTACGGACCAATAAAGGCAAGCGTACCAAATGCCTTCTTTACGACGTCTACCTGTGATTCTGTCTTCAAGGAACCATGAATCTGCACCCCTAGATCTCTTTGTTTGGTAATACTCTACGGGACCCTATCCTCAAGTGTAGAAGTTCTACCCAGATTTGCCTTACCAAAATGCAACACCTGACATTTATCTAAATTAAATTTCATCTACCACTCCTTGGCCTATCTGATCAAGGTGCTGTTGTACTCTGAGGTAAACTTCTTCACAATCCACTATACCATCAATTTTGGTGTTATCTGCAAACTTACTAATTATTCCTCCTACATTCATATCCAAATCATTTGCATAAATGACAAAAAGCAGAGGACCCAGCACTGATCCTTGCAGCACACCGCTGGTCACCAGCCTCCTGTCCAAAAAACAAAAAAGGTCTTCTACTTTCAAGCCAATTTTGTATCCAATGACTAGTTCTTATTGGATTCCATATAATCCAACCTTGCTAACCAGTCTACCATGTGGAACCTTGCCAAACACCTTGCTGAAGTCCATCTGGACAATGTCTCTGCATTCACTAATCTTCTTTGTCACTTCTTCAAAAAACTCAATAAAGTTAGTGAGACACCATTTCCCATGCACAAAGCCATGTTGATTATCCCTCATCAGTCCTTGCCTTTCCAAATACATGTAAATCCTGTCCCTCAGAATCCCTTCCAACAACTTCCCCACCACTGATTTCAGGCTCACCAGTTTATAGTTCCCTGGTTTTTCCTTGCCATCTTTCTTAAATAATGGCACCACATTGTCAGTTTCCCAGATTTAATTGCAAAATTCCTTGTCTACTGAGCCAAGTAGACCACTGATTCTAATTCAATCTGTACTTCAAGGACGACTCATGAAGTGCAAGTCAAAGCTACCAAATTGAACAAGAAATCTTCTCTATTGGTGGTGTAAATACTTTTGTAGGCCTTCCGTTATGTTCTGATGTTAACTATTTCCATGTTGATCAGGTCATAAAACATGAGTTGAAAAGTGTGGTGCTGGAAAAGCACAGCAGGTCAGGCAGCATCCAAAGAGCAGGAGAATCGGCATTTCAGGCATAAGTCCTTCATCAGGAATGTTTTTCAGGAATGCTTATGCCTGAAACATTGATTCTCCTTCTCCTTCTCGGATGCTGCCTGACATACTGTGCTTTTCCAGTGCCACACTTTTTCAACTCTGATCTCCAGCAATTGCAGTTCTCACTTTCTCCAGGTCATGAAATATTGGAGTCATTCACAGTCTAATTTGCTGTTGTAGTTAAAATGTTCAGGATGAACCTGACCAGGCCAACAAACCTGCCCAAGCACACTGGCTGACTCCAGTAACAAAAACAAAAACAGAAATTACTGGAAAAACTCAGCAAGTCTGGCAGCATCTGTAGACAGAAATCAGACTTAACATTTTAGGTCCAGTGACCCTTCTTCAGAACTGAACCTAGTCAACCTGACTGGGGGCAGGCAATTAGGACTGGATGCTAAATGAGCTCAATTCAAAAAGCCATTTTTTTGTGGTCATGTTCTTGTCCCAGGAAGGCCATTAGGAAAAAGCTATCAGATACATATATTCTCTGAGTTGTGATGAAATGTAAATGAGCTGAGGGTGCTTGAGCTATTGTGTGTTAAAGCTCCTTAAAGTTCCTTATGAGTCCTGGCAAATGAATGAGAGGGAAAACCACTGTGATGTTAGTAGTGCTACATTGGTAAATGCTGAGTTTCTCCAACAATTTCTATTTTTATTTCACACCTCTGGCATATGCAGTATTTTGCTTTTATTTGAGTGGCACATTAACAGCTGCATTGACTGTCATGAGGCATCTGACATAGATGCTGGTCTTTCAGCCTCCTGTGTAACAAACCTCTACAGTAACTATGTTATAACACAAACTCACATTTATAGGAGAATGAAGCAGTGAAGACTTACACTGGTACATACCCTGGCAGAGGCAGATCATTCATGCTCTTACAGCACTAAAGCCAGGTTCTCTTGAGCCACCAACAGGAGCTTACCTCCATAGGCATTTCCATTTAGATTGCTTTCACCAGGCGGGATGACCTCTTGCTTTGAGCTATGGATAACCCGGCCTACCTTTCTCTCTTGGATAGCCTTCGAGAGAATGTCTAGGGAAGGTGTCGCCAAAATATGGCGCCACCTTTTGCCTAGTTTCTGATATCTAAGGAGCAAATAAGGATAAATCGAGATTGAGTGATATTCTTGGATTAAAGAGGGTAATCTGTTGCAGTTTAATCTGCCTCGCTGCAGTTTAAATATGGCACCCAAAAGTTGGAATCTGGATAGTCCTGGCAGAGGGCATGGGGTGAGGAAGAAAAGCTCTTGTCTGCCCAGTTATAAAAGTTGGCATTTTACTTGCACATGAATCTGAAATGAGCTGAACTAAGCATAACCACATGGGAAAACTCAACCCTCCACTGGATGTCCCTCCCATTTTTACGTGCACCTCCACACTTAGTCTCATAAAATCGTTCCACTCATTACATGAATTAAGCCCAAAATATTCTCCAGCCCAGATAGTATAAACGTGAAATAGGATATTGAACTTGAAAAATATTAATATACAGTATAATGAAATATGCATTTAATTGTTCAGAAGTGCAGCAGTTATCTTTTCTCATTATACTTAACATTTGTTTCCACTTCTGTTTAATTCTCATATTGGGCATCGTACCTGAGATTTGGTAGAGTGAGAATGTATTTTCATTGTGGCCAAGACTAAAGCTCTAGGAATTGATAGCAAATTTTTGACTTTGTTAGGATAATAGTTGGATAATAGAAGACACAGCCTAGTGATAATGAATTGGAAGGAAATGACCTTCAAATTCCAAAAGGATCTGTTGAAGCATTAACTATTCACGACATATATTGATGATTTAGACAATACGCTGGCCTGGATCTTCTTGTTTGCGGTGAAGCTGGGGCTTATGCCATTAACTTCATTTTGAAATATATTTTGAAAATACTTTTCTTGTAGGCAACGGAAGGTCAATCTGTTGCAACTTCATCCACTACTAAAGCAAGTCAGTAGAATGAAAGGTGTGGCACATTTTTAGTGAAGCCATATCTCTTTTGATGTCATAAGTTAAAAAGAAGCCTCTTGAAATGTGTCTTCAACAGAATGACGAGTAAGTGTTTACAAGTGCTCTTAATTATATCGATGGTCAGCTTTTAATTCTAACTGCCGCCAAACAACAGTCACCTCAGTTCTGCTTACTACCCCTAATCCAATCAGCCCAGCTCAAACCCCCATCGACATCTCAACTTTATTCACCTCTTAAATATTTAGATAGCCAGTTAATAAAGGGTGAGATGGGTGATTTGGTGATGGGATAAAAACAATGTTCAATTGTGTGCAACAGTACTTCTGGATAAAACAGAAAAAAGGAGACCAGAAGTCAATCTTCTCAAGTTTATTCACAAAGAGGAATGTTGCAAATGTAAATATTTTCTAATCAACCTGTTCAGAGATGTTGCTACACATCTCTGTAGCAGGTGAGGCTTGAATCTTCGTCTCCTGGCTCAGAGGGAAGGACACTACCACTGCACCATAAGAGCCCCAATATTACAAATTTATACCTCCTAATAATACAACCCTGCACCAAAGTCAATAAACTGCTCTTTGTATTTATTGAGCAATTGATAAACAAATTAATTAATGAATACAAGTAATTATTTAATGAGTGCCCTTCCACCCTCCAACTGTACAAGCGTATCCTCAATATACAAAATTAGCATCAATGTCCCCAACTGCCCACTCCACAATACAGGGGTTTATTTTCCTCTTGGTCAGAAGGTCGTGTGTGCGTGTGTGCGTGTGTGTGTGTGTGACATGTTTGAATACGTTGATTGAAACTTTTTTTTATTGTTCACCATGCTTTCTATTCCTCCATTGCTGCTCACCACTTTCTTTCCTCCCCATGGCATCCTGATTCTGAACATGACTTCTCCGGTCTCCTGTGCACATATGGTCCTGATCACATGCTCCTGCTTCCGTAGCTCATTATTTTAGCAGCAATCCTAAATAATTAAGTGCAAAAGTACATTAAGTAAAGGGCAAGTTTCCAAGATCACAAGCCCCGGTTGTATCATCAGCATTTGCCAAAAACAATGTGATTTGAGCATTAGTAGGCTCACTTGAACCTCTGCCACTATAGCCCTGGATCACAGCGAACACTGGGACTGCAGGATCAAGCCCAATAGCTTTATAGAGCCCAATATCCATGCTTGTCAATAACAAAAGATTATAGGCTGAATCCTACGTTATTTCAGCAAAGACCAAATTTTGTTTGGTTTTTCTGAAGCATTTTTCAGTGAGTTCTCTCACCATATCTTACTAAACTCACCATATTAACTAGTAACTGGATTAGTGGTGCTGGAAGAGCACAGCAGTTCAGGCAGCATCCAACGAGCAGCCTGAGCTGCTGTGCTCTTCCAGCACCACTAATCCAGTATTTGGTTTTCAGCATCTGCAATCATTGTTTTTACCATATTAACTAGTAACCCAACCCTTTTGATGTCAGTTACGTCTGATCTTGCCATGCACCATCCCAAGAACAACCATCTCTCAGAAGATATCCCAGAATTCATTGGCATCCCTTGCGCCCACACCAACTTTTAGAAGGTCATTGTGCATCTGGACAACTATTGTCCTTCTGGATCTGCCTTGCACAGTTTCTGGCATTTGCTGCAGATATGGCAAAGTAAAACCAGTGGCCAAATGTGTGGCAGTGACCTGGAGGTCATGCTGGAGGGGGTAAAGTGGGATTTTCTCTTCCCCAGCAGTGGAGAACATGACACCAAAAGATACCAGCCTGGTTTGAGGTTGCCTTTGACTTTGAAGAAATTCTTTGCCTCCCTCAAACATGAACTTAGTGAGTCCCTTTCTCACTGCCAGACTACTGTGATTCACCTATCCTTACCTCACCACTCCGCCCCTCTACCTATCATAACCCTTCCTGCCCTCTCTTTATCTACAGCTTCCCCACCTCCATTCCTAAAGAATGGTTATACCCAAAACGTTGACTTTTCTACCTCCTGATGCTGGCTGGCTTGCTGTGTTCTTCCAACCTCCTGTTTGTCTACTTCTTAATTAAAGCAGTCTCAAATGTCTGGAAAAATGCACAGCATTATAAAGAGAATGTCTCTGACTTTCTCCATTCCACTGGTGCTTGCGCCATCGTCTTCTCCCCAACACCTCACACTCACTATCTCAGCTATTTGTACTATCTCCCACTAAGGCTCATCCTCTACCATTATCACTGTTGCCTGCAACATCTTCCTTCACTTGCTATCGCCCAATCCTGATACCACTATGCCTACATGCCCTCAGCACTGCCTTACTATTCACTCAGGTCACCTCCCTATGTGCATGAAAGTAAACAACTGTACCACCCTCTTTCACCTCTCAATACCTGTCCATCTCTCTCTCTCTCACACATTCCAGGAGTAAACAGCCTCAAATTGGCAGCAAGATGGGTTTAGGTCTGCCCTACATTCAGCTTCTCATCTCACATGGACAGCACCCTGACTCTGACCACTCCAAGTTGCCAGCTGACCATTTCCAATCCCCTGGACTGGTAATAATATCTGCCCTTGGCTTACTGATTTGGGAGCCTTGACTGTGGCAGCTGACAACCAAAACAAGCTTCCTTCCATTGCGTCTGTGCTAAATGGCAAGATACAGAAGCAATGTGTGAGCCTCATATCTGTAGTTGAGGGCTGCTAATGTTGAGAATTCTAATGCTAGAGACAGCAGTGGAAGCTGGATTGTTTAACATATTCAAGGTTGAGTTGGAGAGACGTTTGGTCAATGAGGGTGTTAAGGAATGGGGGTGGGTGGGGGAGCGGTGCAGAGAGGAGAGTGGAGACAAGGCCATAATCAGATTCACAAGGTCATCAACTGGTAGTGCAATCTCAATAGGCCAAATGGCCCAATTTTGCCTCTATTCCTTATGATCTTATATTAGGTTACATAAACTAGGCTAGCATTTCCTGGAATATCACAAATTAAGTTGTGATTTGATTGAGATTTTTAGTATTCTTGATTAAATTGACAGGATAGATATCTTGGGGAACCACACACATATTCATACACAGGAACCTATTGTCTTTAAACAAACTTGTGCCTGTTTTCATTTCTTGGGAACTTGATGAGCCTGTTGCTTCTTTCAGAATCCTTACACTTCATCTTCCGCCTCAGAACCCTTCAACCCTATGGCATTAATGTGGACTTCACGATTTCCTCATTTCCCCTGCCTCCACTTTACCCCAGTTCCATCCTTCCAGCTCAGCACAGTTCTCATGACCTGTCCATCCTGTCGATCTTCTTTCCCACCTAACCACTCCATTCTCCTCTCTGACCTATCACCTTCAGTCCCACCTCCATCCACCTATTGCTACCTTATCCCCACCCAGCCCCCTCCCATTTATCTCTCCACCCCCCAGGCTCCCACACTCATTCCTGAAGGGCTTTTGCCCAAAACATCGACATTCCTGCTCGCTGGATGCTGCCTGACCTGCTGTGCTTTTCCAGCATTACTCTAAACTGGACTCTAATCTCCAGCATCTGCAGTACCCACTTCTGCCTAATACTTCAATTAATCAGAGTTGACATGCCAACCAATCAATACTCTTTTCTGCTGTAGTATGAACTGCTAAGATAGTTTGAAATTTGGCATTCTTACATTTGTCCTGCTGAATGCAAGACAAATAGCTTTGATAACACGCTTCTCATTTAAATAATGATGTGGAGGTGCCAGTGTTGGACTGGGATAGACAAAGTTAAAAATCACACAACGCCAGGTTATAGTTCAATAGGTTTATTCGGAAGAACAAGCTTTCGGAGTGTTGCTCCTTTGTCAGGTAGCTAGTACAGCAGGATCATAGGATAAAGAATTTATAGTAAAAGACCTGTGTCATCCATTGATGTATTGAACAAACCTAGATTGCTGTTAAGGCTTTAATCACTTAGAATGGGGATGCAGGTTTCAAATCATTAATGTGTAAATCCCAGAACTTCTTTCAAGTCACAGTCTCAAGATAACTTAAGGTTTTCTCAGTATAATAAAATGACATCTCAGCTCAGACAATGCATTAAAAGGTATCAGGTTAGAATTTATCTGTATTCCAACCTTGAGTCCAACTGGTTCTATTTCCAAACTAAGAATTCATAAAATGTCACATGGACTGACTGCTTACAGATTGTGTGGTTTTTGAACAAAATAGAATATATCTGCAAATAAAAATCTGCAAGTGAAAATTCACCCCATAGACTTATGTGTGTGTGTGTGCGCTTGTGGGCATGTGTAAGCAATTAAAGACTTAACAGCAATCTAGGTTTGTTCAATACATTACATCAATTGTATGACACTTTGATCTTTTATTATAAATTCTGTGTCCTATGTTCCTGCTCCACTAGCTACCTGATGAAGGAGCACTGCTCCAAAAGCTAGTGCTTCCAAGTAAACCTGTTAGACTATAACCTGGTGCTGTGTTTAACTAGATAATAGTATTCATTCCTGCAAAGGCAATTCCCCAAGGAGAAGTAACTGGTTGTTGTGGTTCTGTTCGCCGAGCTGGGAATTTGTGTTGCAAACTTTTCATCCCCTGCCTAGGTGACATCCTCAGTGCTTGGGAGCCTCCTGTGAAGTGCTTCTGTGATGTTTCCTCCGGCATTTATAGTGACTTGTCTCTGCCGCTTCTGGTTGTCAGTTCCAGCTGTCCGCTGCAGTGGCTGGTATATTGGGTTCAGGACGATGTGCTTATTGATTGAATCTGTGAATGAGTGCCATGCCTCTAGGAATTCCCTGGCTGTTCTCTGTTTGGCTTGCCCTATAATAATAGTGTTGTCCCAGTCGAATTCATGTTGCTTGTCATCTGCGTGTGTGGCTACTAAGGATAGCTCCTTCACTCTGGTGAGTTCGGAAATGCTCCTGATGTATGGTAGTGTGGCTAGCCCTTTGGCTAGTGTGGCAACCCAAAGGACTAGCCTCACTACCATACATCAGGAGCATTTCCAAACTGACAGCCAGACTACTGCGACCACTAGGACTCATAACAGCACACAAACCAACAGCCACTCTCAGACACCAACTCACCAGGACGAAGGGCCCGATACCCAGCATGAGCAAAACCAATGTAGTGTACAAAATCCCATGCAAGGACTGCACAAAACACTACATAGAACAAACAGGAAGACAGCTAACGATCTGTATCCATGAACATCAACTAGCCACGAAACGACACGACCAGCTATCCTTAGTAGCCATACATGCAGATGACAAGCAACATGAATTCAACTGGGACAACACTACTATTATAGGGCAAGCCAAACAGAGAACAGCCAGGGAATTCCTACAGGCATGGCACTCATCCACAGATTCGATCAACAAACACATCGACCTGGACCCAATTTACCGGCCACTGCAGCGGACAGCTGGAACTGACAACTGGAAGCAGCAGAGACAAACCACTATAAATGCCGGAGGAAACATCACAGAAGCGCTTCACAGAAGGCTCCCAAGCACTGAGGATGTCACCTAGACAGGGGACGAAACGTTTGCAACACAAATTCCCAGCTCGGCGAACAGAACCACAACAACGAGCACCCGAGCTACAAATCTTCTCCAAAACTTAGAAGTAACTGGTTGTATATTATGAAAGTGCTTCCATTGTGCTCATCACCAATGCACAATTACTGAATTTCTCCTTTGGCAGAATTCTGGAACAAATCAAAACATTGATACACACACCATTTAAGACCCATTTTTAGTTATTTTTAATTTAAATCAATGGACAGGAATGTGCTGATTCATCACTGTCAGTTTCTGATCTCTGCTGAAAGTGAAAATGACCCCTAATCCCTCTCTCATGGGGTCAGCTTTCAGACTGGCTCTATCACTCCCTTGCACCTCACGCCATTATAACTATTTCATCAAATTGCTTATCTAACATCCAGTCATGGTTCAGCATTGAATGTCAGAAGACAAGAGTCATCACCTTCAACTCCCAACTCAAACCCTTGTACCTTCTCGGTGAATTACAAAATCTCAAAATGAGCTTTCAACCCCATAATTTGTATGTGGAATAAATAATATTTTCATATAAATCATGATGATGTAACTGATCACATGGCTCTGACATCAGCAAGAGAGAAGACATCAGTATAGAATGAGCTTGAGAGTAATGAGGGCTTAGACAGTACACTAAAGAGCTACATTAGAGAATCTACCATGAATAGATGTAAATAAAGGAATGTTACAGTACTTTAGAAGTTAAAGCACAAACAAACTCAGAGAGATTGTACAAACAGACACCCACAACCCAGAGATGTTCCAGACCGGTATCTCAATGTGCAAGTCACAGTACTG
This sequence comes from Chiloscyllium punctatum, assembly GCF_047496795.1. NCBI lineage: Eukaryota > Metazoa > Chordata > Chondrichthyes > Orectolobiformes > Hemiscylliidae > Chiloscyllium > Chiloscyllium punctatum. The sequence continues at coordinate 8,401,432 of NC_092775.1, forward strand.
GCTTAAAGCATTCTCCATTACAAACAGTGGCTGTATCCACTTTTGAGACAATGAATGCATGTACCTTTGCCTTAATTTATCAAGTATTCAAAACCCCATCCACACTTCTGTCACCCCCAGTTAATCCCATGCTCTACTGCTTAGTTTTACTCTCTTCTATATTCCATACATTGTAACCCATCCAATGCTTTTCAGACTATATCTTCTTCTGCTCTAAGTTCTGCTCATCCATCATCACTCTTCTGTTAGAATAAAACAGCTTTGGTTGTAGGAGTAGAAATAAAACTGTAAAGAGAAAGGAGTGGGGCTGTGGGGTGTGGTGATGTCATTGGATTAATAAAGCAGAACCACAGGCTAAAGTTCTGAGGACCTAAGGGGCAACTTTTCATGTGGTGGTGCTTTTATGGAATTAGCTGCAAGAAGTAGTGGTGGAGGCTGGTACAATTACAACATATAAAAGGCATCTGGATGGGTATATGAATAGGAAGGGCTTAGAAGGATATGGGCCAACTGTTGGCAAATGGGACTAGATTAGATTACAGTGTGGAAACAGGCCCTTCGGCCCAACAAGTCCACACCGACCCGCCGAAGCGCAACCCACCCATACCCCTACATTTACCCCTTACCTAACACTACGGGCAATTTAGCATGGCCAATTCACCTGACCTGCACATCCTTTGGACTGTGAGAGGAAACCGGAGCACCTGGAGGAAACCCACGCAGACACTGGGAGAACGTGCAAACTCTACACAGTCAGTCGCCTGAGGCAGGAATTGAACCCGGGTCTCATGGCGCTGTGAGGCAGCAGTGCTAACCACTGTGCCACCGTGCCGCCCACTAATTAGTTTAGCATAACTAGTCAGCATGGATGAGTTGGACTGAAGGGTCTGTTTCTGTGCTGTACATCTCTATAAATCTATGACGTGAATTCAAATCCCACAATGGCAGATGGTGAAATTTGAATTCCATATAAAGAAAATCTGAAATAAAAAGCTAGCCTAATGATTACCACGTGACCACTGTCAATTACTGATAAAAACCCATGTAGTTCACTAATGCCCTTTAGGAAAGGAAATCTGCGATCCTTACCTAGTCTGGGCTACATGTGACTCCAGTTCCACAGAAATGTCTCTTAACCTCCCACCTTGCAATTAGGTATGGACAATAAATGTTGGCGAACAAGCGATACCCACATCCCATGAACAAAAAAAAGTAAAATTCCACGAGCCTGCTCTGCTATTCAGTGCAATCATATCTGACCTTATGCCTGACATCCACTTTCCTGCTCACTACCCTTAACGCCGGATTCCCTCAAGAACCAAAAATCTGTGTATCGTTGCAAACTGAATGTAAATTTGAGATGACAAATAATTTTACACAATTTAATTTTAATATTTATAAGACATCAAATACAAAAACATATTTCTTCATGAAATTAATTAAACGGCTTTTCTTTTCAAAAAATCTTAACACAGAAAAATTTACCTCTCATCTTTTGGTTTGGATTGCACAGTTAAATCAGTGACAAAAACAGAAATTGCTGTAGAAGCTCAGCAGGTCTGCAGCATCTGTGGAGAAGAATCAGTTAATGATTCGGGTCCAGTGACCCTTCTGAAGAACTGCATCTTCAGTTCTTTACGTTTTTTCATTTACAATCAGCAATTCTTTTTTTCTTGGCAAAAATGAAAGCTTAATATTTTTTTGAAATCTCTTTGAGATATATTAATTTGAAAGAGTTTAAACATTGCAATTTAAGTTTGATAATTATAAATATCTGACCATTTTATCTTCATGATTAATACTGAATGCTTTCACATCCCAACAATTTTGAGGTAGCATTTTCACAAAAGAGGAAGCTTGATGCATGTCTTCATTTCCCCATCCTCAGCTAGCTTCACAGGCATTGAATTTCAGGGACTTACATGTCCCTTCTTTTATATTTACATTGCACGCTTACTTATCTCCACAATTCTTTATCATTAAGACCTGTAAAATCTCCAAATAACTGAGTATAACTTAATTCTCAGCCTGATTTAATATTTTCAAGAATAAATGAGTACCTGCTCTAACTTTTGTTAGATTTGCACTTTTTTTTTTAGCATTGATGCAAACAGCATTACAAGTGGAAAACGCAATTTTGAGTACTGTTATCAAAGCACCAGTTGAATCAATGGGCATAATCATTTGGGATCTGTGTGATGTGGATTATGACAAAGTTTGTAGAAGAATCATAAGAGAAGTCGGTAAGGCCTATTTCAATATTAGGCGCATCTCAAGCCATCTTTTATGATTTTTCTGAACAGTGAGGCATGTTTGCTACTAGGCAGCAACACAGTGCTAATGAAGGGGACTATAGCTTGTTAAATACCTTATTTACTCACTTCATTAATATTATGCTTCCAGTCCATATCTGGATATGGAAACCACAGCGGGTGCCTGACAACTTCAGCTCACGACTATCTGTGAACAGCCTTCAAGTTGATCAACACCAAACAGCATCTCAGGACATCAGTAGCATGATCTGCTCGTCCCTGGACAATGGTATCCAGTATTTGACAATCTCTCACGACCATCATTTTACCCCTCTGATCCACCTGTAGGCCATTTATGGAGCACAGACTGGCATTGCAATGATAAGCTGCAGCAGGGACACTTTGCACACAGGGACAGGCAACCAGCTCACGGGTTGGATCAAGCTGCATGTTCACGTGCTCTCTTGGCACTCACTCATTTAGCACCTACTTGCATGCTCACAGCAGACATGCCTCACCCTGACTTGGCTTACTTCAGCTGTTAGCATCAGCTAGAGCTAGAGGCTATCTGTGCTACTATACTGTTGTGGTTTTTTTGCATAGACACACAGTCAGGCTGCTTGTCAGTAGGAATCTGTCCAGGAGAATGGGACATCTTGATGTATGGCAGCTTGGTTTTGTGTCTGCTGTGGTATTACACTGTTGGTGAAGGGCAATGCCAGATTGCCAATGGTTATTCTAGTGCACAGCAGCCTCTCAAACAATGTATGGGTGCAAGGGATGCTGTTTTCTCAGTGGATAATCCATGAGTGGTGAGTTGTTCTGGGAATGGCACATGGTAAAGTGGGGCTAGAATTGGACACAAGGGACATCACGAGTAGAATAGATAGTTAATGAGGCTCATTTCGTAAGGTTCAGCAATAAATCTTGCAAGAATCCTCCAAAAAGGTGACAATTTATTCTGAAAGAAACATAAGATTCAGCCCAATAACACCAAATGAATAAATAAATATAAATTTTCAATAAATTTGAAACTGATCTGCTTTGCCACATTTGACAATGCCATACAAGTCTACTGTACAATTTGCCCAATGTTATTTAATGGTGGATAAAATTCATCAGAAAAATAGTCAAATCACTGATGTATCCAAAGAAACAACAACTAAACAACAATTTGAAAAAAGAAGAAATATGTATTTCCTAAAAATCAGAAAGGAAAATAACATGAAAGGAAGAAGTGAAATATTTCATCCTCAGGATTGCAATGCTTTAATTAGTCATCAAAATTCTCAAAAGGAACTCATGATCAGAACTCCATAATGGAAACTAAAAGCTAATAGAGGTTGAGCTACATTACCATCATAAATGTCATGCTGACTGCTCAAAGCTGATCAGCAAGCAAAACAAAAACTTAAGCGGGGAACTTAGTCAGAATCCCAGTAGGTGAGATGACACGGGAGTCTAGAGCAAATGAGACTAAAGACTTCTTGGTAAACCTAAAGGAACACTCCTCCTGGTCCAAAAGAAAATTTTCTACAGATGCTGCCAGTCCCATTGAATATTTCCAGAATTTCTAGTCCAAAACTACAATATTGTGCAACTAGTTATATGTAAAATCTATTCATTTGCTTGATTAGAATATACACCTGCTTAGCCCTCCAACTAAATTTATGGATTTGGTTCTTAGAAAAATCAACAGATCCAAATATGGTTATTTACAGAGGGCATCACCACTTTGATATGGACATCCATTTAACTGTTCAAAGGACAAGACCGGAAGACACAAAGATCTTAGGAGTAAGTAATTATCTTGATTTTAAAATTATCTTTTCCTGGTGTTCTCCAGATGTGAATGAGTTTGAATTAGAACCAATTATTGTATTTCATGGAGTCCATCTCTGACTCCTTCCTTCCCTTCCTCGACATCTGTTTCTATTTCTGGGAATAAGCTGACCAGCAATATCCACTACAAACATACCAAATCCCACAGTTATCTTGACTGTATAGCCTCACATTCTGTCTCCAGTAAACTCTATTCCATTCTCCCAGTTCCTTCATTTCTGTCAATTCTGTTCTGATGATGCCAACTTTGACAAGGAGGCCTCTGAAAGGTCCACCTTCTTCCTCAACTGAAGATTCTCCAGTACCATAGTTGTCAGGGCCCTCAGCGGGTGCCACGCATGTCCTGAGATTCAGGCCTCAACTACTCCCTTCCCTCCTATGCAACAGGGTCCCCGTTGTCCTCACCTATCATCCCGCCAACATCCACATGCAGAGGATCATTAGCTGCCATTTCTGTCACATCCAGCAGGATGCTATCACCAGACAAATATTCCCCCAGCTTTGTCAGCCTTCCGCCAGAACCATTCCCTTCAAGATACTCTAGTCCACTACTCCTCCGCTCTCAATGATCCCCCAAAGTCCCATGTCACCTTCCCCTGCAACTGTAGGAGGTGGAACACCTACCCGTTTACTTCCACCCTCCTCAGTTTCCAAGGGCCCAAATGCACTTTCCAGGTGAAGTGGTGTTTTACCTGCACTTCGTTCAATCTAGACTAATGCATTCGCTGCTCACAATGTGGTCTCCTCTACATAGGGGAAACGAAGTGTAGATGTGGTAACCGCTTCACAGGAAACTGTGATCGTGCTTTTGGGATCCTTAAGGAGGGGGGAGGGGGAGCAGCCCCAAGTCATGATCCACATAGGCACCAACGACATAGGTAGGAAGAGAGATGGGGATTTAAGGCAGAAATTCAGGAAGCTAGGATAGAAGCTTAGAGCTAGGACAAACAGATTTGTTGTCTCTGGTTTCTTGCCTGTGCAACGTGTTAGTGAGGCGAGGAATAGGGAGAGAGGAGAGAGGAGTTGAACACGCGGCTACAGGGATGGTGCAGGAGTGAGGATTTTGGATTCTTGGATAATTGGGGCTCTTTCTGGGGTAGGTGGGACCTCTACAAGCAGGATGGGCTTCATCTGAACCAGAGGGGTACCAATAACCTGGGGGGGAAATTCACTAAGGCCATTGGGGTGGATTTAAACTAATCCAGCAGGGGGATGGGAACCAAAATTGTAGTTCAAGTATAGAAAAGGTTAAGAGTAGGGAGGTCCAAAATCAAGTTTCAGTGATGTAAGATGGCACCGGCAAGCAAGAAGTTGGTTTGAAGTACTTCAACACCAGGAGCATCCGGAATAAGGTGGGTGAACTTGCAGCATGGGTTGGTACCTGGGACTTCAATGTTGTGGCCATTTCAGAGACATGGTTAGAGCAGGGACAGGAATGGTTGCTGCAGGTTCCAGGATTTAGATGTTTCAGTAAGAACAGAGAAGATGATAAAAGAGGGGGAGGTGTGGCATTGTTGGTCAAGGACAGTATTACAGTTGCAGAAAGGATTTTTGGGGACTCATCAACTGAGGTAGTATGGGCTGAGGTTAGAAACAGAAAAGGAGAGGTCATCCTGTTGGGAGTTTTCTATAGACCTCCGAATAGTTCCAGAGATGTAGAGGAAAGGATAGCAAAGATGATTCTCATAGGAGTGAAAGAGACAGGGTAGTTGTCATGGGGGACTTCAACTTTCCAAATATCGACTGGGAACACTCTCGTTCGAGTACTATAGATGGGTCAGTTTTGTCCAGTGTGTGCAGGAGGGCTTCCTGACTCAGTATGTAGACAGGCCAGCAAGGGGCGAAGCCACATTAGACTTGCTACTGGGTAATGAGCCCAGCCAGGTGTTAGATTTGGAAGTAGGTGAGCACTTTGGTGATAGCGATCACAATTCTGTTAGGTTTACTTCAGTGATAGAAAGGGATAGGTGCATACCACTGAGCAAGAGTTACAGCTGGGGGAAAGGCAATTACGATGCGATTAGGCAAGATTTAGGAAGCATAGGATGGGGAAGGAAACTGCAGGGGATGGGCACATTAGAAATGTGGAGTTTATTCAAGGAAAAGCTCAAGTGTGCCCTAGATAAGTACGTACCTGTCAGGCAGGGAGGAAGCTGTAGAGTGCGGGAGCTGTGGTTTACGAAGGAAGTGGAATCTCTGGTCAAGAGGAAGAAGGCTTATGTTAGGATGAGATGTGAAGGCTCAGTTAGGATGCTTGAGGGTTACAAGGTAGTCAGGAAAGGCCTAAAGAGAGCTCAGAAGAGCCAGGAGGAGACACGAGAAGTTGTTGGCAAATAGGATCAGGGTAAACCCTAAGGCTTTCTATAGGTATTTAAGGAATAAAAAAATGACGAGAGTAAGAATAGGGCCAATCATGGATAGTAGTGGGAAGTTGTGTGTGGAGTCAGAGGAGATAGGGGAAGCACGAAATGAATATTTTTCGACAGTATTCACTCTAGAAAACGAAAATGTTGTCGAGGAGAATACTGAGATACAAGCTACTAGACTAGGTGGGATTGAGGTTCCGAAGGAAGGGGTATTAGAAATCCTGCAGAGTGTGAAAATAGATAAGTCCCCTGGGCCGGATGGGATTTATCCTAGGATCCTCTGGGAAGCCAGGGAGGAGATTGCCAAGCCTTTGGCATTGATCGTTAAATCGGCATTGTCTACAGGAATAGTGCCAGAAGACTGGAGGATAGCAAATATGGTTCCCCTGTTCAAGAAGAGGAGTAGAGACAACCCTGGTAATTATAAACCAGTGAGCCTTACTTCAGTTGTTGGTAAAGTGTTGGAAAAGGTTATAAGAGATAGGATTTATAATCATCTAGAAAAGAATAATTTGATTAGGTATAGTCAGCACGGTTTTATAAAGGGTAGGTCGTGCCTCACAAACCTTATTGAGTTCTTTGAGAAGGTGACCAAACAGGTAGATGAGAGTAAATGAGTTGATGTGGTGTATATGGATTTCAGCAAGGCATTCGATAAGGTTCTCCACAGTAGGCTATTGTACAAAATGCGGAGGAATGGGATTGTGAGAGATATAGCAGTTTGGATCAGTAATTGGCTTGCTGAAAGAAGACAGAGGGTGGTGGTTGATGGGAAATGTTCATCCTGGAGTCCAGTTACCAGTGGTGTATTGCATGGGTCAGTGTCGGGTCCACTGCTGTTCTTCATTTTTATAAACAACCTGGATGAGGGCGTAGAAGGCTGGGTTAGTAAATTTGCAAACAACACTAAGTTCGGTGGAGTTATGGATAGTGACAAAGGATGTTGTAGGTTACAGAGAGATATTGATAAGCGGCAGAGCTGGGCTGAGAGGTGGCAAATGGAGTTTAATGCAGACAAGTGTGAGGTGATTCACTTTGGTTGTAGTAACCAGAATGCAATGTACTGGGCTAATGGTAAGATTCTTGGCAGTGTAGATGAGCAGAGAGATCTTGGTGTCCACGTACACAGATCCTTGAAAATTGCCACCCAGGTTGACAAGATTGTTAAGAAGGCATACAGTGTTTTAGCTTTTATTAATAGAGGGATCGAGTTCCGGAATCATGAGGTTATGCTGCAGCTGTACAAAACTCTGGTGCGGTTGCACTTGGCATATTGTGTACAGTTCTGGTCACCGCATTATAAGGAGGATGTGGAAGCTTTGGAAAGGGTGCAGAAGAGATTTACAAGGATATTGCCTGGTATGGAGGGAAGGTCTTACGAGGAAAGGTTGAGGGACTTGAGGCTGTTTTTGTTAGAGAGAAGAAGGTTGAGAGGTGACTTAATAGAGACATAAAAGATAATCAGAGGGTTAAATAGGGTAGACAGGGAGAGCCTTTTGCCAAGTATGGTGACAGCGAGCACGAGGGGGCAGAGCTTTAAATTGAGGGGTGATAGATATAGGACAGATGTCAGATATAGTTTCTTTACTCAGAGAGTGGTAAGGGTATGGAATGCTTTGCCTGCAACGGTAGTAGATTCACCAACTTTAAGCACATTTAAGTCGTCATTGGACAAGCATATGGACGTACATGGAATAGTGTAGGTTAGATGAGCTTCAGATTGGTATGACAGGTCAGCGCAACATCGAGGGCCAAAGAGCCTGTACTGCGCTGTAACGTTCTATGTTCTATGACACACTGCTTCAAAAAAGACCCCGAGGTTCCAGTTGCCTGCCATTTCAACCCGCCATTTTGTTCCCAGTGGTGCAGCAAAGCTCAATGCAAGCTGGAAGAATAGCACCTCATTTTCTGCCTGGGAATTGTACAGCCTTCTGGACTCAATACCAAGTTCAATAATTTTAGTGCTTGAAGCATCTTCTCGTATGTACCAATCTCCACACACCAGGTCTTGTTATCATGTAGCCATGGACACCCGTAGGGGCCCCAGCTATGCCTGTCTCTATGTTGGCTACGTAGAACAGTCCATCGTCCGTAATTACACCGGCACCACTCCCCACCTCTTCCTCCGCTACATTGATGACTGCATTGGCGCCACCCCGTGCTCCCGCGAGGAGGTTGAGCAATTCATCAACTTCACCAACACATTCCACCCTGACCTTAAATTTACCTGGACCATCTCTGACACCTCCCTCCCCTTCCTGGACCTCTCCATCTCCATTAATGACGACCGATTTGACACTGACATTTTTTACAAACCCACCAACTCCCACAGCTACCTGGATTACACCTCTTCCCACCCTACCTCTTGCAAAACTGCCATCCCGTATTCCCAATTCCTCCTCCTCCCAGGAGGACTAGTTCCACTACAGAACACACCAGATGGCTCCCTTCTTTACAGACAGCAATTTCTCTTCCCACGTGGTTAAAGATGCCCTCAAACGCATCTCATCCACATCCCACACCTCTGTCCTCAGACTCCACCCCTCCAACCGTAACAAGGACAGAACTCCCCTAGTGCTCACCTTCCACCCTACCAGCCTTTGTATAAACCAAATCATCCGCCTATATTTCTGCCACCTCCAAACGGACCCCACCACCAGGGATATATTTCCCTCCCCACCCTTTCCGCCTTCCGCAAAGACCATTCCCTCCGTGACTACCTGGTCAGGTCCACACCCCCCAACAACCCACCCTCCCGTCCTGGCACCTTCCCCTGCCACCGCAGAAATTGCAAAACCTGCGCCCACATCTCCTCCCTTACCTCCCTCCAAGGCCCTAAAGGAGCCTTCCACATCCAAAGCTTTACCTGCACATACACCAATGTCCGTTGCTCTCGATGCGGTCTCCTCTACATTGGGGAGACTGGACGCCTCCTAGCAGAGCACTTTAGGGAACATCTCTGGGACACCTGCACCAATCAACCACACCGCCCTGTGACCTAACATTTCAATTCCCCCTCCCACTCTGCCGAGGACATGGAGTACCTGGGCCTCCTTCACCGCTGCTCCCTCACTACCCGATGCCTGGAGGAAGAACGCTTCATCTTCCGTCTCAGAACACTTCAACCCCAGCTCAGCACTGTCCCCATGACTTGTCCTACCTGCCTGTCTTCTTTTCCACCTATCCACTCCACCCTCCTCTCTGACCTATCACCTTCATCCCCTCCCCCACTCACCTATTGTACTCTGTGCTACTTTGTCCCCACCCCCATCCTCCTCCCATTTATCTCTCCACTTTTCAGGCACTCTGCCTGAATTCCTGATGAAGGGCTTTTGCCTGAAACGTCGATTTTCCTGCTCCTCGGGTGCTGCCTGAACTGTTGTGCTTTTCCAAGACCACTCTAATCCAGAATGTAGTCTGTTACACACAATCCATCATTAGCTACTAATAGTCCCTTTTAGTAGCTATTCATTCTCCTAGGCTAATCATTATCAATTCCTTTGTCTGTCCATTGATTCTTCTTTCTCTTGGCTCTATTTCCACATTATCATTTACTCAGTATCTCCTTCCCACCATCCCATCTTCTGCATAAAAAACAGACTTTTCCTAGCTACAATCAGTTCTGAGGAAGGATCATTGGACAGAAACATTATTTCCGATTTCTCTCCCAGATGCTGCCAAGACCTGAGCTTTTCCAGCAATTTCTGTTTTTGATTTTATTTCATGGTTTATTTTATTAAAACGTTTTTAGCAACATCCTTGTCACAATCAAAGAAAAAGGAACATCTATGTAGAGAAATTCTACAAACTCATTCCATTCTGAAAATGACAAATGGGAACAAAACATTTATACTTTCAAAGTGGGGAAAAAACACTCCACCAACCCGTTCCATATTCAAGTTTCCCTGAAAGCGAACCTGCCAACAGTTCAATTACAATAAATCTTGAGCTTACTGATAATCCCCTGCATTTACAAAACTATCACTCCAGTTATAACATCAATTCATTTAAGAAGCTACAGGCCTGTGTGACAGAGAATGAAATCATTACAATTTGCATCATCTGCAACTAATATTACCTTCATGTGTGTGATAGTTTGTGAAATGTCAAATTAAAATCTCCAAGGGAAGTGTTTGATTACTTTTTAAATTTATAAATCCTGCTGCTGAAGTCAGTTAAATTGAAAAATCACTCAAAGATGAAAAATACACACCACAACTGCAGAGAAAACTTTAATCACAGGTAATTAAAAAACACAAATTCTGTCTATGACAATATGAAAACTCAGTGAGCACATGTGCTTTGTAATTTTGGACAGAAGGTCAAGCTTTTCAATTTTAGGTCAGGAACTGAGCTACCAGGTCTGACTCTCCACATTTGTTCTCCCATTCTAAATAAAAATTACAAAACTATTTTAAACTGCCCCTAGTGGCCACTCTAACAAAAAGATCAAGACATTAAGCTTCCTTTCTATTCTTTTTAAAGAAGTCAGAGAGAAAAGAAATTAAACAGGTTAACCAGATCCCACAGTGCACTGGAACAAAACAAAATCAAAAGGTTAATAGAAATTTAAAGGAAACTTATCACAGGGAAATTAGAATACTACTTCCTGAGGTGACAGTGCACTCTGCAAGGAACACATGTTACGGAAAGCCTGCTCTGTGCTGATGGACTATTCCTAGACACCCAAGCACAGACAAAACTGCGAAAAAGAGGCAGATTGTTGGCTGCTCTGACCTGCCTCCTGGATGTGTTGATAGCCATTTTGGCAGGCTGAGGAGCAGGCCAAGGGGAGGGTCTCTCACCTGTCTGCCACTCTCCACACAGGTTGCCCATAGATCAGAATTTTGGAGCTAAAGTGCAACAAGAAACTTCAAATCAGCCCTTTAAATAACTGAACAGGATCTGTATTTGAAAACCAAAATAAAAGTGGTCTTTTTCAAGACGGCAGCTGCTGATTAGTGGAATTCCGCAGGGGTCAGTATTAGGACCTCAAGATTTTCACATTATACATTAACAATCTGGACGAAGGAACTGAGGGCCTTTTGCAAAGTTTTTAAATGACACAAAGGTGGGGAGACTGCAGAAGGTCTTGGACAGGCTAGGAGAGTGTGCAAAGAAGTGACAGACGGAATACGAGGGAAAGTGTGAGGTTATGCACTTTGGCAGCATGATTAGAGGAATGGACTATTCTCTAAACAGAGAAAGGCTTCTGAAATCTGAAGCACAAAGGGACTTGGGTGTCCTAGTTTCAGGTTCTTTTAAAGTTAACAAGCAGGATCAGTTGGCAGTTAGGATGGCAAATGCAATGTTAGCATTCATTTGAAAGGGCTAGAATACAAGATGTATTCTAGAATACAAGAGATGTACTGCTGAGGCTGTAAAAAGCTCTAGGCAGAATGCACCTGGAATATTGTGAGCAGTTTTGGGGCCCATGTGTAAAGAAGGATATGCTAGCCTTGGAAAAGTTCCAAAGGAAACTTACAAGACTGATCCCAGGGATGAAGGGCTGGTCATATGAGAAGTGGTTGAGGCCTCTAGGTCTATACTCAATAGAAGCACGTGGAGATCTTATTGAAACTGACAGAATATCGAGGCATGGATTGAGTAGTCATGGAGAAAATATTTCCACTAGTAGCAGATGAGGAACGAAAGCCACAGCCTCAGAGTGAAGGCACTGCTCTTAAGAACTGAAATGAAGAAGAACGTCTTCAGCCAGAGAGTGGCGAATCTGTGGAACACATTCCCACAGAAGACTGTTGAGGCTGGGTCATGGTGATAAATAGATTCTTGATTAGTAAGGGGATTAATTGTTACAGGAAGAAGGCAGAAGAATGGCGTTGAGAAACATATGAGCCATGATGAAATGGCAGAGCAGATTCAATGGGCCAATGGCCCAATTATGCTCCTACAATTTTATGGTCCTCCAGGCCATAGAAGCTATTTGTGAATGCACTTAAATATTTATTACAAAGGTTGTTACCTGCAACATTCTCCAACCCATGTACCCAGTGGAAAGAAGGAAGATTTCCTGGTAGAGATCCCCACAAGTGACCTTGCATGCCTGCAGGGTGGAGAGATAAATGAGAGGATGGTGGGGGTGGGGAGAAAGTATCATAGAGTACAAAAGTGCAAGAAGGTCAGACACTATGCAAAGCCTTATCCAAATAATGGATGGGGGTGAGGAAGTAGAAAGTGTACAATGGTAGCCCATGCAGGAACACTTCTGTCCCATTTTAAGTTACACAAAGGGAATTTCCTCATGATCGCTCAACCTGTGGGATGTAGGATCTGAATACTGTACGAAAATGATCTGTTACTGTGAAAGTGCACCAAACACTTAGGCTGCCTCGATACCCTGTGCTTTCTTGGGACTTGGTACCATAGTCATGCAGCAATAGATAGCTGTGGTTATAAACTGGACACTGATAGATGCCTAGGCGAAAGTGAGGACTGCAAAGGGCTTTTGCCCGAAACGTCGATTTTCCTGCTCTTCAGATGCTGCCTGACCTGCTGTGCTTTTCCAGCACCACACTGATAGATGCCTAATTGTCTAGTTATTCTATGTCATTCAGCTCACGCTTCCACTATCCAAAACATTCCTAGGTCTGGTCATTTCACATCCCAAACTGAATGAGGAGTATGGATAAGGTGAGTAGGAAACAGCTGCTCCCCTTGGTTGAGAGGTTACTGACGAGGAGGCATAGTTTTAGGGTAAAGGGCAAGAGATTCAGAGGGGATTTGAGAAAAACCTTTTTCACTCAGAGGGTAGTGAGAATCTGAAATGTACTGCCAGGGAAGGTTGTGGAGGCCAAAAGCCTTACAAATTTAAAAAGAAAATATTTGGATGAACACCTGAAATATCGCAACATTCGAAAAACTGGGCAAGTGCAAGAAATTGGGCTGAGCATGCCTTTAGTGGTAGTTTAGGTGGGCTAAAGGGCCTTTTCTGTGCTGTATGACTCTATGATTCTAAGCTCATTCCTCTGCTAGCCATCTAAAACCCAGATGATGGAAGATCCATTTCCTTGTGAACAGCTCCCTTACAGATACCCACCACCCACCTTAGGAAAAGTCGTCCTGCACAGGCCAACTTTGGCCCAAAACTTGATCAGATCCAGCTAAAAGACCTAGGTAAAAACAAGGACTGCAGATGCTGGAAACCAGATTCTAGATTAGAGTGGTGCTGGAAAAATACAGCAGTTCAGGCAGCATCCGAGGAACAGGAAAATCGACATTTCGGGCAAAAGCCCTTCAATCAGGAATAGAGACAGAGTGCCTGCAGGGTGGAGAGATAAATGAGAGGAGGATGGGGGTGGGGAGAAAGTAGCATAGAGTACATTAGGTGAGTGGGGGAGGGGATGAAGGTGATAGGGTGGAGTGGATAGGTGGAAAAGAAGATAGGCAGGTAGGACGGGTCATGGGGACAGTGCTGAGCTGGAAGTTTGGAACTGGGGTGAGGTGGGGGAAGGGGAAATAAGGAAACTGGCGAAGTCCACATTGATGCCCTGGGGTTGAAGTGTTCCGAGGCGGAAGATGAGGCGTTCTTCCTCCAGGCGTCGGGTGGTGAAAGAGTGGCAGTGAAGGAGGCCCAAGACCCCCATGTCCTCGGCTGAGTGGGAGGGGGAGTTGAAATGTTAGGCCACATGGCAGTGTTGGTTGATCGGTGTGGTTGATTTGCTACCTTCCCCTATCCTTCTCTCTGACCTATCACCTCCATCCCCACCCCCATTCACCTATTGTACTCTATGCTACTTTCTCCCCATCCCCACCCTCCTCTCATTTATCTCTCCACCCTGCAGGCACTCTGCCTCTATTCCTGATGAAGGGCTTTTGCCCAAAACGTTGATTTTCCTGCTCCTCGGATGCTGCATGAACTGCTGTGCTTTTCCAGCACCATTCTAATCTAGAATCCAACTAAAAGAAGGCAATTCTCGGAAGAACATCACAGGATTTACCAATTCCATGAAGCGAAACAGTATATAATAATTGAGGCACCTGATAGAGAAAATACATCACCAGCATGCACCAACTTGGAGTAGGCTCAATGCTGGAGGTAGAAAATCACTAGTTGGGTGCAAAGGCACACCAGCACCTGATGAGCTATCTCTAAACAAGATCTCTAGGCAGTGTCCTAAGCTTTTGTTTTTTCGCAGAAAAACTCTGAATGTTTTCTATGTATGTTTGTTACAAAAGACGGGGAAGGAACTGAAATGACCACCTGGCACAACACTATGGCAATAAGTTGATTTGTGATCCCTGAAAGGGAATACCCAGAACAATCATGTTGCAGAAATGGCTCAATACAGCTCTGTTGAACACCTCTCGCAAAGCAAAAAGGTATCAGGAGCCCATTAACTTTCACTACAAATGCTGTGGTAGTGTACAGAAGTCACATCTGGGTGACAACATGTATCCTGAAACCCAAAGCTTGCAAACTCCAGTGTAAGTATTCATGAACTACCCTGTCAAATGTTATTTTCTGATCAAGAGAGAGAAAGACTTTAGACAGACCAGTCCTCTGGGAAAGCTCAAATATGTCCAATACCAGATTTATCATTATGGAATAGTGATACTATAATATTCCAGCCTGTGCTGTGTTGGACCAGTCTGGGTGAATCAAGTGTTCCAGTCAAGGCAGGAAAACAATAACATGACAAGGTCTTTACAATCTATGCTGAGGATGAAGACCAGCTGCCAGTTTTCTAACAATCCCCTCCTTTGGGCAGAGTAATTATTGCCCTGTGCCAAGAGGTGACATCTCTCCAGTTGTGATATATTCTTCCCAGAATTGCAGGGTCATTGCCCAGAACGTCCCAGAATACACTGAAGAATTCTATGGTCAGCATGTCCTACTGTGGGGACTTATTTTTGGGGAGTTAGTTAAGAGTACTAATCAGCTCCTTTGAGCTCAAAGGAGCATCGAGCTTTGTGGCAAATCAGATCAGGAAAGAGAAAGGTGGAATAAAAGGCCTTTACATAGGCTGTAGTGTCCTTCAGATCTAAGACAAGATATGTCTTGTTGTCTAGCAGCACAAGAATGAACAGATTCCCATCCTTTTTTCCATTCTTCCTCTCCATTTCCCTATGGGATTATAAATTCTAAATTCATAAGATAAAGGAGCAGAATTAGGCCATTTGGTGCATCGAGTCTGCTCCACCATTCAATCATGGCTGATATGCTCCTCACCCCCATTTTCCTGCCTTCTCCCAATAACACTTCAACTCATTTAAAATCTGAATAACTCCTCCTCAAATTTACTCACTATCACAGCATCCACCACATTTGGGTAGTAAATTCCACAGATTCACAACCCTTTGGGAGAAGCAGTTACTCCTCAACTCTGTTTTAAATTTACTATCCCTTATCCTAAGATTATGACCTCTCACCTTAGAATGCCTCACAAGAGGAAGCAATCATTCCATCTCTATTTTATCCATACCCTTTATCATCTTCAATATCTCAATGTGATCTCCCCTCATTCTTCTAAATACCAGAGTGCATAGGCCTAACCTGTTCAATCTCTCTTCATACAACAAATTCCTCATCTCTGGGATCAATCTAATGAACCTCTTCTGAACAGCCTCCAATGCAACTACATCTTTCCTCAAATAAGGGGACCAAAACTGTGCACAATATACCAGGTGCGGTCTCACCAATGCCTTGTATAGTTGCAAGAATACTTCCTTCCTTTGTATTTTATCCATTTAGCTATAAAAGCCAAAATTCCATTCACTTTCTTTATTATCTGCTGTACCTGCATGTTAACTTTCTGTGAGTCATAAACAAGGACACCCAGATCTCTCTGTACCGCAGCACCCCTAAAGTCTCTCCCCATTTAGATAACAGGTTGCCTTCCCACTTTTCTGACCAAAATGCTTGACTTCACACTTATCCACATTGAACTCAATCTGGCACATTTTGGTCCAATCTTCTAACCTAGCTATATCCATTTGTAAAATTCTTATTTCGTCGTTACAATTTATCATCCTGCCTATTTTTGTGTCATTGCTGTCATGGTCCAGATTAAATCTCTTGCTCACATTATAAATTGTAAATCCCAGTTGACACTTATAAAGGGGTCTGTAATTAATTCAATGTGCCCTCAATTAAGTTCCCACCATAGTTAATCTTACTCAGAACCAGCGTTCTCAATGATATTTAATGTCAGGATGTGGTGCCAAATGGCATGATATCCTGCAACATGAAATCGCAGGCTCATCCTGCTCTAATTTTGAGCAGCTTTTATAATCCAGCCCACAATAGACAACATTTCTTCAGGAGTGCATAGACACATGAAGGAAAGTACAAAAATTCACAATCGTCTGTACTCATAGGAATTTAGAAGAATCAGAGAAAACCTTATTGAAACACGTACAATTATTAGGGGATTTGACAGAGTGGATGTGGATAGGTTATTACCCTTATGATAGAGTCCAGGTCAATAAGACATAAATCTGAAAATAAGGAGTTGCACATGTAAAACAGAAATAACGGAGAACTTCTCCTATCAGAGAATAGTGAACCTGGCATTCCAAACTCATATTCGCATCCCTCACACATCCTACTCATGTTCTCATTCCTCCTTTCCTCTTTACTCTTTCCCCATTAGCCCTTGCACACTCCTTCCTCTCACATTACACAGTCACTTCCAGCATAATCATGTCATCTCTCCAGCTCCTCTATCAAGATACTCCTTTTAATAACACTTCATTTCTTGACAGCATCCATTCTTGTCTGTTACTTTTCTCTGGGGCATTTTTTGCCTTAACTGGCATTTGTTGTGGTATTGTTTTACCCTTACTTTTCAGGTTACTATGCTCCAATAAGCTAATTTCAAGTGAGAACATTTTCCCTAAATTCTTGTGCATTTGTCAAAATCTGATTTTAACCGACCTTTATAGAAAAGCAGTGAGATGGGATATGTTCATCAACAGTTCTTTGAGAAGGTGACCAAACAACTGGATAAAGGTAAAGCGGTTGATGTGGTGTATATGGATTTCAGTAAAGCATTTGATAAGGTTCCCCATGGTAAGTTATTGCAGAAACTACAGAGGCATGGGATTGAGGGAGATTTAGCGGTTTAGATCAGAAACTGGCTGGCTGTAAGAAGACAGAGGGTGGTAGTTGATGGGAAATGTTGATCCTGGAGTTCAGTTACTAGTGGTGTACCACAAGGATCTGTTTTCATAAATGACCTGGATGAGATTGTAGAAGGATGGGTGAGTAAATTTACGGATGATACTAAAGTCAGTGGAATGGTGGATCGTGCTGAAGGATCCTGCAGGTTACAGAGATACATAGATAAGCTACAGAGCTGGACTGAGAGTTGGCAAATGGAGTTTAATGCGGAAAAGTGTGAGACGATTCACTTTGGAAGGAGTAACAGGAATAGAGAGTACTGGGCTAATGTTAAGATTCTTGGTCGTGTAAGGGAGAAGAGAGATCTCAGTGTCCATGTGCACAGATCCCTGAAAGTTGCCACCCAGGTTGATAGGGTTGTAAGGAGGTGTACGGTGTGTTAGGTTTTATTGGTAGAGGGATTGAGTTTCAGAGCCATGTGGTCATGTGGCAGCTGTACAAAACTCTAGAGTGACCACACTTGGAATATTGCATACAGTTCTGCTTGCCGCATTATTAGGAAGGATGTGAAGCATTGGAAAGGGTGCAGAAGAGATTTACCAGGATGTTGCCTGGTATGGAGGGAAGGTCTTATGAAGAAAGGCTGATGGATTTGAGGCTGTTTTCATTAGAGAGAAGACGGTTAAGAGATGACTTAACAGAAACAAAGATGATCAGAGGATTAGATTGGATGGACAGTGAGAGCCTTTTTCCTCTGATGGTGATGGAGGGGACATAGCTTTAATTTGAAGGGTGATAGATATAGGACAGATGTCAAAGGTAGGTTCTTTATTCAAGGAGTAGTAAGGGCGAGGAACTCCCTGCCTGCAACAGTAGTAGACTCGCCAACTTAAAGGGCTGGGCCAGAAATGATCCAAAAAATGCATAAATTAATCTTGCTCTCATCAAATTTGTATGAATAACCATAAAGTCAGATGAAAGTATTTCCTACTTTATCTTTGTCACAAAACATATTTAAAAGTAAACATTCTATATGAAATATCACTGATCAAAAAGTCACTAAACAATACTGAGAAAAAACTGAATACCTTGCGGCCATCTAGACAGCCAAAATAACTCAAGTTTACGAAACTACATTGCTTCTGCTTGCTGTGACATGTTAAACTTAACTGGATTTTTCTGTATTTGCGAGTCAAACCAGGAAATTATAACTGAATACTAAAAAAAAATTCATCATTTCCCATTATCAGAATTTTGTGAGTACAACAGAGAGGAGCTTTTACACAAATTGACTTTCATGATAAACAAGAATACTTTTGTTTTACAACAATATGAAAAGCATACAGACCAGTAGAAATGCTGACAACATGTCATTTATGCACAGTGTTCATTCAAGCTAATTGTACAAAATAAAAACACAATACAAACTCCATTCTTGAGCTGTTAATTCCACCCTTCCTCCTGGCCACTTTCTGAATCTGAACCAGCAACCTCGGTGTTCTTTTCCAACCTGAATTTAAGATTCTAATCCCATACTTCCCTAATGGCTAGAGAGTTTAGTTTCACCTCCATAAAGTAATCAGTCTCCTGCTAGTGCATTTGGAGAAGGAGGGTGCGCAAATACCACCAAATTCAAAGATGGGGAGTCAAAACGTGTTCCTGATTAAGAGCTCACGCTTGACTCTCCTGTTCCTCAAATGCAGCTTGACTGGCTGTGCTTTTCTAGCACCACACTTTTTGACCCTGATCTCCAGCATCTGCAGTCCTCACTTTCTCCTCAAAGACAGGGAACCCAGCACTTTGGTGTAAAAGACAGGATTATGTACTTGGAACTATCTTCAGCAATACTGCCGAGTGAATGATCCATCTAGCCTTCTCCTTAAGTCCCCAGCATCACACCTGCCAATCTTCAGACTGTTTGATTCTGTCCATGTGATATTGAGAAACAGCTGAAGGTACTGAAAGACTAAGCATCCTGACAACAGATCAGCAATAATACTGAAATGAGCTCTGGAGTTAACTCTGTTGCTAGACAAGTAGAGTTACAACACTGACATCTAGACAACAATGCGGTAAATTATCTAGGTTGTCTAATCCACAAAAATCAGGACAAATCAAAACCAACCAATTAGCATCCCATCAGTCTCTGTTAACCATCAAGGCAAAAGTGAAGACTGCAGATGCTAGAGATTAAAGTTGAGAGTGTGGTGCTGCAAAAGCACAGGTCAGGCAGCATCTGAGGAGCAGAAAAATCAACGTTTCGGGCAAAAACCCTTCATCAGGAATGAGACTGGGAGCCTCAGCACCACCCTCATGACCTTTCCCACTTGTCCATCTTCCTTCCCACCTATCCGGTCCACCCTCATATCGACCTATCATTACCCCCACCTCCATCCACCTATTGCACTCTCATCTACCTTCCCCCCAGCTCGACACCCCTCCCATTTATCTTTCCACCCCTGAGGCTCCCAGCCTCATTCCTTATGAAGGGCTTTTGCCCAAAACATCGATTTTTCCTGGTCCTCAGATGCTGCTTAACCTGCTGTGCTTTTCCAACACCACATTCTTGACTCTGTTAATCATCAGTAAAGTGACTGAAGGCTCCATCAGCTATTGGTTCAGTACTTGGTCAGTAGTAACCTGTTCATTCAGTTTGGCTTCAACCAGGATAATTCAGCTCTTGATCTCATTACAGCCTTAGTCCCACATGGACAAAAGTGTTCAACTCCAGAGACAAGGTCAGAGTGATGTGTTTGAGAAGCATTTGATAAAGGACTGCATCAACTCTTGACAAAATTTGCAAAACTGGAGTCAATAGGAATTGGGGGAAAATACCTGCACTAGTTAAAGTCCCACCTAACACAAGGAAGATGGTTGTGGTTGATGGAAATCATTCATTCCATTCCTGGGACATCAAATGCAGTTTCCTCAAGGTATTGTCTTAGGCCACTCAACTTGAGCAGCTTAATCATTAACCTTCCTTCCATCATAAATGAAAAGTGTGGATATTCACTGATGATTGCGCAATGGTCAGTCTCATTCATGGCTCTTCATTCTGAAGCAATCCATATCATATGCAGAAAGTTAATAACCAGGCTTAGACAATGGCAAGTAATATTCATATCACACAGTGCCAGGCAATGGTCTTATCGAGGTTTACAAAATTATGAGGGGTGTGGATAGGATAAATAGACAAAGACTGTTCTCTGGGCTGGGGGAGTCCAGAGTTAGAGGGCATAAGTTTAGAGTGAGTGGGGAAAGATATAAAAGAGACCTAAGGGGCAACTTTTTCACGCAGAGAGTAGTACGTGTATGGAATGAGCTGCCAAAGGAAGTGGTGGAGGCTGGTACAATTGCAACATTTAAAAGGCATTTGGATGGGTATATGAATAGGAAGGGTTCGGAGGGATATGCTGATTGCTGGCAGGTGGGACTAGATTGGGTTGGGATATCTGGTCGGCATGGACGCATTGGACCGAAGGGTCTCTTTCCAACGTGGCTTGATAGATCATAAGTTTTATTTTTTTGCTTTTTGAGAGTTGTGGAGGTCAGTCCTTGAACAAGTTCACAACTCTCAACTTCTGCCAATGTCCATTTAACAAAAGAATATATAATAGTTTATTACACAAGACAGAACTTTTGAAAATAACTCTTTAAAATAGCAGAAAGAAAAGTTTATCCCTTTTAGCCTAGCAAAAACTTTCTAGACACTCAAAACTCAGTGAAGAATCATCATGTTTTTCCATGCTAAATCTTCTTGCTCAGTTGGCATAGCTCGTTTTAGTTCTGGGCAATTTTTTGTGCATTTACTCAATGCCTTTTTCTTCAATTAATATCTGTCCCCAAGGCCTTTAAGCAAGCTGTTAACTCAGTTCACTATTACTGCTTAACATACATTCCTTAAATGTATGTCTTAAACAGCCTTGGAAGATGTTTCTTTGCCCCTGATAGCTCAGTGCTTTCTGACTCTGGAGATTTCTTCTAAGCAACTCAGGACTTCTCCTCAGCCCTGATTATTTTGAAGATTGAGGCGAATAGTGTGGTGCTGGAAAAGCATAGCTGGTCAAGCAGTATCCGAAGAGCAGGAGAATCAACGTTTTGAATATAAGCTCTTCATCAGCTAATGAAGCTCATTCCTGCTCCTCGGATGCTGCCTGACCAGCTGTGCTTTTCCAGCACCACATTGATCGACTCTGATCTCCAGCATCAGCAGTCCTCACTTTCTCCCTTGTTTTGAAGATTGATACCATCAACACTTCTGCTGTTATGAATTTCTTCTCTCTGAACCCGTTTATGGTATCCTCCCTGTCTATCTGTCTGCGTTTCTCTCTCTCTCTGGGTTGTAAAACTTTAAGTTAACAAACACTTTATCAATTCTCTCCCCAGATGCCTGGCTAGTCATTTAACTAAAATCAAAGGACTTCTTAGAAAATGGGTTAATGGGCCAAGGAGTGGTAAATGGAGTTTAATTTAGATAATGATTTGGAGACAGAGAGAGAAAAAAAAAGAGAGAGAGATGTATGATTTTTAAGGCAGGGCATTTATACTTAACAGTAGGGCCCTGGGGAGTATTGGCAAACAAAGAGACTTAGGGTTGTAGGTGCATAGTTCATTGAAAGTGGAGTCACAGGTAGTGAAGATGGCATTTGGCACGCTTGCCTTCATTGATCAGTGTACTGAGTACAGGAGTTGGGATACCATGTTTCAGCTGTAGTGAACATTTGTGAGGCCACTTTTAGAATACGGTGTTCAATTCTGGTCTCTCTGCTATAGGAAAGATGTTGTTAAATTTGGAAAGGTTCAGAAACTTTTTTTATTTTGTTTAGAGTAATGCAGATCTACAGCACGGAAGCAGACCCCTCGGTTCAACCAGTCCATGCCAACCAGCTATCCTAAATTAACCTGGTTCCATTTGTCAGCATTTGATCCATGTCCCTCTAAACCCTTACTGTTCATACACTCAGCCAGATGCTTTTCAAATGTTGCAATTGTACCAGCCTCCATCACTTAAGATTCACAAGGATGTTGCCAGGATTGAAGGGTCGGAGCTATTGGGTAAGGCTGGAAAGGCCAGGGGTTTTTTTCCTGGAATGTTGGAGGCTGGAGGATGATCTTATTGAGGTTTATAAAATCATAAATGGTTTTATGGGCATGGATAGGGTGAATGGCAAAGGTTTAGGGGAGTCCAAAACTAGAGGGTGTAGGCTTAAGGTGAGATTTTAAAGGAACCCGAGGGACAATGTTTTCATGCTGAGGGTGGTATGTGTATGAAATGAACTGCTGAAGGAGATGGTGGATACAATTACAAATATTTATATGGCATCTGGATGGGTATATGAATAAGAAGAACTTAGAGAGATTTGGCCAAATGCTGGCAAATGGGACTAGATTAGTTTAGGATATCTGGTTGGCATCGACAAGTTGGGCCAAATAGTCTGTTTCCGTGTTATATAACTCTATGATTCTATAAAAGCTGTTTTTTAAACTCAATGTTCAAATTTACTTTCTAATCTTCCAAAAAAAATCAACTATTCACAGAACTGAAAACTATTGTCCATTTTTCTTCCACTTTAGAACCCTAATTCCATAATAATAATAATAATAATAATAATAATAGTGGGAATCATCACACAATAGTTCCAACCCTTTCATGCCAGGCTCTATCTTCTCTTTCATTAACATAAGCTTATCTAAAATTCAACATCAAGTCCCATTTATCCACTACCTTTCTGCGAACCTACCTAAAATTGCTACCATTCCATCATGCCCATTTTTAAAATTCTTATTGTTGCATTAAAATCATTCCATGGCCTCTCTTTTCCCTAAAAAGAAGAAACAATTTAATCAGAATTGGTGACATCAGAAAAATATCTTCCCTTAACTTATCATAAAAATCTCAATCAAGCATATTCAGTGGAAGTTAAATTGAAGAAACCTTGGTAACTGTTAATGCAGTATCCCCATTGTGAAGAATGAATTTGTCATTCTTGGAGTTCAGCAAAGATTCATAATGAGGCCATTAAGTGTTCAAGATGGCAGTGGTGGCAGGGTAGACAATGTTGAGGCTCTGTGCCCATACACTCCGCTCCTGCACACTTGATGGCCACATTCTGCTTTGTGTCTTTTTTTTGTTTGTTTTGTTTCTTCATTTCTCTTTAGTACCAAAAGTAAACATTTTGTTCTTTTCTGTGGCTACAGTGGAGAAAGGCAGTTGCAAGGGCCTACTGCGGAGGCAGCAGCGTGGTAGATCCAAATGTCCATTCCTCATGACCATAATGGCCATAGCTTCGTCAGACACTTCATTGTCAGTGAGTCTGATCCATTCCTCCTATGGCGATGCAGCATTTTCAGCTTCTTTCCTCGTGGCTTTGGGCAGTGACTAAAGTGGTGGGTCAAGTCTGTCCCTTCTTGCTGTGGTGGCAATGCAGTGCCTTCGTTGAAAGCTTCAGCAGTGGCAGAGTGGTGTGCCTGGTCCGGAAATCCATGCTTTGGTGGCTTCAGGGGCAGCTTCGGCAGCAGCATCCCATAGCCACTCACAGAAACCCAGATGCCGTGGAGGAAACGAAAGATAAACTTTGTCCTAACCTTGTCTCAATTACCTCTTTTTATAACTTCTGTAAATAAAATGGTGCTGAATTGTGGCAACTTATACACATCTCACTGTATTTTCATAAATACAAGTGACACTAAATTGCTATTTAATCTGGAAAAACAGATGTCTGTGTGGAGTTTGCACGTTCTCCCCATGTCTGTGTGGGTTTCCACCGGAAGGTGCTCTGGTTTCCTCCCAAAATTCAAAGATGTGCAAATTATGTGGATTGGATGTCCTAAATTACTCATAGTTATAGAATCCCCACAGTATGGAAACTGGCAGTTCAGACCAACAAGTCTACAGCAACCCTCCGAAGAGTATCCCAACCAAAACCTAATCCTCTACCCTATTACTCTGACAACTGCACCTAACCTACACATTCCTGAGCACTATGGGCAATTTAGCATGGCCAATTCACCTAACCTGCACATGTTTAGATTGTGGGATAAAACCAGAGCACCCAGAGGAAACCCATGTAGAAATAGGGAGAATGTGCAACCTCCACACAGATAGTCGACAAGGCTGGAATCGAACCCAGGTTCCTGGGGCTGTGAGGCAGCAGTGCTAACCACTGATCCACCATGCTGCCCAAGTGTTCAGGGATGTGTACAAAGAACAAAAGAATATTACAGCACAGGAACAGGCCCTTTGGCCCTCCAAGCCTGTGCCAATCCAGATCCTCTATCTAAACCTGTCACCTATTTTCTAAGGAGCTGTATCCCTCTGTTCCATGTCCATTCATGCATCTGTGTAGATACATCTTAAATGACGCTCCATTGGCAATGCATTTATTCTCTACATAAAGAACTTTCCACGCATATCTCCCTTAAACATTACCCTCCTCATCTTCAACTCATGCCCCTAGTAATTGAGTCCCCCACTCTGGGAAGATGCTTCTGGCTATCCAACCTGTCTATAGCTCTCATGATGAGTTTTGAGAAGATTTGTAGCTCAGGTTGAGGTTTTGGATGTAGGTTTGCTTGCAGAGCTGGAAGGTTCATTTCCAAACATTTTGTTACCCTACTAGTGGGCCTCAGGCAAAGCAATGCTGAAAATTCCTGCTTTCTATTTATATCTTTGGGTTGGTGATGTTATTTCCTGTGGTGAAGTCACTTGCTGTTTCTTTTCTCAGGGGATGGTAGATGGGGTCTAGCTCGATGTGTTTGTTGAGAGAGTTCCGGTTGGAATGCCATGCTTCTAGGAATTCTCGTGCGGATCTTTGTTTGGCTTGTCCTAGGATGGATGCATTGTCCCAGTTGAAGTGGTGTCCTTCCTCATCCAAATGTGAGGGTACTCGTGAGAGAGGGTCCTGTTTTTTTGTGGCTAGTTGGTGTTCATGTATCCTGGTGGCTAGTTTTCTGCCTGTTTGTCCAATGTAGTGTTTGTTACAGTCCTTGCACGGTATTTTGTAAGTGGCATTTGTTTTGCTCGTTGTCTGTATAGGGTCTGTAATTGGGACAACACATCCATCCTAGGACAAGCCAAACAAAGACACACACGAGAATTCTTAGAAGCATGGCATTCCAACCGGAACTCTATCAACAAACACATTGAAGTTAGACCCCATCTACCATTCCCTGAGAAAAGGAAGTGACTTCACCACAGAAAACAACATCACCAACCCAAAGAAACCCAAAGGTATAAATAGAAAGCAGGAATTTTCAGCATTGCTTCGCTTGAGACCCACTGAAGATGTTACCTAGTAGGGTAACGAAACGTCTGGAAATGAACCTTCCAGCTCAGCGAGCAAACCTATATCCAAAAGCTCTCATGATTTTGTAGACCTCAATCAGGTCTCCCCTCAACCTCCATCCTTATAATTAAAATAATCCTAATCTACTCAACCTCTCTTCATAGCTAGTGCCTTCCATACCAAGCAACATCCTGGTGAACCTCCTCGGCACCCTCTCCAAAGCATTCACATCCTTTTGGTAATGTGGTGACCAGAACAGTACGCAGTATTCCAAATGTGCCAAATCAGTCTTATACAACTGTATCATGACCTGCCAACTCTTGTACTCAATATCCCGTTCAATGAAGGAAAGCATGCGATATGGCTTCTTGACCACTCTTTTGACCTGAGCTGCCACCTTCAGGGTACAATGGACCTGAACACCCAGATCTCTGTACATCAATTTTCACCAGGGCTTTTCCATTTACTGTATAGTTTGCTCTTGAATTAGATCTTACAAAATGCATTTGCCTGGACTGAACTCCATCTGCCATTTCTTTGCCCAACTCTCCTATCTATATTCTGCTGCATTCTCTGACAATCCCCATCATATCTGCTACTCCACTAATCTTAGTGTCATCTGCAAACATGCTAATTAGACGACCTATACCTCATTTATGTATATCACAAACAACAGTGGTTCCAACACTAATCTCTGTGGAACACCACTGGTCACAGTTCTCCATTTTGACAAACTCCCTTCTACTACTACTCTGTCTCCTGTACTCCATGCAACTTCACTTTCTCCATCAGCATACCATGGGGAACCTTATCAAACACCTTACTGCAGATCATATATATGACATCTACAGCCCTTCCCTCATCAATCAACTTGGTCACTTCCTCAAAGAATTCTATTTAGTTGGCAAGATATGACCTTCCCTGCACAAAACCATGTTGCTTATTACTGACAAGCCCATTTTCTTCTAAATGGGAATAGATCCTACCCTCAGCATCTTCCCTACCACTGACGTCAAGCTCACCGATCTATAATTATCTGGATTACCTTAAACTTCTTAAACAGGGGGACAATGTTAGCAATTCTCCAGTCCTCTGGGACATCACCCATGTTCAAGGATGCTGCAAAGATATCTGTTAAGGCCCCAGCTATTTCCTCTCACGCTTCTCTCAGTAACCTGGGATAGATCCCATCTGGACCCGGGGACTTGTCTACCTTAATGCCTTTTAGAATTCCCAACACTTCATCCCTCCTTATGCTGTCTTGACCTAATGTAATCAAACATCTATCCCTAACCTCAACATCCGTCATGTCCCTAGCCTCGGTGAATACTGATGCAAAGTACTCATTAAGAATCTCACCTGTAAATACGAGACAGTTGTATCTATTTTATTTATTTCAAGTTTATTTAAAGTTGAGTTAAGTAAGTATGAGACAATTGTATCCTGTAGAGTAATAGGTAGTTTATTGTTAACATTACTATAGTATAATACTGTGACATCATTTGTTCTTCTGTATTTTTATAATTTCTTTTCCTTTTTTAAAACAGTAAAATCTTTTTTCAATAACTTCATATTTTAAAAAGGACACTCACCCATTTTCTCTGACTCCATGCACAACTTTCCTCCTTTGTCCATGAGTCGGCCAAGTTACCCTCTTGCTCCTTATGTATGAATAAAAGGTTTTGGGATTTTCCTTAACCCTGTTTGCTAAAGATATTTCATGACCCATTTTAGCCTTCTTAATTCCTTGTTTCAGATTGGTCCTATTTTCCCAATATTCTTCCAAAACTTTGTCTGTTTTTGGTCGTCTAGACCTTATATATTCTTCCTTTTTCCTCTTAGCTAGTCTCACAATTTCACCTGTCATCCGTGGTTATCTGATCTTGCCATTTCTATTTCTCATGTTCACAGAGACATGTCTGTCTTGCACTCTAATCAACCTCTCTTTAAAAGTATCCCACATTTCAAATATGGATTTCCCTTCAAACAGGTGTTCTTAATCTACATTCCCCCAACTCCTGCTGAATTTTGGTATAGTTGGCCTTTCCTAATTTAGCACTCTTCCTTTCAGGCCACTCATCTTTGTCCATGAGTATTCTAAAACTTATGGTATTGTGATCGCTATTCCCAAAATAGTCTCTGACTGAAACTTCAACCACCTGGCCGGGTTAATTCCCCAACACCAGGTCCAGTATGGCCCCTTCCTGAGTTGGACTATTTACATATTGCTTTCGAAATCTCTCCTGGATGCTCCTTACAAATTCTGCTCCACCTAACACTAGGTGAATCCCAGTCAATGTTGGGAAAATTAAAATCACGTATCACCACTACCTTGTTGCTCCTCCATCTTTCCGTAATCTGATTACATATTTGCACCTCTATTTAATGCTTGTTGTTGGGAGACCTGTGGTACAGCCCCAAAATTGTTACCGCACCATTCCTATTTCTGCACTCTGCTCATATTGCCTCACTGCTCAAGTCCTCCATTGTGCCCTCCTTCAGCACAGTTGTGATATCCTCTCAGATCAGTAATGCAACTCCTCCACCCCTTTTACCTCCCTCTCTATCCTACCTGAAGCATCTATATCCTGGGATAGCTTTAGCCTGCCAATCAAGGCCTTCCCTCAAACAAGTCTCTGTAGTAGCAATAACATCATAATCCAAGATACTAATCCAAGTCCTACAGTCATCTGCCTTATCTAGTACACTTCTCGCATTAAAACAAGGGCACCTCAGCCCATCTGTCCCTTTGTGTTCATCATCATTGTGTTAAAGATTTAGATGGAGAAGAATTTCTTAAGTGCATACAAGACAATTTTCTGATTCAGTATGTGGATGTACTTACTAGAGAAGGTGCAAAACTTGACCTATTCTTGGGAAATAAGGCAGGGCAGGTGACTGAGGTGTCAGTGGGGGAGCACTTTGGAGCCAGCGACCATAATTCTATTAGTTTTAAGATAGTGATGGAAAAGGATAGACCAGATCTAAAAGTTGAAGTCCAAAATTGGAGAAAGGCCAATTTTGACGGGATTAGGCAAGAACTTTCGAAAGCTGAATGGAGGCAGATGTTCGCAGGTAAAGGGACGGCTAGAAAATGGGAAGCCTTCAGATATGAGATAACAAGAATCCAGAGAAAGTATATTCCTGTCAGGGCGAAAGTGAAGGCTGGCAGGTATAGGGAATGTTGGATGACGAAAGAAATTGAGGGTGTGGTTAAGAAAAAGAAGGAAGCAAGAGTATAAAGGCAGTAGGAGTATACTTAAGAGGGAAATCAGGAGAGCAAAACGGGGACATGAGATAGCTTTGGCAAATAGAATTAAGGAGAATCCAAAGGGGTTTTACAAATATATTAAGGACAAAAGGGTAACTAGGGAGAGAATAGGGCCCCTCAAAGATCAGCAAGGCGTCCTTTGTGTGGCGCCACAGAAAATGTGGGAGATACTAAATGAATATTTTGTATCAGTATTTACTGCGGAAAAGGATATGGAAGATGTAGACTGTAGGGAAATAGATGGTGACATCTTGCAAAATGCCCAGATTACGGAGGAGAAAGTGCTGGATGTCTTGAAACTGTTAAAAGTGGATAAATCCCCAGGACCTGATCCGGTGTAGCTGAGAACTCTATGGGAAGCTAGAGAAGTGATTGCTGGGCCTCTTGTTGAGATATTTGTATCATCGATAGTCACAGGTGAGGTGCTGGAAGACTGGAGGTTAGCAAACATGGTGGTTAAAAAGGGCGGTAAAGAGAAGCCAGGGAACTATAGACTAGAGAGCCTGACCTTGGAGGTGGGCAAGTTGTTGGAGGGAATCCTGAGGGACAGGATGTACATATATTTGGAAAGGCAAGGACTGATTCAGGATAGTCAACATGGCTTTGTGCGTGGGAAATGATGTCTCACAAACTTGATTGAGTTTTTTGAGGAAGTAACAAAGAAGATAGATGAGGGCAGAGCAGTAGATGTGATCTATATGGACTTCAGTAAGGCGTTCGACAAGGTTTCCTATGGAGGCCTTGACCAGTGGAGTGCCACAAGGATTGGTGCTGGGTCCTCTCCTTTTTGTCATTTACATAAATGATTTGGATGCAAGCATAAGAGGTACAGTTAGTAAGTTTGCAGATGACACTAAAATTAGAGGTGTAGTGAAGACAGTTACCTCAGATTACAACAGGACCTTGACCAGATCGGCCAATGGGCTGAGAAGTAGCAGATAGAGTTTAATTCAAATAAATGCGAGGTCCTGCTTATTGGGAAAGCAAATCTTAGCAGGACTTGTACACTTAATGGTAAGGTCCTAGGGAGTGTTGCTGAACAAAGAGACCTTGGAGAGCAGGTTCATAGCTCCTTGAAAGTGGAGTCGCAGGTAGATAGGATAGTGAAGAAGGTGTTTGGTATGTTTTCCTTTATTGGTCAGAGTATTGGGTACAGGAGTTGGGAGGTCATGTTGCGGCTGTACAGGACATTGATTAGACCACTGTTGGAATATTGCATGCAATTCTGGTCTCCTTCCTATCGGAAAGATGTTGTGAAACTTGAAAGGGTTCAGAAAAGATTTACAAGGATGTTGCCAGGGTTGGAGGAGCTGAGCTACAGGGAGAGGCTGAACACCTGGGGCTGTTTTCCCTGGAGCGTCACAGGCTGAGGGGTGACCTTATAGAGGTTTACAAAATTATGAGGGGCATAGATAGGAGAAATAGACAAAGTCTTTTCCTTGGGGTCGGGGAATCCAGAACTAGAGGGCATAGATTTAGGGTGAGAGGGGAAGGATGTAAAAGAGACCAAAGGGGCAACTTTTTCACGCAGAGGGTGGTACATGTATGGAATGAGCTGCCAGAGGATGTCGTAGAGGCTGGTACAATTGCAACATTTAAGAGGCATTTGGATGGTATATGAATAGGAAGGGTTTGGAGGGATATGGGCCGGATGCTGGCAGGTGGGACTAGATTGGGTTGGGATATCTGGTCGGCATGGACGGGTTGGACCGAAGGGTCTGTTTCCATGCTGTACATCTCTATGACTCTATCTGCTCCCGGCTTACACTTCCCCTTAGTCACGCTGACTTCATTATCTAGTTCCTTACAGGCTTTAGTTACTACCTCCTTGCTATCCACTAACTTCATTTGGTTCCCACCCCACCCCTTCCACATTAGTTTAAACCCTTCCCAACAACGTTAGCAAAAGCACCCCGAAGACATTGGTTCCAGTCCAGCCCAGGTATAGACCATCTAATTTGTAATAGACCCTTCTCCCCCAGAACCAGTCCCAATATCCCAAACATCTGAACCCCTACCTCATGCACCAACTCTCAAGCCATGGATTCATCCTGCCTATTCTTTCATTTTTACTCTGACTAGCACATGGCACTGGTAGCAATCCTGAGATCACTGTCTCTGATGTCCTACTTTTTAAACTTGGCTCCTAACTCCCTAAATTCAGCTTGTCGGACCTCATTCTGTTTTTTTGCCTAAATCATTGGTGCCTATATGCATCAGAACATCTGGCTGTTACCCTCTCCCTTCAGAATGTTCTGCAGCCGAGGAGGTGACATACCATTCATGAGTTTCGCTTTCGACCAAGGAACCACCTACCTACTCCCCTTACAATTGAATGCCCTATGACTACAGCCCTTCCACTCTTCTTACCACCGTACTGTACAGCAGAGCCAGCCATAGTGCCATGAACCTGGCTACTGCTGCCTTCCCCTGGTGAGCCATCTCCCCGAAAAGTATCCAAGATGGTATACCTGTTTTGGAGGGAGATGATTGCAGGGGACACCTGCACTGCCTTCCTGCTCTTTCTCCACATTTTGGTCACCCATTCCCTTTCTCCCTCAGCAATCCTAATCTGCAATGTCACCAATTCACTAAACGTGCTATCCACTATCTACTGAGCATCATAGATGCTCCAAAGTGAATCCATCCACAGCTCCAGAGTCGTACAGTGGGCAGTGAAGAAAGCTAATGGCATGCTGCCTTCATAACAAGTGGGATTGCATATAGGAGGAAAGAGGTCCTCCTGCAGCTATACAGGGCCCTGGTGAGACTGCACCAGGGGGTATTGTGTGCAGTTTTGGTCTCCAATTTGAGGAAGGACATTCTGGCTATTGTGGGAGTGCAGAATAGGTTCACGAGCTCAATTCCTGGAATGGCGGGACTATCATATGTTGAAAGATTGGAGCGACTGGGCTTGTATACACTTGAGTTTAGAAGGATGAGAGGGGATCTGATTGACACGTATAAGATTATTAAAGGATTGGACACTATGGAGGTAGGAGGCATGTTTCCGCTGATGGGTGAATCCAGAATCAGAGGACACAGCTTAAAAATAAGGGGTAGGTCATTTAGAACAGAGTTGAGGAGAAACGTCTTCACCCAGAGAGTGGTGGATATATGGAGTGCTCTGTCCCAGAAGGCAGTGGAGGCTAAGTCTCTGGATGCTTTCAAGAAAGAGATGGATAGAGCTCTTTAAAACAGTGGAATCGAGGGTTATAGGGATAAGGCAGGAACAGGATACAGATTGTGGATGATCAGCCATGATCATAATGGTGGTGCCAGCTCGAAGGGCTGAATGGCCTACTCCTGCATCTATCGTCTATTGTCTATTTTCATGTGGTCGAACAAGAGCTACAACTGGACACACTTCCTCCTTGCGAAGGAGTCAGGGGCATCAGCCATGTCCCTGAGCTCCCACATTGAGCAACAGGAGCATAACATGGGTCTGAGATCTCCTGCCATTTTCTATCTTAAACTTAATTTAGTCCAACTATAATATCAAATAATAGATTAATGAAAAAAGAAAAAAAGAAAATTTTTTACCAATCACACAATTAAAAAAATAGAAAACACACCACAAAGTCTTTTGTTTTGGTTAGAGGAGGAGAGCAGGTGGGAGACACTACACGTGTAGTGTCTTGGGTTCAGCCACTGCCCAAAGGCATCAGTTCACTCACTTTCCCAGAGCACAATTCGACTGCTCCCACTCACTCCTCACTCTTATCGCTCCCACTGCTGCTGCAAAATGGAAGCTGCTGGTTCTCAAGGTAAGTCCTTTCAGAGAGAAATTTATCTTCCTGGCAGCCCCCCGCTCTCATCACTCCCGCTGCTGCTGAAAATGGAAGTGCTTACTCTTGAGATAAGTCCTTTTAGAGGGAAATTTACCTTCCCAGCAGCCCCCAGTCCTTGCTCTCAACACTCCTGCTGTGTAGGTTAGGTGCATTAGCCATGGGAAATGCAGGGTTACAGGGACAGGGGGGGTGGGTGTCGGTGGAATGTGCTTCAGACAGTTGGTGTGGACTTGTTGGGCCTAATGACCTGTTTCCACACTGTGGGGATTCTATATAAAAAGTCTGCTCATGAGTTCAGCCTGCCCCTGTTGACACATTTGCCAGACACCTTGAAAATCAAGGCTCGGCTGAGCTTCAAGTCTGACTGGTGCATTCAGTGAGGAATTATTTACATAACTTGGAGGGAACTATGAGCTTTGTTGTTTTATTACCTTGGAATAACACTAACCTTGTTTGAAATTGTTTCTCTATGTCTGAATATTAATTTGCACTGGGTTAGAAGTTTCCTAAATGGGACTTTCAGTTTGACTGCCAAAACTGTCAATGTCATCTAAGGAACATTATCTTTTTAAAAAACATTTCAAGACTTGCCAATGTTAATATATGATGCATGGTTGTATACTAGTACATATTGGTTAGTGGGCATGTGGACAGGCTGGAATGTAAGAAACATGGTACATGGAAGGAGCATGAGAGATATGAGGGACTTATGAGAAGACAGGAGGGGGCACAGAGACAGCATGTGGATGATGGTGAGGGCTCAAAGCCTATCAACTATGAATATAACTGGTCCAATGTCCCAATAAACAGAGCTTTGCATTCTAACCTGCTGGCACGGTCATCCTTCCAACTTCAGAGGGAGCCGGCATGTTTCTAGCCCATGTCCAGATTCTCAATGGGACCACGGAGTTCTGAAAATTCCTAACTTCCAATAATTGCTTAGACCTTTGAGAATAAGAGTTGAAAAGTCATGTTGAAGCTGTTCAGGACATTGGTGAGGCCTCTTCTAGAATACTCTGTCCAGTTCTGGTTGCACAGTTATGGAAGGATATTATTATGCTGAAGAGATTTATCAGGATGTTGCCGAATATGGAAGGCTTGAAATATGAAGAAAGGTTAGATAGGCTGGGACCTTTTTCACTGGAGTGTGGAAGGTTGAGTGGCAACCTTATAGAAGTTTATAAAATAATGAGGGGTATAGGTAGAGTTAATGGTATTGTCTTTTCCCTAGGATGGGTGATTTCAAGACTAGGGTGGCATAATTTTAAGGCGAGGAGAAAACTTTAAAAAAAAAAGAGGCAAATCTTTTTTACACAGAGGGTGGTTTGCATGTAGAATGAACTTCCTAAGGAAGTGGTGGATGTGGGTACAATTACTACGTTTAAAAGACATTTGAATAAGTACATGAATAAAGTGGTGCTGGAAAAGCACAGCAGTTCAGGCAGCATCCGAGGAGCAGTAAAATTGACGTTTCGGGCAAAAGCCCTTCATCAGGATAGGGCTTTTGCCCGAAATGTCGATTTTACTGCTCCTTGGATACTGCCTGAGCTGCTGTGCTTTTCCAGCACCACTCTAATCTCGACTCTGGTTTCCAATATCTGCAGTCATTGTTTTTACCTAAGTACATGAATAGAAAAGGCTTGGAGGGACATGCGCCAGAGCAAGCAGGTGGAACTAGTTTAGTTTGGGATTATGTTCGGCATGGACTGGTTAGCCCAAAGGGTGTGTTTCTGTGCTGTATGACTATGACCTGCTCCTTTGATTAAAATCCAGCTCAATGTTTCAGTCAATGACCTTTTATTAGAGCTGGGAAAAGTTAGAAATGTGATAGGCTTTAAGCATGTGAAAGAAGAGTGGATGGGAATTTGAACAAACTTACATCTGTGAAAGGGTGGAGAGCAGGAGAGAATAAATGACAAAAGAGTTGGAAGGCTAAAGGGAGTGGTAATTGGGCAAGTACAGAATTGCCTGGAAGATGTATGAAAGCAGAATGAGCAACAGTTATGCAAAAGACAAAGGAAGAAAAAAGCAAGTGAATAAATTAAAAACTAGCAAATAAAAAGCAAACAAAAAAGGCAGAGGTTATAGTCTGAAACCATTATACTCAATTTGAATAGAAAAATTGCTGTTGATAGGTGAAATGCTGTTCTTTGAGCTTCTAGTGGGTTCATTGGAACAGTACAGGAAGCTGAGAATGAAGAGGTCCAAATGGAACAAGGTGCAGAATTGAAACGACAAGATGACTGGAAGTTCTAGGTTCTGGATTAGTGGTGCTGGAAGAGCACAGCAGTTCAGGCAGCATCCAAGGAGCTTCGAAATCAATGTTTCAGGCAAAAGCCCTTCATCAGGAATACCCTGTCAACAGATTGAAGCTGTTTTGCAAAATCACCTTAATCCTACAGTCTGTCATTCCCTGTCCAAACTCCTCTGCCTACTCAACTCTTAAGACAACTTCTTCAAAGTAATTTATTTGACCAAACTTTTTTTTTACAAATTGTACCTCTGTGAATCTCTTTGGAAATTTTTGGAATTCATGTTAAAACTACAATGTAAATGCAAATTATTATTAGTTCTTTATTTATTTCAACATAGAGTCGAATTGATTACATATATTTTTAAACAATTGCTTTTATAAAGTGTTTTTTACTAGCCCGGATGGTCAAAAAAAAAATTTCAGAGCCTTTAGAAGTGTAGTCAACTGCTGAAACGTAGAGAAACAACAATAAATGTTCTTACAGAAAAGTCCCACAAACAGCAGTGACAAAGTTATCAGTTACTATTTTTTAGTTGGCAAGGGGTGATCAGAACCTGGGAAGTTGGGGAGAGGGGAGAGCAGAACACAGAGCAGAGGTGGCTGCATCAGGAGCCAGGAGCGAAGCAGAGTGAGCGTCAAAGGGAGAGAGCCAGGGGAATTGCAAAAGAAGGGAGACAGAGGGGCTCCTGTGTTTGGGCCCTCCTTGTCAGCCTCTCTCCTGGCTCATAGGCCCACCTTGCCACTCCATCCCTCCCTACTCTGGCTCCTGGACCCTCCTTGTTGTCGTTGATCCACTGTGTCTGGGCCATCTTCCCTCCTTGCTCCAAGCGATTTCCCTCTGCCATTCAGCATCCTCTCTCCCCACCATTTCAAAATTGCAGCATAAACTACACATATGCAATAGTGCTTTTGAACATGATGTCACTTGTAAAATACATGTGATGATATACAGTGTTTGGAAAAGTGTGCATGCTTGTTTCTGAAGTAGTTGCAGGTGGCAGGAAGCATTGCCATTAAGAATATTGCCCTCATCTCAATAACACAAAGATAATGCAAGGTCCTTTAAAAAAAATTGCAGCTCTCATTTTTTTCTTGCTCAAAGGTTGGTTCTGAGACATGACACATTGTATTCAAGATCAGCAATGTATATACTGCAAAGATGCAGAACACAGCATTGTGTGTTGTATGGATCAATTTGACAACAGATGGAATCAGAACACGTTCAATATTGGATTTTTGGAAAGAAAACAGGAACATGTCGCTTTCAGGTTTAGGAGGAAACTATGGGCAAACATTTCCCAGCCCTTAAGTGGCAAGGAAGTTGGGAAAATATGGAACAATCTGATTCTTGATATCAAGAAAAACAAATTCCAATTTTCCTTTAATTTCTGAATCTTGCTATAAGCACAGCTACCTTATTTCTAATATTTTTGCATCTCATTAATAGCTAACCTTACTTCATTTTGATGCAGCTTGCAATCCTCCCCCTCTGTCCTGAGAAGCCATATAGTGCCAAATCCAGACAGCTTACCAATTGTTTTCCTTCATCTACCAAAGTTGGCATCAGCAAACAAAAACCCTCACCCCATTATGATAGCTACCAACCTAGGATCCACTTCAGCCTTTTAGGACTTCACTTTGAAGCTCAGGGACAGTTTTGACTTGCATGCTCCTGCTAGATTGCTTTCCAGAGGGATATATGGCTACCTCATGTATTTATACAGGACTCATTTTATAGCTCTAAGTCTCATTCCTTAGTACTCATTCATTTTGCACTTGGAGTGCAGGAAGGTTTAAGTAGTTGAGGAAGATGAGGTGGGTGACAGCTATTGAGTGAAGGTGTTGCATGCAAAGGTCAAGTTGGTAGCTCATGTGTTGGTGAGGTTTGTGTGCATTAGCAGAGTGAGAACGATTGTGAGATCACAGACATAAGATGATGGCACTTAACCTTGCAGGGCACAGAAGTTCACTGACCTTTTTCCTGTACTGCTGTGCATTCCATTTGACACTGGGGACATCATTAATGGAGGCAGCTATCTGTGTCCAGGCTGGCTGCATTTGGTTTCTTAACTGCCTTTGGTGGTTCACAAAGTACAGGACAACCATCCTATTTACTACTCATTGACCATGGCTTTGAGATCCCTCTCTGGATAGGTAGGTGCCAGCTTCCCTTGCAGCATCTGAGATAGAATACAGCCGGGTTTTAAATATGGTGCTTCTGCCTAGACCAGAGGCAATGGGAATTTTATCTCTCCAGCCACGTTATTACATGAGAAGAGCATAAGAGAGGTACAATTACTGATGTGAGGAGCAGAAGACAGCATGGGAGTAGTCACTGTAAGCAGTGATGGAACAACCTCCACAAAACCCTATTAAAAAAACCCTTAGCCAAAAATGAGAAAATTAAGCCCTATTTTATAGGGACGTGACCAGAAACAAACCAGAAATTAACTGGATGTAAAAACAGATTTTGATTAACATATCAAAAGCAAGAAAAACCTTGTGTTTAAATAGCACCCTTTCATAATCTTGGGACAACTCAATACTGTATATACTTTGCTGTGAGTTAAGTACATTTGAAGTGAAATCACTATTGTAATTTCATGAACAATGGCAGCCAATTTATATCCTGATAAAGGGTTCTTGCCTGAAATGTCAATTCCCCTGCTCCCCGGATGCTGCCTGACCTGCTGTGCTTTTCCAGCACCCCACTCTTGACAGCAATTTATGGTTTACAAATACATGAGCACATAATTTACTTTCATGATGTTGGTCGAGGGAGAGATATTAACAAGGACATCAGAAGAATTCCTTGAAAGAGAAGTCACAGGTAGATAGGGTAATGAAAAAGGCATTTTGAATGCTTTCCTTTATTGGTCAGTGCACAGAGTATAGGAGTTGGGAGGTCATGTTGCGGCTATACAGGACATTGGTTAGGTAGACCACTTTTGCAATATTGTGTGCAATTCTGGTCTCCCTGCTATAGAAAAGATGCTGTGAAACTTGAAAGGGTTAAATAAATATTTATAAGAATGTTGTTGGAGTTGGAGTTGGAGGGCTTGAGCTAAATTGGCTGGGGCTATTTTCTCTGCAGCGTCGGGCACTGAGGGGTGACCTCATAGAAGTTTATAAAATCATGACGGACATGGACAGGGTAAATAGACAAGGTCTTTTCCCTGGCGTGGGGGTCTCCAAAACTAGAGGCCAAAGGTTTAAGGTGACAATGAAAAGATTTAAAAGGGACCCAAGAGAAACTTTTTCACGCAGGTGGTTCAGGTATGGAATTAACAGAGAGGAACGGTACAGGCTGGTACAATTCTAACATTTAAAAGGCATCTGGATGGGTATATGAATAGGAAGTATTTAGAGAGATATGGGCAAAATCCTGGTAAATGAGACTACATTAATTTAGGATATGTGGTTGGCATGGACGGGTTAGACTGAAGGATCTGTTTCTGTGCTGTACACTTCTCTGACTCTATGACTCTAATATTCCCCTCTCCTCTTCAAATATTGGATAAGGGTAAAATGCAAACTCATTCTTGCATTCCCCGCAACTGTAATTTTCATATTTTCCTTTTGGTAATGGATCAGTGATTTGATGCAGCATTGATGCCACCAGTGTAGCATAAGACAGCAAATGGGTTGACTGGCAGATATGCTCAGCATTGTACTTGAAAACCAATTTCTAATTTCAGCATTCTTCTTTCTGTGTATCTCAGATAAATTATATACATTGCCATGAATTTTATGGTATCAACTTCAATGTTGCTATCCTAAGGTTACATGTTCCTGGGAGTTGAATGGAACTCACGGGAGGGGTGTATGAGTGGCCTGAGCCTCCCCATGTTCTCAACCTGCCCACTGCCTCTACAATCACTGCTCTCAGATAGGCTCCCATGATGATAGGCTCACAGCAACGTCAGGCTAACAGTCCCAGTGGGAGACGTGGGCATTGTCTGGATAGGCGATGAACAAGAGGGCAACTTAACATAGCTACTGCCTACAAGATGTTAATTAACCAAATCTAAAGGGTTGGAGTGCCATCAGGCTGAACAGCGGGGGCTGCAATCTTTCATCTGAGGCCTTGTGCCCTTGGTTTCTTGCTGGAAGGCAGCATTGACTGAGTGAATAGACTCTGCACCATAAAGCTTCAATGTCAGTAGAATATCAGTGTCAGGACAAGGTGATGCCTAATTGGGGCCTTAATTGGAAAAATTGGTAACTAGCCTTCATGGATCAACTAAGCTCCAGTCTACTCCCGGGAAACCTCCTTGGTGGTGGGGATTGTAGCAGAAAGCCATCCAGACATAACTGAACCATAGTTTCCAGGAACCTTCTGCACCCCTAACTCCAACACCATATCCATAGGGCCTGGGAAATTTTGTACTAATCTGAATCAGAACCTCACACCAAATATTTCATTATGTATTTTCGATTGACACTTCAATATTATTGAGTAAGTGTTGCAAATTGCAGGTGCCATCTTTCAGTTCAGCTGTTGAACTGAGGCTCAGGTGGATGCAAAAGATTCCATGAGACCATTTGAAGAGGAGCAAGGAACCTCTCCTCAAAAAAAACCAAAAGAACTGCAGATGTTGTAAATCAGAAACAAAAACAAAATCAGAACTTGTTGGAAAAGCTCATCAGGTCTGGTAGCACTGTGGAGAGAAATCAAAGTTAATGTTTTAGATCCAGTGACTCTTCTTCAGAACTAAAGGAAGTGTTTCTGTGCTGTTTGAGTCCAAGATCCTACCTCCTGGTGTCTTGTTGATTTCTACCACTCATCCAACAGCTAAAAATCGTTATGCTGGTCATTTATTTAATTACTGTTCACGGCACTTTGCAATTCATAAATTGGTTTTTGCCTTACCGACATTTCAACAGTAGCATAATTTCAATGACCTGAGCTGCAGACCAGCGCAGACTCACTTGCTCCATCTGCTCTTTTTTTCTCTCTTTCTCAACTTTAGAAGGGCTGTATTGTTGGACTTTTAACTTTATTTCTTTATTTTTCTTATTTATACTGAAGATTTTGTACCTAGATATCTTTGTACCATGATGGCATTGGAAATGGCAGCTTTGTATGTCTTTCACTGTACTCATGTTTCCCTGTATTTATGACAATAAAACCTAAATCTAATTGCTTCTGATATGCCTTTTGATGTCCTGTGATGACTTGTGGTTGTGAAGATGCTACAGAAATGCAAGTTCCAACTTTCTTAATCTGCACATTTGAATGACAAAACCTGAACTGCACTTCTGCCCTTTACTTGCATCACTACTGCAATGATAATCAACACTGTTCCACAGACAAGCAGGTCAATAATAAGTGATCAAACAAAGCAACTCCCCCTGTACCGACTGGCTTGATCAGCCCGTTGTATGTCAGACATCATTCAAATGCTACTTTTTCAAACATATTGTGGAATATACTTCATACTAACTTAGTTTATTTTGAAGGTTGCTAATGCCAAACATATCAGTACCTGCTGCATTATCACAACAGGGTTAAGTTTAAAAAATGTACTGTGTAAACACCATTATCTCTTTATTATTATGTTTTAACCATTGTTTTGAAAGGATGGCTGCATGATTCATAAAGTCATAGAGTCACAGAGATGTACAACATGGAAACAGATCCTTCAGTCCAACTCGTCCATGCCGGCCAGATGTCCCAACCTAATCTAGTCCCAGCACCCGAGTTGAAAGCAAGCGACCTAACAGTAGCTGATTAAACAAGCAGTAATTGGAATGATTACAGAAAATCTGGGACTGAGGTGTTCTACATTCAAATAAAGCTCTGTTTGGCAATAAGATATTGATTGGTCCATGGACTAGTAACCAGCTACCAATGACAAGAGCATTTTCCTTG
This sequence comes from Chiloscyllium punctatum, assembly GCF_047496795.1. NCBI lineage: Eukaryota > Metazoa > Chordata > Chondrichthyes > Orectolobiformes > Hemiscylliidae > Chiloscyllium > Chiloscyllium punctatum. The sequence goes on from NC_092775.1 coordinate 8,442,451, forward strand.
CCAAAAACAACATGATTGGTTGTCAGGTAATTGAACAGCTTAGGACTAAGAACATGATACAGAGAAGAGTTTTGATCTACACTGGTACAGGAGTGTTCTTTCCAATTCCTGCAGTCAAAACACATTTAAAGCCAAGGAAAATAATTTCAATTTTTCTTCAGCTGTAATTGCAAGCTGTGATTTTTCAATTGATAAGTTGGAGATATTTTATAAGCTAACCAGCCATTTTGTATCTCTTGCAAACCAGTGGAAGCATCCAAAGAAAGACAACTGAAAAACAATGTTCTGAACAGAAATCACTAAACCGCTGCCCAGTTGTTGGGGTTTGTTTGTGTGTGTGTTATTTATGATGTTATATGCAATGGGTTATAACTGTTACCTGCAGTTAGAATCTAATCACTGACAATAAATAGTAGTTCATGTTCAGTGATCAGTGTTTTCTATGAAGCTAGGTCTGAAAGCTGGCTAAATTGAGGAACATTGTGTGTTATGTTAACATTCTTAATCTCGCAAGGAATTAAGGGAAAAGAGGAGAGTACGGTTAAGTGGCGTTGAAATGCCGATCAGCCATGATTGAATGGCGGAGTGGACTCAATGGGCCAAATGGCCTTACCTCCACTCCTATTTCTTATGGTTATTCCTTAACTTTTGTGATGTATCTGGGATTACCCGAGCTTAATTTCCAGTGCACTACTTCAGTGAGTCATGACAACTACTGAATGCACAAAAGTACTAATGCTATGAAGTTGAAGGCATGTACTGTACCTTTAAGAGAAAGTGAAAGCTGTCTTGCACTGACAGCTTGCAGGCACCAGTCATGTGACTGACTAGCAGTCTCAGAGTGCACCAGAAAATTGAAAATATGTCACATTTAGCTATGAAACAAAGACATGAGTTTTGGATGCTGTTTTCAAAACAGTTCAAATTTAACCAAATCAGTTTACATTCTGCCCCAGAATACTAAAACCCAAACAATCTGAATTTATTGTTTTTGCCAATCTCAAACCAAAGAGATGATCTAATGTTTGCAGTATAAAGAAGTAGACATTTTAACAGAGAGAGCAACCAACTACCAATGCCAGAGTAACTGCCAACAAAACACTCCTTATTAAAAGGTACATTTTCACATGAAACACCTTTGCAACAAAAGATCGAAGATGACACAATGAGATCTTTAGCTGAAAGAAAGACACCATAAGAGACAGCTGCTTATGGTTTTAAACTCAAGTTGATGTAATTTTATGGGGACAGTATCATGTGATAGAGTGGGAGGCAGATAACAAGCATTTAAGAGAAAGGATACTTAAGAGTTTTAAATAGTTGTTGTAAAACATTCACTTTTAGATTCAAAGAAAATTTTTTTAAAAAATTTAAATAATACAATTTGGGAGTTCTCGGTCACTCATAGTTTAACAGATTATGAGGTGAGATGAGCTTTTCTGGGTGTTTGGTTTAATTGTCAGAAAGGTTCATTGCCATGTCGTAAAAATTGTTATGATCCTTATGGGGAAACCACAATCCAAAACAACCAAATTTACAAATTGACCCACAGACAGGAAATTACCAATAAGACTTCACTTTTTGTAACTTTTACTTTAACACATATCTAAACAAATGTAAATTAAACATGAATTAACAAACTGAAAGATAAATTTCATTTTTAATCATTGATTTCGACAAAGAAATGTCTCACAAAAGCCACAAACTACACGCTGGGTTTTCTCTATGGACACCCCAACAGCAGCAGAGAGATGGAAAAACAGATTGGACAACAGATCTTGGAAAGGTATCGATCTAACAGAGTTGCTGTTATGGGCGACTTCAACTTTCCCAATATTGATTGGAATCTCCTTAGTGCAGCAAGTCTGGATGGAGCCGATTTTGTCATGTGTGTCCAGGAGGGATTCCTGACTCAATATGTAGATAGGCTGACTAGGGGGAAGCCATATTGGATTTGGTGCTAGGCAACAAACCAGGCCAGATATCAGATCTCTTGGTGGGACAGCATTTCAGTGACAGTGACCACAACTGCCTCACCTTTACTACTGCCATGGAGAGGGATAGGAACAGACAGTGTGGGAAGGTATTTAACTGGGGGAGGGGAAATTATACTGCTGTTAGACAGGAGCTGTGAAGTATAAATTGGGAACAATTGTTCTACAGGAAACGTACAACAGAAATGTGGAGTTTGTTTAAGGAGCAGTTGTTGCGAGTGTTGGATAACTTTGACCCAACAGGCAAGAAATGGTAAGGTGAAGGAGCCTTGGATGACAAGAGAAGAGGAACTTCTCATCAAGAGGAAGAAGGAAACTTACTCAAGGTTGAGGAAGCAAAGATAGACAATGGACAATAGGTGCAGGAGTAGACCATTCGGCCCTTCAAGCCAGCAGCACCATTCATTATGATCATGGCTGATCATCCACAATCAGTATCGTGTTCCTGCCTTATTCCCATAACCCTCGATTCCACTATCTTTAAGAGTTCTATCCATCTCTTTCTTAAAAGTATCCAGAGACTTGGCCTCCACAGCCTTCTGGGGCAGAGCATTCCATACACCCAACACTCTCTGGGTGAAGAAGTTTCTCCTCATCTCTGTCCTAAATGGTCTACCCCGTATTTTTAAGCTGTGTCCTCTGGTTCTGGACTCACCCATCAGTGGAAACATGTTTCCTGCCTCCAGAGTGTCCAATCCTTTAATAATCTTATACACCTCAATCAGATCCCCTCTCATCCTTCTAAACTCTAGTGCATACAAGCCCAGTCACTCTAATCTTTCAACATACGATAGTCCTGCCATTCCAGGAATTGAGCTTGTGAACCTATTCTGCACTCCCTCAATAGCCAGAATGTCCTTCCTCATATTTGGAGACCATAACTGCACACCAATACCCCAGGTGTGGTCTCACCAGGGCCCTGTACAGCTGCAAAAGGACCTCTTTGCTCCTATATTCAATTCCTCTTGTTATGAAGGCCAGTATGCCATTAGCTTTCTTCACTGCCTGCTGTACCTGAATGCTTGCTGTCATTGACTGATGTACAAGAGCACCTAGATCTCGTTGTCCTTCCCTTTACCTAACGTGACTCCAATTAGATCGTAATCTGCCTTCCTGTTCTTGCCACCGAAGTGGATACCACACATTTATCCACAGTAAACTGCATCTGACATGCATCCGTCCACTCACCCAGCCTGTCCAAGTCACTCTGCATTCTCATAACTTCTTCCTCACTTTCACCCTGCCACCCAGCTTTATCATCAGTAAATTTGCTAATATTACTTTTAATGCCTTCGTCTACATCATTAATATATATTGTAAACAGCTGCATTCCCACCACCGAACCCTGTTGTATCCTACTGGTCACCGCCTGCCATTCCAAAAGAGACCAGTTTATCACTTCTCTTTGCTTCCTGTCATAGAGTCATAGTGATGTGATCTGCCTATCTGACAAACCCATCTATATCTTCCTGTAACCTACAACCATCTTCTTCACTATTAACCTTCCTGTCAAACTTAGTGTCATCTGCAAACTTGGTTAACATTGCATATTACAAACAAAAAGACTCCTAGTCCTGATCCTTGTGGTAAACGCTCCAGGGAAAACAGCCCCAGCCTGTTCAACCTTTGCCTATAGCTCAAATCCTCCAACCCTGGCAACATCCTTGTAAATCTTCTGAACCCTTTCAAGTTTCACAACATCTTTCAGATAGGAACAAGACCAGAATTGTACGCAATATCCCAACAGTGGCCTAACCAATGTCCTGTACAGCCGCAATATGATCTCCCAACTCCTGTACTCAATATTCCGACCAATAAAATAAAGCATACCAAATGCTTTCCTCACCATCCTATCTACCTGTGACTCCACTTTCAAGGAGCTATGAACCTGTACTCCAAGGTTTCTTTGTTCAACAACACTCCCTTAGACCTTACCATTAAGTTCATAAGCCTGCTAAGATTTGCTTTCCCAAAATGCTGCACCTCGCATGTATCTGAATTAAACTGCATCTGACACTTCTCAGCCCATTGGTCACGTGCTCTGCTGACTTCAAGGATCTGTGAATGATTATCCCAAGATCCCTCTGTGCCTCTAAGCCACCCAGTGTCTTGCCATTCATTAGATACTCTCTCATCCAGTCACTGAAACAGCCTTCTAGCACTACCCTATTACTAAGCCAGTTTCTGGTTCATCTCATCAATTTCCCTCAATTCCAAGTGCTTTAACCTTCTCAATCAGTTTCCCATGTGGGACTTTGTCAAAGCTTTGCTAAAATCCATATAAATTACATCAACTGAACTTCCCTCATCCACATACTTGATCATATTGTTTGAAAATTCTAACAAATTTGTTAGGCATGACCTCCATCTGTCAGCCAGCCAATTTTCAATCCAAGTCAGTATTTTGCCTCAAAACCATGTGCCCTAATTTTGCTCACTAATCTCCTATGTGGGATTTTATCCAAGGCTTTCGGAAAGTCCAAATACACTACATCTACTGGTTCTCCTTTGTCTATCTTCATAGTTACAGACTCAAAAAATTCCAGAAGATAAGGCAAGCATGATTTCCCCTTTGTAAATCCATGCTGACTCTGACCTATCCTATTACTGCCACCCAAATGAGTCATAATTTCAACTTTTATAATTGACTCCAGCATTTTGTCCCACCAATGATGTCAAGCTAACCAGTCTATAATTCCCTGTTTTTTCTCTCCCTCCCTTCTTGAAAAGTGGGACAACATTAGCCACCTCCAATCCACAGGAATTGATCCTGAATCTATAGAACATGGAAAATGATTACCAATGTGTCTATGGTTTCCAGAGTTACCTCCTTAAGTACCCTAGGATGCAGACCATCAGGTCCCAGGGACTTATCAGCCTTCAGACCTAACAGTCTATCCAACACCATTTCCTGCCTAAAATAAATTCCCTTCAGTTCACCCATTACATTCAGCCACTATTACATTTGGGAGATTGCTTGTGCCTTCTCCAGTCAAGACAGATCCAAAGTACCTACTCAACTCTTCTGCTACATCCTTGTTCCCCATAATATATTCACCCATTTCTATCTTCAAGGGCCCAATTTCAGTCTTAACCAATTTTTTTCTTTTCACATACCTAAAAAAGCTTTTTCTATCCTCCTTTATATTTTTGGCTAGTTTGCCTTTGTACCTCATTTTTTCTCCACATATTGCCTTTTTAGTTATCCTCTGTTGCTCTTTAAATGTTTCCCAGTCCTCCGGCTGCCCGCTTATCCTTGCTATGTTATACTTCTCTTTTATCTTTATACAGTCCTTAACTTCCCTCGTCAGCCACAGCCGCCCCCGCCTCCCCTTAGGCTCTTTCATCCTCTTTGGAATGAACTGATCCTGCACCTTCTGCATTATATCCATAAATACCTGCCATTGTTCTTCCACTGCCATCCCTGTTAGGGTATTGAACCATTGAACTTTAGCCAGTTCCTCCCACATAGCTCCATTGTTCAACTGCAATACTGACACTTCTGATTCTCCCTTCTCCCTCTCAAAGTTCAGATTAAAACTTATCGTATTATGTTCACTACCTCCTAATGGCTATTTTACTTCGAGGTCCCTGATCAAATCTGGTTCGTTGCACAATACTGGATCCAGAATTGCCTTCTCCCTGGTAGGCTCCAGTACAAGCTGTTCTAAGAATCCATCTCGGAGGCACTCCACAGACTCCCTTTCTTGGGGTCCAGTACCTTCCTGATTCTCCCAGTCTACCTGCTTGTTGAAATCCCCTATAACAACTGTAGTAATAGCTTCGCAACAGGCCAATTTCAATTCTTTATTCAACTTACACCCTACATGAAGGCTACTGTTTGGGGGCCTGTAGATAACTCCCATTAGAGTCTTTCTACACAGAATTTCTCAGCTCTATCCATACTGACTCTACATCTCCTGATTCTATGCCCCCCCCCTTGCAAGGGACTGAATATCATTCCTCACCAACAGGGCCACCCCACGCCCTCTGCCCGATCAAGCATATCTTTGGAGAATTACAGAGTAGCTAGAAAGGAACTCAAAAATGGACTGAGAGCTAGGAGAGTGCACAAAAAAAGCCTTGGCAGGAAGGATTAGGGAAAACCCAAACGTATTCTACATTTACATGAGGAATAAGAAAATGATTAGAAAGAGGGTGGAGCCGAACAGGGATAGTGGAGGGAACTTGTGCCTGGAGTCTGAAGAGGCCCAAAATGAGTTTTTCGCTTCAGTATTCACAAGAGAGAGGGACCTTGTTGATAGTGAGAACACTGCAAACATAAGCTTGAACAGATTGATATTAAAAAAGTGGATGTGCTGGAAATTCCGGGAAGCATCAAGATAGATAAGTCCTCAGGGCCTGACCAAATATATCCAATGTTACTATGGGAAGCAAGAAATGAGATAGCTGCACCTCTGGCAATGATCTTTGCATCCTCACTCTCCACGGGAGTAGTACCGGATGATTGGAGGGAGGCGAATATTGTTCCTCTGTTCAAGAAAAGGAATAGGGAAATCCCCGGGAATTACAGACCAGTCAGTCTTACGTCTGTGGTTTGCAACGGACTGGAAAGGATTCTGAGAGCCTGGATTTATAACTATTTCAAAAAATGCAGTTTGATTAAGAATAGCCCGCATGGCTTTGTAAAGCCATGTCTGATGAAGGGCTCCCGCCCGAAATATCGATTTTCCTGCTCCTCGGATGCTGCCTGACCTGCTGTGCATTTCCAGCACCACTCTAGTCTTGACTCTAATCTCCAGCATCTGCAGTCCTCACTTTCGCCATGACTTTATGAGGGGCAGGTCGTGCCTCACAAGCCTTAGATAGAAAAGTACAGCACAGAACAGGCCCTTCAGCCCATGATGTTGTGCCATGTATTAATCCTAATCTAAAACAAAATAACCTAGCCTAAGCACCCCTTAATTCACTACTGTCCATGTGCATGTCCAGCAGTCTCTCAAATGTCCCTAATGACTCTGCTTCCACCACCGCTGGCAATGCATTCAATACACTCACAACTCTGCGTAATGAACCTACTTCTGACGCCTCCTCTATATCTTCCGCCAAACACCTGAAAACTATGACCCTTCACGGCAGTCAATCCTGCCCTGGGGAAAAGTCTCTGGCTTTCAGCTCTATCCATGCCTCATATTACCTTGTACACCTCGATCAGGTCATCTCTCTTCCTCTTTCTCTCCAGAGAGTAAAGTCAGAACTTAGTCAACCTCTCTTCATAAGACAAACCCTCCAGTCCAGGCAACTTTGTACCCTTTCCAAAGCCTCCGCAGCTTTCCTATCATAGGGTGACCAGAACCGGACACAATATTCCAAGTGTGGTCTTTGGGTTTTGTACAGCTGCAGCAAAACCTTACAGCTCTTAAACTCAATCCCCCTGTTAATGAAAGCTTATTGAGTTCTTTGAGGATGTGAAGAGACAAGCTGATAGAGGTCAAGCCGTGGATGTGGCGTATATAGATTTCAGTCAGGCATTTGATAAGGTTCCCCACAGTATAGTGTGTTAGTGGGTTTGTGGACTACCATGATGCCAAGGGATCTTAGTAGTCTGGCAGTCATTTCCGAGATGTCTTTGATGTAAGGGAGAGTGGCTAGGGTTTCTGAATGTGTTTCATCTGCTTGTTTGAGTTTGTTGTAGAGAAATCAGCGGACTGTGTTCATAGGGTACCCATTCTTTTTGAGTACACGCTATAGGTTCACAAAGCAGAGGAAAACCACCTGTACCGTGTATTCAAAAAGAAAGGGTACCCTATGAACACAGTCTGCCGATTTCTCAGCATCAAACCCAAACAAGTAGACAAAATACACCTAGAAACCCTCATCCCTCTCCCCTACATCAAAGACATCTCAAATGACTGCCAGACTACTCAGATCCCTTGGCATCATGGTAGCCCACAAACCCACTAACACACTAAAACAACAGCTAATAAACTTGAAAGACCCTGTGCAGACAACAAGCAAAACTAATGTCATTTACAAAATACCATGCAAAAACTGTAACAAACACTACATTAGACAAACAGGCAGAAAACTAGCCACGAGAATATATGAACACCAACTAGCCACAAAAAGACAGGACCCTCTCTCACTAGTATCCTTACATATGGATAAGGAAGGACACCACTTCAACTGGGACAATATATCCATCCTAGGACAAGCCAAACAAAGTCACTCATGAGAATTCCTAGAAGCATGGCATTCCAACCGAAACTCTATCAACAAACACATCTAGTTAGATCCCATCTACCACCCCCTGAGAAAAAGCACAGGAAATGACATCACCACAGGAAATAACAAACACCAAAGAAACACAAACACATAACTAGAAAGCAGGAATTTTCAGTGCTTCACCTGAGGCCTACTGTGGATGTTACCTAGTAGGGTGATGAAACAGCTGGAAATGAACCTTCAAGCTCAGCGAGCAAACCTACATGCAAAACCTCAACCTGAGCTACAAATCTTCTCAAAACATGCTCGCAGCCAAGTCTCGTTGAACATTTCCCACTCTCAATTTACAGCTATTTAAATAATAATCCACTTTCCTGCTTTTGCTACCAAAGTGGATAACCTCACGTTTAGCCACATTATACTGCATCCACCATGCATCTGCCACTCACTCCACCTGTCCAAATCAGACTGTAACATCTCTGCATCCTCTTCACAGCTCAACCTTCCACTCAGCTCTGTGTCATCTGCAAATTTTGAGATATTACATGTGGTTCACTCATCTAAATAATTTACATTACGAATAACAGGGGTCCTGCTACCAATCCCCATGGCACCCCATTAGTCATTGCTTGCCTTTCAGAAGATGATCCATTTATTCCTATTCTTTATTTCCTGTCTGCTAACCAATTTTCTATCCATCTTAATACACTATCCCCAATCCCAAGCATTTTAGTTTTATACACAAGTCTCTTATGTTGGACCTTGTCAAAAACCTTCTATAAGTCCAAATAAAGCACATTACACTGGCTCCACTGATCAACTCTATTGGTAATGTCATTGAAGAATTCCAGTAGATTTGTCAAGCATGATTTCCCTTTCATAAATCCATGCTCAGTACATCTAACACTGTTCTTTAACTGTTCTGCTATAAAATTCTTAATCATGGACTCTAGTATCTTCCCACTACCAACATCATACTTGCTGGTCTATACTTTCCTGTTTTCTCTCAACCTCCCTCTTTGAGTAGCCACCCTCCAATCTGTAGGCACTGTTCCAGACTCTGAAGAATCTTGGAAGGTGACCACCAAGCATCCAATATTTATAGGCCTCTACTCATTGTGATATTTGTGGTAGTAATTATGCTTTTGACTCACAGCATCAATGAATTACTTCAAAATACTATCAGCACTGCAACTCACTATTGCTTGTGTAAGAAATGTAATTAATTTCATTTGTCAGATCTCAATGGTGCAAACAGCAGGGTGCAGAGTATTTTAATGCTAATGATAGTCTGTTCTTAGTTAGGGAAAGCCCTTTGTGGTAAGGTATTGTAAGTAATGAACAAATTAAGGTAAATCATTTGAAATTTTAAATATACAACAGATCTTAGTCTCCCATATTCAACTCTTTATAGTGCCAAGATATTTCAAAATATATTTCTGCACTGCCAAAAGGAGAAAGTAATAGAGGAAGTTAAAAAAAAGTATACAACCTCAGGACAAGGGGTTATCCAAGAGATAGTTTTGAAGTTTAATCTTTGCTGTAATGAAAGTAATCATAGTAGTCAGCTTGTTCACACCTAGGTCCCACAAAGCCAATAAGACATATGGTAAAAAGAAAGAACCAAAGAACTGCAATGCTGGAAATCAGAAACAAAACCAGAAACTGTTCTTCAGTTCTGAAGAAGGGTCACTGGGCCCAAAACATTAACTCTGATTTCTCTTCACAGACGCTTCCAGGCATGATGGGATGACCATATATCCTGCGAAAAAATGTTTTATTAAAGCTTGTTGAGCATATCAGAAGCACTTACCCACTCTTGGAATAGTGTCATGGAATCATTTAAACCCACCTGTGAGGGCACAAGTCTTCCAAAAGGTGGGGAAAATATCCCACAATAAAGTCACTAAACTTATATTCACCGATCTAGACTGCTTCTAGTCCTCAAATATAGTCATGGGAATAGGGATACACAAGAGAAAGAGGATGACATAGTAAACCAAAGATGCTTCGAGAGCTCCGTCCATACCTTTGACCACTACCATCTAGAAAGACAGGACATCAGATACTTGGGAACAATGGGTGCAAGTTACTTTCCAAGCCACTCACCATCCTGACTTCGAAGTATATTGCCATTCTTTCACTGTTGCCAAGTCAAAATCCTGGAATTACCTTCTAAACACATTGTAGGTCCACCTACAGTATGTGAACTGCAGCAGTTCAAGAATAAAAGGTCACTATCACTTTCTCAAGGGAAACTAGGGAAGGAAGATAAATGCTGGCCTAGTTAACAATGCCCATGTCCTATGAGGACATATAGAAAAAAGTGTATCCTATAGGCAAAGTCTTTTCCCTGGGGTCGGGGACTCCAGAACTAGAGAGCATAGGTTTAGGGTGAGAGGGGAAAAATATAAAAGAGACCTAAGAGGCAACTTTTTCACACAGAGGGTGGTACAGGTATGAAATGAGCTGCCAGAGGAAGTGGTGGAGGCTGGTACATTTGCAAAATTTAAGAGGCATTTGGATGGGTATATGAACAGGAAGGGTTTGGAGGGATATGGGCCGGGTGCTGGCAGGTGGGACTAGATTGGGTTGGGATATCTGGTCGGCATGGACGGGTTGGACCAAAGGGTCTATTTCCATGCTGTACATCTCTATGACTCTATGACAATTAGCTCATTTTACAAATTCTGAGAGACCCTCCTGTATGATTCTACCATTTTACTTTTAGTTCTTATTCCAGGTCTTTACAGCTTTTTGTTTTACTTCAACAATTAGTAAAGATATTCCAGTAACAAACATTGAAGTGGAGTTTAATTCTAAGGCAACGTAACTTAAATTACAACATCATTTTTAATTGGACAAGATTATCTTTCATAAACACACATGCAGACACACTTCTAATTTAAAATGGAACATGTTTCAATTGTGGCACTGTTTTTGTACTGCCAATGGTAACCGTTAGGTTGTAGTTTTTTGCACATTACAAAATGAACTATTCTGACACAATAAAATGACTATAGAGTGATAAGTTGCAACTTTTATAATCATATTTCTCTGCATGCTGAATTGACAAACTCGTACATTCTGCTGTGGAGAGATAATAAATAGAAGCCAAATACTTTCCTTCAATGAACAAGAAAAACAGAAAATTACGAGAGTGTTTTCATGTACCTTTAGCAACTGATTCTTGTGGTAGGATTGGCGTATGCTGTGAAAGCGTTTAGCTTGGTTTAGTATAGACAGATGGAAAAATACTAAAGAAAGTTTCCTTTGCCTACGACTAAATTTTACACAATCTGCAACAGACCTATTTGGGAAATTACTCAACCAACCACTATTAGTTTACCAAGTCTTCCAGAGGGAATTCCTCAAAGTTCCCTTTCCCAATATCCTGTTTAACTTTTGCCAATCAGGGTTGTTGCAATCATCTTCAAATTTATTAGATAAAAAAAGTCACAACCATGAAATATCATTTATTTTATAAAAACAGAAATAATTATTTTCCTTCCTGCAGAAATCATATTTTACTCATCACTTCATTCAGTTCAGCATTAAACAAATCCAAGATTGCAAACATGATCTCATCAGTTTAAAAGCTTTAAAGTCCCACTTCATGGAACAATCAAAAATGTGGCAATGTACAACTTTAAAGATTGTTCAATATCTCTCCCATGCTTTACATAGAACGAAAAGCAATATCAAATACAGTTTGTATTTTAAAGCCAACTCTCCAAATACAAATGATCATTTATTCTAATTTGTCTATAATTAATTATTATAAAGTGGAAAATCCAAATAATATGTACTCTCCGTACTTCACAGAGCCACATTCACAATTTGATTTTGAAACTTTGTAAATTTGCCCTGCCAACAGTTATTTTTACGCATTTATCCGTGTAAGATTTAGGGATCCGTTTGCTGCTAATGCAGTGAATTTCTACAGGTGAAGAAAATTCTGGGCTCAAAGTACGATTTCAGCAATGTTCACTAGAGCTTGCACAGAGAACAAAATACACAACGTAAAATAATGGCAACTTGAGTCCTGATGTAGAGCAGAGAATTAGGAAAGGAGGTACAGAATTGTCAAACGAAGAGGGAATACAAAATATGCGTTAAGATTAAAATGAGATGTCAGGGGCACAAGGCAGAAATGTGTTCTTAGAGTTTGCCATCTTGATTGTGAGGTTGGATGAAGACAAAAGGAATAGATCCAGGGGAGGGGTGAAATTGCGAATCAAAAGGAAAACATAGGTATTTATGATTCAAATATCAAAAGGGGGGCTGTTTGAACGGGATAATGAGAATTTGCGGAGCTGGACAACACAGACTGTGTTCCGAGCCACAGTTTGTCACTCAAAAATCTTAGATGCAGGAAAGCAGAGAGAAATGAGACAGGGAAGAGTTGGACAGCTAGACGTGCCTGACACATAAATAACAATGATAAACAATATCAGTGAGCAGCAGTCAGCCGGGGTGGGGTTGAGGGGGAGCTTTTACCTCCTCGAGTGCAGTCACTGTGTTCCTGCAGTTTGCCATTTTGGTGGTGAAGGAGGAGGTTGTCGGCGAGCTGTGGTCCTCCAGAGTTTCGCGGATAAATTCTTGCACAGAGATCACCTCCGGCATGTTTTCAAGTGTCGGTTTGTTTTCCCTCGCCGGAATGAGGGGAGAGGTGGGTGGGGGGGGGGGGGAGGGAGAGGGAGAAAGGTGAAGTTTCAGCTAAGGGACAGAACGAGAGACTCCAGGATCAGTGACACAGACCACCCTCCTGTTGCCGCCCGCCCGTCTCTGCCGGCGGTGCTTGGCTTCACAGGGAAGGAAATGCTGTGGACGGTGCACGCGCCGCCCGCGCGCGTTCCCGCCGCGGCCCCCAAAACGCCGCCCGTCCGCGTGCTCGCGCCCGCGCGCCGCCCGCTGGCACCAACCGCCGCCCGCGCGCCTCCCGCTGGCACCAACCGTCGACTGTGTCGCGTGGTCAGTTCGTTCGCTCGTTGCGAGCTGTCCGAGGTGAGGGAAGGAAGGGGGAGGGAAATTAGCATGGAATATATTACAAATGTTTAGTTTGCTTTTAAATTGAACTAATTGCAAATATTTACTTTTCTTCTTCCCACTTTCAGCTTTTCCAAAACCATGTTATATGGGGCAGCCTCAATGGATCAGCTTGATGTCAACTGTCAATTTTTATTTTTGGATTTAAGGCTGAATTATAGAATTATTAAAAAGTCCACTGCCCAGAAAAATGCCACTTGGTCCATCATGCCTGCATGACACTAGTTCAAATTTATAGCATTTACATGTGAACAGGCAGAACTGGAGCAAAAATACAGTTCGTTCTAGTTTCCTGTATCTTTCAATGAGAACATGTGTGATCTCATTGTGTTAAAAGTTCTCCTTACCCATCTACCTCCCCCCATAACCTTTAATTCCCCTACCAACCTCTTGTAAATATATTCAGTGACCTGTCCTCAGTACCTTCTGAGGTGGAGAGCTCCAAAGTTCCATAATTTCTGAGAAAAAAAATTCCCCCAAATCTGACCTAAAAGGGAAACCCCTAAGTTTTACCATACTGCTTCTCAGTTCTGGACTCACCCACAAGAGTAAACATCTTTCATTGTCCAACTTGTCAAGACCAGTCAGAATCTTTTACACTTCAATGAAGTCATCCCTCACTTTTCTAAACTCCAGTGGAAACTAGCTCAGCCTGTCCAACCTGTCTTCATAAGACAACTCACTCACTCTAGATATCAGTCCAGTAACCTTCTCTGAACAACCTCCAGTGGCATTTACATTCTTCCTTGTAATAAGTCCAAACTTGGCCACAGTATTTCAGATGTGGTCTCATCAGTGCCCTGTATAACTAAACCATAACGTCCTTTTATGTCAAATTCATCTCATAACAGAGTAGAATATCATTATACTTCTTGATTATGTGCTACACCTCTATATTAATGTTTTGTGACTCATACACCAAAACTCCTAAATCCCTCTGTGTTTCAGGATTCTGCAATCAATCTAAATTTAAGTAACAGCCTTTTTAAATCTTCCTGCCAAAGTGAACAACTTCACATATTTCCACTATATGCTCCATCTGCCAAATTGTTGGCAACCCACTCATATCTGACTGCGATTTCCTTATCTTCTCTTCACAACATAACGTTCCTACCTATCTAGGTGTGGTCTGCAAATTTAACTACCATGTCTTTGATCCCCTCATCTAAGTAATTGATGTAAATTGTAAAGAGTTAGGTCTCACTTCAGACAGCCCCCAGGACTTCACTCTTCATATCTTGTCAATCAGACATAGATCTTTCAGGCATACTCTCTGGCAGCCAACCAATCTTTTGTCCATGCTAATGTGTTAACATATAAACCACAATATTATCTACAATCTGACACCTTCTACACACCTTCTAGAAATGTAAGTTTAAAACATCTACAGGCTCCCTTTTATCTGCAACAGTTGTTCAAAGAACTCCAATAAATTGAACATGATTTCCATTTCATGAAACCATGCAAGCTCTTCCTATCTTCAATTTTTCTGTGTGCAGCTATAATTTCTTTTAAAATCGATTGGCCTACAGTATCATGTTTTCTGCCACCCTCCCTTCTTGAATAGAGGAGCTATATTTGCTACTTTCCATTCTGATGGAAGCTTTCTGAAAATTCTAGAGAATTTTGGAAAATGGACACCAATGCCTGCACATGGCTTTGTGTGTAGGAAATTGTGTCTCACTAACTTGATTGAATTATTTTAAGAAGTGACAAAGAGAATTGATGAAGGCAGAGTGGTGGACATTGTCTATGTGGACTTCAGTAAGGTGTTCGATAAGGTAGACTGATTGACACAATTAGATCAAATGGAATACAGGATAACTACCATATATACTCGAGTAATAATCAATCTCATGTAAAAGTCGACTCCCTATTTTTGGCCAAATAATCTGTAATTTCCAGTATCTCTCGTGCAAAAGTCGACCCTAGTTCTTCAAAGATAACAGATCAACTTTTTTATGAGTCAGCGTGCCAGCTGTCACGTCCCACTCCAGCTTTCCAATCTGCCGGTTGTTCTGCTCCGCTCCCAGTCTTCCAGTCTGCTGGTTGTTCCGCTCACTACCAATCTTCCAGTCTGCTGGCTGTTGTATTCCATCCGGGATTTCAGAAATACCATAAGTCATTCTTTTTTATTCGTTTAGAGATTAATTGGGCTTCTGCTAATGATATGGTATGAATTTAGACAGGCATGAATTTCAGCCCCTCAAAAATGGTGTCCATGTAATAGTCGACCCCATAAATTAAACATTAAAATGTAGTCCAAAAAATTTGACTATTACTCGAAAATATATGGTAACTATTTGGATGCAAAATTTGCTAGAAGATAGGCGATAGAGGGTGGCGGCGGAGGTTTGCTGTTTGGACTGGAGGACTGTGATCAGCAGTGTGCCGCAGGAATCAGTGCTGTGTCCACTATTTTTGTCGTTTTTGTAAATAATTTGGATGTGAACATAGGAAGTATGGTTAGTAAATTTGCAGATGGCAACAAAGTTTATGGTGCAGTGGACAGTGAAGAAGATTACTTCAGAGTACAATGGGACCTTGATCTGATGGCTGACAGGCCGAGGAGTGGCAGATGGAGTTTAACCTAGATAAATGTGAGGTACTACATTTTTGTAGAGCAAATTAAAGTAGGACTTATACACTTAATGGTAAAGTCCTGGGAAGTGCTGCCAAACAAGGAGACCTTGAAGTGCAGGTTCATAGTTCCTTGAAAGTGGAGTCGCAGATAGACAGGATAGTGAAGAAGGTGTTTAGTATGCTTGCCTTTATTTGTCAGTGCATTGAGTATAGGAGTTGGGAGAATATGTTGCAGTTATACAGGAGTTTGGTTAGGCCTCTTTTGGAAAACTGCATTTATTTCTGGTCTCCCTGCTATAGGAAAGATGTTAAACTTGAAAGGTTTCAGAAAGGATTTACAAGGATGTTGCCAGGTTTGAAGGATTTCAGCTATAGGGAGAGTCTGAATAGGCTGCTGCTATCTTCCCTGGAGCATCGGAGGCTGAGGAGTTACCTTCTAGAGGTTTATAAAATCATTAGGGGCATGGTTTGGCTGAATAGCTGAGGTAGGCAAGTCCAAAACAAGAGGGCATAGGTTTAAGGCAAGAGGGGAAAGATTTTAAAGGGACCTAAGGGACAACTCTTTTGTGCAAAGGGTAGTGCGTGTATGGAATTAACTGCTAGAGGAATGGTGGAGGGTGGTATAATTACAACATTTAAAAGGCATTTAAGTAGATATATGAATAGGAAGGGTTTAGAGAAATATGGGCCAAATCCTTGCAAATGGGGCTAGAGTAATGTAGGAAATCTGATCGGCATAGATGAGTTGGACCAAAAGATCTGATTCTGTGCTGTACACTTCTGTGACTCTATGACTACCTTATTACTCACTCCTTTTAAGAGTCTAGGATGAAGTCTGCCAAGACACAGACATTTATCTCAGCTTCAATAGTTTATTCAGTACCACTTCCCTAGTGATTGTAATTTCCCTAAGTTCCTCTCTCTCTTTCAGCTCCTGATTTACGGGAATGTTTTTAGTATCCTCTGTAGTGAAAACAGAAGCAAAATACTTGTTCATATTATCTGCCATTTCCTCATAATCTACAATTAACTCCCCATTCTCATTCACTGGAGGACCAATACTCATTTTACCTATTCATTTCCTTTTTAAATGCCTATAGAAATACTTGCTATCCATTTTTACATGCTTAGCTAACTTTCTGTCTTCCTGTAATTCCTTTGAACAAACCTGTTTGTCATTCTCTGCTTTCTTATCGTGAGTAGGCACCACGAGGAACAGCAATAAGATAAAAGCTTATTTTTGAAGAGAGAACTCTGTTTATTACTCCCTTGTCTTCTCCTCCTGATATTTGCACCATTTTTGTAAAGTTTTTCCACCTCCTCCAGGGATATCTATTAGTCCTGGAGCCTTCCTCACTTCCTAGCATCCTTTATTAAGGCCTCTGTCTTGTATTCAATATGGTCGCTGTAGTGCTTGGAATGAGGGCCAGGTGGACCTCATTGACTATGAGATCCCTGATTGGGGTTGTTAACATGGGTCAATCATGGAGCCCTGGCTGACAGATATAGAACAGGAGATTAATAGAGTCTCCTTGTTCTAGGGACTGGCTCTGAGCTGGCTAGTTCTGTACCATGCACATATAAATGAAATGATTCCTGATGAAGGGCTTTTGCCTGAAACATTAGTTTTCCTGCTCCTCGGATGCTGTCTGACCTACGCTTTTCCAGCACCACTCTAGAGTCATAGAGATGTACAGCATGGAAATAGACCCTTCGGTCCAACCTGTCCATGCTGACCAGATATCCCAACGCAATCTGGTCCCACCTGCCAGCACCCGGCCCATATCCCTCCAATCCCTTCCTATTCATATACCCATCCAAATGCCTTTTAAATGTTACTGTACCAGCCTCCACCATTTCCTCTGGCAGCTCATTCCATAAACATACCACCCACTGTGTGAAAAAGTTGCCCCTTAGGTCTCTTTTATATCTTTCCACTCTCACCCTAAACCTATGCTCTCCAGTTCTGGACTCACCGACCCCAGGGAAAAGATTTTGTCTATTTATCCTATCCATGTCCCTCATGATTTTATAAACCTCTATAAGGTCACCCCTCAACCTCCGACGCTTCAGGGAAAACAGCCACAGTCCATTCAGTCTGTCCGGTGGTGCTGGCTCAAAGGGCAGAATGGCCAACTCCTGCATCTATTGTCTATTGTCTCTCTATAGCTCAAATCCTCCAACCCTGGCAACATCCTTGTAAATCTTTTCTGAATCCTTTCAAGTTTCACAACATTTTTCCGATAAGAAGGAGACCAGAATTGCACACAATATTCCAACAGTGGCCTAACCAATGTCCTGTACAGCAACATGACCTCCCAACTCCTGTACTCAATCAATCTTGACATATAAATTAAAGGTAACTTGGTGAGGGGATACTGGCCTCTGTGCAGTTACTTCAGTTGTCTTTTCTCTTTTCCTAGCCCACACTGTTCCTGCACCTCTTTCCGGCTTCTTAGTGAAGCTTCTTTGGCATACTGAACTTATCTTGGTGCTGTTCTCTAACTACTGCTATTTATCCCTTGTTATGTTTCAATGACCTATCAGTAACCTCTTAAAGCTGTCTGTGTATTCTTAAAAATGATATTAACATAATCAGCAAAACAAAAGTCAGCCTATTTCCCAATACTATTCATGACAGAGATTCAACTCCGTAGAAATTACAGTCTGAACTCTAGGTTTATACCAAACAGATTCCTTCAAGGACTTTTTTCTACGTGAACTGTAGGGACACTTTGGTGACTGCTTTTTGACTCTACTGTCATGAACTTTTCACAAATCCAATAACCATAGTTTTCCATTCAAACTCCTCATTGGAAGCTTCACAAAACTAGACTGTTCTGCTGAGCTGACTAGCTTCCCTGAGCTGAATAATTCCTATGAAGAGAGAAACTAAAACTTGCTTCTGTGTTCAACTGTTGATTTTGCTCAACTGAACATGTAAGTTCTCTATGAGTTCTCTATTATGAGTTCTCTACTCTGAAATCAAAACAAAACTAAAGCCTTGGTGTATTTATTCTACTCAAAAATAAAAAAACATTTTGTTCCGTTAACACTCCAGGGGTTCTCACAGGCCCTTGATTGCCAACATATGTTCTCTTGGAACTGGTGTACTTAGGTTACTATTCCATAATGGTTTTCTGACCTTTTCTTTACGGCACTAACTCACATCCCTTTGCTTCTCTTAAAATAATTCAGATTCCAATGATGATAATATATATTTTGCATCTTTCATCCAGTAGACAGAAACACCACAACTTTCTACAGTGATTTAGGATATGTTCCAACTGAACCTGGCAATTTTTCTACTATGTGCACTGTAATGATTGATTATATCTTCCTTATCCAATTTTATTCTATCCAATATCGCTACTACCATCTGTTTGATTGATATATTGTCTAGTTTCCCTCTTCTCCAGTGAGAGCAAATACAAAATGCTGATTTAGTACCTCAGCTGTAACCTCAGTCACCAAACACAGATCTCCTTTTAGCTTCTTAAGCAGTGCCACCTGTCCACAGACTACCCTTCATATCACTTATCACTGATTTTGGTTAAATCTTACTCCTTCAACACAGTTTGAAAAATCATACCAATGCATCTATGGATGACATTTTGGATTTTGAGCACTGAGTATCAACAAGTGTGGAGCATAATATAATTTGCTTCATCCATATATAAATATCATGAATTCAGCATTCTCAGCCATGTTTTTCAAATGCCATGAGCCTTCTAAGACTCCATATGGTGGTAAGAAGCATCTGAATTTTACAGCTAAAAATCTGACACTTGCAAAATTGGGAAAAGGCAAACAATCATTGTACAATTCCATGCCTGAACAGGCATTTGACACTTTGTATATGCTGAATCTGCTGAGGAAACTGTGACAATATCAGTTGCACCCAGGAAAACTATTTCTATAATTGCTTGATAACAACCTCCAAGGTCTCTTTACTCTTCATAAATTTCTGTTCATCTAAAGCTCTTAATACCTATAGCCAATTCCAGACTGAGATGTCAATCATCCATTTGCTGACTGACTTGAATTGGTTTTTGACCCGTCTATATCTCATACTATAAAATTACTACCCTCATTTTCAAATCCCTTCATGAGAATACCTTTATCTAACTCTGCAAACTACTCTAGCCCGCAACTCTTTATATATAAGACATTGGGTTAGAACACACTTGAATATTGTGTTTGGTGTTCCATCAGAGAATGTATGTTACAGGAGCAGAAATAATATGATATGCATTCACTGGATTGTGTACGTGTCAACACAGTAAACCAGCATAAGCAGACAAATTGGTCCAGAAAAATCAATGAAACTTTCAAAAGGTGATTTTAAACCTTTGACCTGTGAAGTCAGAAACGAAGTGTTTAAGCACACCCACAGTGAAGAATACAATGTCTTGTCACAGGGAAAAGACTGTTAATGAAAGCCTGAAGGAGAACTAGCAAACATTGAAAGCATAAATTTGGCCTTTCAGCCAGCTTCAAGGTTTGATTTGCAAAAGAATCTACATACTTTTTAATTAATTTTAAGCAGGTTGATATTCGCAATGAATTCATTTTTTAATCTTTAAAAAGTCATGATTAATCTTTACCCAAATCTAGTTTCCAATGAACTTACTAAAGATCAGTTCCGTTCAACAATGCTCCTGCTGTCAATTCTTATGGTATTATTCGCTGTAAATCCATTCCACTCTATTACATTCTGAAGTATTGCAACTTCTTAAGACATTACAGAAAGAGACAATTTTCCTTTTATAATACCCTCAGGATATAATCATGTTGCATTTTCCAAACTGTTTAGTGTTTGATACTGAATCTCTGTCTCTACTGGAACATCAGAGGCCAAAGGTTACTCCATTTGACAGACAAAAGTGGCCTTCATTGACAAATGAGATTAAAGGACAGCAGAGTGTACTGGATTAGAAACTTGACCCCTTGGCACTACTGAAGCCTGTGTTAAAGATGTCACATGCCTCCAGAATGACACACACAGTGCTTCTGGGCACTAGCAATGCTGCCACATGGCAGTAGATGCTTGGAAGGACACTTTGGATGCATAGATTCATACAGCGCAGAAAAAACACTTTGCCCCATCAAGTCTGTATCAATGTAACTACCACTAAAGATGCACTAATCCCAATTTCCTGCACTTGTCCCATTCCCTTAAATGTTAGAATATCTGAAGTGCTCATTCAAATTTTTTTTAATGTTTGTAAGGTTTCCGGCCTCCATTACCTTCCCAGGCAGCGTATTCCTGCATGATAATTGTATATATGTTGTGTTTAATTTTATGCAGGAGGTGAACATTAAGTAGTACCCTTGTGCCCCTATAAAAAGATATGACATTGAGTTTGTCGGTTAGGCAGCCCTTGCTTAAAATGTGTAATTCTAAATAAATGCTAATAAAAGTGTGCTTAATATTGGCTGTAGTTTTACCTTCCACCACACTGGCTTTCCAGATTATAAAATTCGTACAAATGCAGGAACCATCCACACTGGCAAGATATTGATGTCAGGCAGTTGTTCCCATTCGTTTTGAGGCATGTTCTTGAAATTTGGACCATGCAGATCCACTGAACACTTGCATTATCCAATCTCAAAAGGACATGCATTCAGCTGCAAGAGGAAGCCCACTCTGCACATTCCCTCCCAACCCCCAACTAAACTAGCGCTATTGAAAGGGACAGACATTCAGGTAAATAGAATGATGTAGACTAGCTTCTGTTATTGCATTATTTTAGAAGGGTAGACGAAATGTCTATCTGTTCACACAAAGGATGCAATATGTTTGAACACAATAAATGGAGTACATCAAAGTGTAGACCGCAAAACACAAAAGAAGCAGTGGCTATTGGGGTGACAAGACTTGCTGGAGGTTTCAGAAGGAGGCAAAGAAGTGATGGAATAGCAACACTGAAACTGGTGATGTACTGCCCATGAGGGCCTACTTGGATTCTGGTTCCCTATGGCAGCATTGCTTTACTGTTCTATTATACAGCAGTTTCCTAACCAACTGCAATGTCTCATCACAGCATTATCTTGCCAAAGTCCTGAAATAAAAGGTACCAACAGAATCTTTGCCCTATCTTTATAAAACAATACACCTAATTGTAAAAGCAAAATTGGACAATTCACCTTGTTCATTCTTTAGTGCAGGTGCCTTTACCTGTCCAAGTGCTCTTACAGAGTGCAAACACAATGTTTGCAGTGTGACTGCTAGAAGGTTACTGACTTCCACCTTGAAGAGCTTTGAGGCTTGAGGCTCCACATTCTAATTGCTTTATCTTAGGATGGGTTACAGCAGTTTGGGCTGGCTAGCAGAGACACACCAAGAAGACGAATGTTGGCAGTGTAGTAGTGAGAGCATGTGTGCTGTTATCCTGAGAGATAAAAACAGGTTTGTATTCTGTGATGTCACAAGCACTCTAGTGGAGTGGTTCTTTAGTAATCTTGCTTTCTGTTGCAAAGCAGATTGCTACATTGTTATCAGAACCTGCTGCCCACTTGAGCACTGAAACCTTCAACCATGAACGTCTGAACGTATATGGCAGCATGCAAAGCCCATGACTCTTTTCTTTGAGTCGGAAGCAAGGAAACGTTGTGCTCCCTCCTTTTTGAAATGAATAGTAGTGGACCAAGCAGAGGCACGTCTGGTCGCTGCCTGAGCATTCAGCAATGGGCATAACAACATTTGCTTCTGGCATATGGTGTAGCTCAAACATTCCTATCAAAGGTGAACTGCCTTTCCTCAAGGGGAGTTTAGGAATTGGAAGGATATTACTGCTGACTGCCCGCACTGACTTTGGCTACAAGTAGGAACAATACTCTTAGATTTAGAATATCCTTTATTGACATGTGTACTCAAGTACAGAAGTACAGGAGGAGAGTGAAAAGTTTTACAATGTCACCTCTTATGGCACCATCTTGGGTACAAAGTACCTAGGTACAAATCTTAGATATAAAAAGTTAAAAATCACACAACACCAGGTTATAGTCCAACAGGTTTAATTGGAAGCACACCAGCTTTCGGAGCCCTGCTCCTTCATCAGGTGATTGACCTGATGAAGGAACGGTGCTCCGAAAGCTAGTATGCTTCCAATTAAACCAATTGGACTATAACCTGGTGTTGTGTGATTTTTAACTTTGTACACCCCAGTCCAACACTGGCATCTCCAAATCATAGATATAAAAAGAAGAACGAAAAAGAAAAGTAGTTCTAAGAACATAAGGACTAGGAGCAGGAGTAGATCATCTGGCCCTTCGAGCTTGCTCCACCATTCAATAAGATCATGGCTGATCTTTTCATGGTCTCAGTTCCATATACCCACCTTTACTATTCTACATAAATTGTGAATAATTGCAGTCCCAACACTGATCCCTGAAACACACCACTAATTACATTTGGAGCACCAGAATAGAAAGACTCTTCAGCCTGAAACACTTAACATCAATAACTTGGATTTTTATAGTGCCTACGAAATCCCAACAGTTTTGATTTGATTTGATTTATTATTGTCACATGTACCTAGGTACAGTGAAAAGTTTTGTCTTACATGTAGTACAGGCAGATCATAATACACAAAGATCATAGGGTGATTGAACAGAGCAATGAATACAAAGTTATGCCTGCAAAGAAGGTGCACAAAAAGCAAGATCAACATTAGATTTGAAATTTGAGATGTCCATTCAAAAGTCTAATAACAGCAGAGAAGAAAAGCTGTTCTTGAATCTGTTAAAACTTTTGTATTTTCTGACTGATGGAAAAGCTTGGAAGAGATTATAACCGGGTGGGAGGGGTTTTCGATGATGTTGGCTGCCTTTCGGAGGCAGTGAAAAGTGTAAATAGAGTCAATGGATGGAAGGTTGCCTTGTGTGATGGATGGGCTGTGTTCTCAGTCAAGATTAGAGTGGTGCTGGAAAAGCACAGCAGGTCAGGCAGCATCCGAGGAGCAGGAAAATCGACGTTTCGGGCAGGAGCCCTTCATCAGAAAATGATTTCCTGATGAAGGGCTCCTGCCCGAAACATCGATTTTCCTGCTCCTTGAATGCTGCCTGACCTGCTGTGCTTTTCCAGCACCACTCTAATCTTGACTCTGATCTCCAGCATCTGCAGTCCTCACTTTCGTCGGGCTGTGTTCTCAACTCTCTGTAGTTTCTTATGGTCACGGGCAGAGTAGTTGCCATATCAAACTGCGTTGCATCCAAATAGATTGCTTTCTATGGTGTATCTATTCTTATCTGTCAGCCAAGGCTCCCTGTTTGGACTAGATTAACATCTCCAGTCAAGGAACTCACATTCCATGCAGTTCATTTGGTTGACCTTGTTACAATCACTACATATTGTCAGAGGATAGAAAGGCGTAAAAGTTTATAAGTGGAATTCCAGAGCATGGGCTTATGGAGGTGAAGGCAAAGCCACCGATAGAGGGGCAATGGAAATCAGAAATGGTGGAGCACAGACCTCCCTTACAAATGCAGGGTTTTAGGAAGTTACTGAAATAGAGAAGTGTAAGATCATTCAACAATGAAAACTTGACAAGAATTTTAAAGTTGAGGCATTATTGATTTGACTGCAAAAACTGATCACACACTGGATGATTGCTGTCTATACATTCTCAGTCAATAGTAGCAACTACGGATTGGTTTTAATGAGCCAACAATTGAATTAGAGGCTCAAAATGGCCTTTTTTTTATC
Organism: Chiloscyllium punctatum; assembly: GCF_047496795.1. Lineage (NCBI taxonomy): Eukaryota > Metazoa > Chordata > Chondrichthyes > Orectolobiformes > Hemiscylliidae > Chiloscyllium > Chiloscyllium punctatum. The sequence continues at coordinate 8,466,973 of NC_092775.1, forward strand.
CTCTCATGGACAAGTCGTGATACAATTTTCAAGACTGCCCCAAGACTTCTCAAGCGCTTACACCCAAGAAGAAATGGACAATGCCTTAATAGCAACCAAGCCAGACAAAGCAACAGGAGTCGATAGGAACAGAATTCCCAGAAAGTATTAAAAGGAAGGAAGTAGCTAGTAAAGTTCTTAAAACTGGCTGAGTCTTAGCATGTTTTGGCTGTAATTTTCATCAAGTTTAATGGAGGATTTCTGTCCACAAGATTTAGCAAATTTTCTTGCATTATCATTCCAAACTCCCCTCATTAACTACTGCCCCAGTGGTCTGGTACCCCTCTCATCTGATGATAACTGAATTCTATCACTTACAGCAGCCAGAAGAAATCGCCATTGCTTACATATCTGGAATAGACCAGCATTCCTCGTGCTGGCACCATCACAGAATATCAGAGTTGGTACTCCAGAGTACTCCAGAGTTACTCTTCATTGGCAATGTAGTGTCACAGCAGCTTAAAAACTTTGCTCAAGACACAAAGGTGATACAGCCAACATGTCCTTCCACATAAATACCACTCTCTTGCCCCAATCACTTGGCCCAATGCTGTTTAACCATCAGCCCACACAGCTCATCTGTCCTGAATTACTTCCCATCCTACCAGCCTCTCTAAGTCACCACTATTCTTTTCACTATCAAACAAGCATCTTATAATTGTTCAATGTTGAACCATCACATGCAAGCAAGCCTTTAAACAATACAGAAGATTATCTTTTATTTGCAAACACAAAAGCAATCAGAAAATAAAGAAACAGAAGCTGTATTTCTGTTCCAGAACACAATAAATTACTTGCATGTTAAGCAACAACAATCTTACAGTTGCTAAGTCATCACTTCATTCAGCTCTCATCTGCTGTAATGAGATGCAATTAAGTCCTCTACAGGTTGCAGCCTCAAACACTGCTGTGCTCTGTCATGCACAAGATGAAGTTCTCCATGCTCAATGTCTTTATCTCCTCCGTGGTCGACTGTTTCCACTCTTCCAGTTCTACAGTGTTCACCATATCCATTCATTGCCTGCTTCAGTTGTGCACATTGAAGAATGACAGGGCACACCCTGTCTGAAATATATTGCAGGGGCACATCAGACCTGTCCAAGCGGTATAATGGATCTTCAGCAGGCCTATTGTCTTCCCCGCCATGGCTCTGGTCAAAGATTGGGCTGCATTGTATTTATGATCTGTCTCAGTTGAGGGTTGAGCAACAGTGTCACTGGTCTTAGTTGTAGTAGATAGCCTTTCTACTCCATTCCTGAAGAAGGGCTTATGCCCGAAACATCGATTCTCCTGTTCCTTGGATGCTGCCTGACCTGCTGCGCTTTTCCAGCAACACATTTTCAGCTCTGATCTCCAGCATCTGCAGTCCTCACTTTCTACTCCAGTAATCAGCCTTGTAAGACATCTGGACTTTCAAATGCAGCAGGATCGCAAGAGTTTCCCAGAATGTATGAGTCATGGCAGTTCCCAGGGTGCTGGGTGCAAAGCTCGAAGAAGTGAAGATAACTTTTATATTGATGCAATGAAACCCCTTCCCATTGATGAAAGGTAGATCTCATGGAATACAGGGAGAACTAGCCATTTGGATACAGAACTGGTTTAAAGGTAGAAGACAGAGGGTGGTGGTGGAGGGTTGTTTTTCAGACTGGAGGCCTGTGAGCAGTGGAGTGCCGCAAGGATAGGTGCTGGGTCCACTACTTTTTGATATTTAAATAAATGACTTAGATGTGAACTTCGAAGGTATGGTTAGTAAGTTTGCAGATAACACCAAAATGGGAGGTGTAGTGGACAGTGAAGAAGGTTACCTCAGATTACAACGGGATCTTGATCAGATGGGCCAATGGGCTGAGGTGTGGCAGTTAGAGTTTCATTTAGATAAATGTAAGGTGCTGCATTTTGGGAAAGCAAATTTTTGCAGGACTTGTACACAGTGGTAAAGTCCTAGGGAATGTTGCTGAACAAAGAGACCTTGGAGTAGAGGTTCATAGCTCCTTGAAAGTAGACTCGCAGTTAGATAGGATAGTGAAGGCCACGTTTGGTATGCTTTCCTTTATTGTCCAGAGCATTGAGTACAGGAGTTGAGAGGTCATGTTGCGACTGTACAGGACGTTGGTTAGGCCACTTTTGGAATATTGTGTGCAATTCTGGTCTCTCTCCTATTGGAAAGATGTGGTGAAAGGGTTCAGAAAAGATTTACAAGGATGTTGCCAGGGTTGGAGGATGAGAGCTATAGGGAGAGGCTGGGACTGTTTTCCCTGGAGCATCAAAGCCTGAGGTGTGACATCCCAGAGGTTTATAAAATCATGAGGGGCATGGATAGGATAAATAGACAAAGTATTTTCCCTGGGGTGAGGGAGTCTAGAAGTAGAGGGCATAGGTTTAGGGTGAGAGGGGAAAAATATAAAAGGGACCTAAGGGGCAATTCTTTTACACAGAGGGTGTATTTTCTCCTTTTCACACCTTTGTTTGTACTCATTTTCCTAATTCCCTTTTACTACTTCAGCACTTGCTTTTTCTTTTGCTCTGGGCCCTGACAATCTGTTCCACTTGCTTGTTAACTACCTTATTAACTCCAAATCTCATCTCATTTATACACAGTTTTCTATCCTGCTATCTGTCACAAGCAAACAATTTTGACATGGATGTCAGAGTGGGCACTTGGAAACTCCAGCTCCAAAGGGCCTCCCTGTTGGACACAAGCATCAACACCATTGGGCACATCTTTTGATCAATGAGTACATGCACCTCAGAGCCACAGATTTTGCAGCTGACGTGTCAGCATTTAATAATCCTCATGGCATCTCCAGTCCACTTACAGTATGCTTCTGTAGTGCAATAGTGCACCACAGGGGCACAATGACAATGACCATTGTAATGCAGCAATGAGAAGACTGCACTTAGGATCATGCACCCAGCTCATGGACTGAACCAGGCTACATTTCCAGGCTATCTGCTTACTATCTTAGTACTCATTCATTTAGCTCAACCTGCATTCACACAGCTGACTTGTCTTGCATTCCATGCCTTATAGCAGATTGATGCCTTAGCCAGAGCTGGAAAGCTTACGATACTTCTGCCTTGACTTGTTTAGACAAGCACAGAGCCAGGCAGCTTGCCATGTTTGATGGTAGTGATCAATAGGTGGACATCTTGATCTATGGCACAGTCTATGTCAATCTCACACTTACACCTTGTGCCAACTGTCTGCACAATAAACACATGGTTTTAACCAAAACACAGAAGCCACCAAAGACAAAAGTAAATATCATACAGAAATTGATGTCTACTACCCTGGGAGTATGCACTGCTTTGCTTACCCTGACCCACCTTACAGCAAATCACTGTTGCTGAACCTGTTTCATGAACCAATACACAATGTCATCGATATCTATCTTGGAAGTTGTGAGGATTACTTCTGGGATGTTATAAGCAAAAGCAGCCCAAGTGCTTCCTGCATGTATTGAACCTCCTGATGTCTGCAGAGAAAACATTCTCTTCAAAAGACACTGCTTGCTGCCAATAGCAAAGCACTCACATTGGTACAAGACCTCAAAAAAACACAGACTGGTCTGAAATCTTGTCTCTATTGAAACACATTCCAAATCCTACAAGATGATGACAGCCCTAACACTTGATGGCACATATCCTAGCTGACTGCAAGCATTACCTAAAAAGAAGGGCTCATGCCCGAAACATCGATTCTCCTGCTCCTTGGATGCTGCCTGACCTGCTGCGCTTTTCCAGCAACACATTTTCAGCTCTGATCTCCAGCATCTGCAGTCCTCACTTTCACCTAACACAGCATGGCAATCAAGTTGTGAAGTCCCAGGTTTCAACTTTCCAAAGAAAAACCAATCAACTATAAACCTCTTGAGGATAGGCCAGGAAAAATGTGGTCTCTTTATTCGCAAAATGAATTATTGGAACCACTCAAATTGTGAATGTAACCACACAAGTTAGACCATTGCCCATATACTGAACTCCTGCCCTGAGAGATCTATTCCTGGTGGCATTACAACCATTCCTATTGCATCAGCTAAAACTGCTGATTGTGTTGTAAACATTAACATTGAACTGTAACTGCTTCCTCAGCCCATGTGAATAACAAAACGAATCATGTAAAATGGGCTTCACTTTCAAATTCAGCATTTTTTTCTTATCCTAATTCTCCCTTCAGAAGGCAATGGTGAAAGACCTTCTTGAACCACTACACTTTATCTGTGTAGGTGTACCCATGGTGCCGTTGGAATGGGAGTTTCAGATTTTGACCAAGTAATAGTGAAATAGTGAAAGCCTGGATAATGTATAGCTTGGAGTGAACTTGCAAGTGGTGATGTTCCTTTGCATCTACTGTTCTTATCCTTCTAGAGCTTGAGAAGATGCTGTTACAAAGGCACACTGAGCTGCAAAGAATCTTCTTCACATTGTAAATTGTAAAACTAACTAATAATAGTATAGATGCCAAATCTAAAGGGATGCTCTGGCCCCTCCCCCCACCTTCCTTGGTTGCTGTCCCACTCAGCTATATCTGGTGGTAAACCTCCACTATGTAATTTACAGTTGTATAACATATCTAGAAGAATGAGTAGGGATCTCATAAAATTCTATCAAAACTGGGCGGGTGAACGGAGGAAGAATGTTCCTGATGACTGGGCAGTGCAGAACCAGGGGCCACAGTCTAACGATACTGGGTAGGCCATTTCAGACGAATGTGAGGAGAATTTTTTCTGCTCGGAGAGTGGTGAACCTGTGGAATTCACTGTCATTGAAAATGGTTGAGGCCAATACTGCACATTGAATATTTTCAAGAAGGAGATAGATATAGTTCTTAGAACTATAAGGATCAAACAGCATGGGCAAAAAGTGGGATCAGGATACTAAGTAAGATGATCAGCCATGGTCATATTGAATGGCAAAGTAGGCATCAAGGGCCAAATGACCTGCTCCTGTTCATATTTTCTATGTTTCTGTGTTAAGATCATGGTTGTGACTTTAAGGAACAGATGGAGAGAATTAGCATCATGGTTTATGGTCTTTTCTTATATCTTGGTGTTGAGCCGTCTATGCATTGGTCCATTAGGGATTTCTTCTGACTACTCTGGAAACAGTCTCTAAAGTTATATTTTGAGGAGATAGGAAGACCAGGCCTGGAACCATGTTCTTCCACTTTGACTCATCAGCCTACCTCTTATTCCAGTTGCCCGATATTATGCCAACCTGAAGGCAAGGAGCTGCAGCAGAATATCTATTGTAGGTGTACAGTTCACATGTGAAATGGGAATCACATTTGGATCTTGAAACCGCACAGCATTCCATCAGATGCTTCCCCACCCAGCCACCTGAAGATGAAAACCAAACTACATACGAACATGTGAGCAAATTGTTTGAAAAAGGAGGTCATTCAGTCCCTCAAGTCTGCACCACCATTCGTAGGATCTGACTGTGACATTAAATTCATGCACCAGCATAAGCCACCACAAACCTTTGACTCTCATGTTCATCAAGAATCTATCTACACCTGCCTTAAAAGTATTGGACGACTATCCCACTGCTCTATGAGTGCATTATTATTAATTATTTTGAAACCTTGAAATCTCAAGTTAAAAATGTGTTTTGCCATTGGTAATGAATTATAACAGTCCCTTTTTCTACTTAAATATCTCTAACCCATAAAACCTGTTTTATGATAGGTTTTGTATTGTAAGTGGAAGAATGTTTAGAACATGAATCTTGTGAAATATTGTTTACTGTATGAACACACAGCTATTTTTCAATTATACAGGGAATACATAAAAAATATGCAAGTACAAAACCACTCAATCCCCTCATTTATTCTGGATACAATGACGAAAATATTATAATTTGACAGGGCGTGATATAGCTATAGTTACGGTCTGAACGCAATTTGCAGTTCTAAAATCAAATTACCATCTGGGCTCACATTAGCTCAAACATGTTCATTTTTGCAGGACTATGATGAGCCAGATGTTCTTTTGTGCAAATTGAAAAACAGCCTTTCCTTGAAATAAAAACCAAAAGAACTGCGGATGCTGGAAATCAGAAATAAAAAACGAAATTGCTGTAAAAGCTCAGCAGATCTGGCAGCATCTGTGGAGAGAAGTCATTCCTTGCATTATATATTTTTTTCATTTTGTTTTGGAAATATGTCTCTGAATTAATGTCCCAACTGACTTAAGTCAATAGGGTTACATTATGGGTATATCCACGAGGGAAAGCAGGTTTGGATCCGATATACTCAAAATAAGAAAAAAATTATGAGGACTGCGTGGAATAGGAGTACCTGCTCAGGCCCCAGAAACAATCCTTGGCCATCCCTATATCTGTGCAAGTCGGATGCCCAACTCTATCTTTTACCCCTTGCCAGGGTCTATTCCATTGGGTTTCTAGTGGCAGCAATCTCCCACTTCAGTTCCTGTTTCTACTCACTTGTTTTGGGCAAGTAACCAATTTTAAAATTTAACTGTGACTCATCTATTAACATGAGAAGGATCTTGTGAGCTTTCAAACTCCATCATGTACCAGTTCGAGGAATGTGACTGAAGTTAAATTTGACCTCACCTCAATTTTGATTTTCATTTGTGTAGTTAATGCGTTGTATGCGTAGTATGAATGAAAATGGTGTTGAAGGTAAGAAAACCCCAATATTTACAGACTGATAGAATCACATGACTAATATGACCCACTATATTAGAATCTTTTATCACATAGTTATTAATGGATTAATATAGCTACTGTTGAATTAAATAATGATTCTGAAGGGATTAATACTCATGTTAATTTAGCTACATTCATTCTACTGATGTCATACTTATGTTCTAATTCTGATTATTATGCAGTACACATTTTTGTTAACTCAGAACAGTGCTTCTTCTGTATATACTTTAGATGGTGTATCCTCTACCACCAGTTAAATCCAAGACAGAGGAAGGACAAAGGAGGATTGGTGACAGCATACTACTCAAACAACATCTACCCAGTGTCACATTCTGGTAGAGGTCATAGCGTCATAGAGTCATTGAGATGTACAGCATGGAAACAGACTCTTTAGTCCAACTCGTCCGTGCCATCCAGTTTTCCCAACCTAATTTGACCCCATTTGCCAGCACTTGGCCCATATCTCTCTGAACCCTTCCTATTCACATACACATCCAGATGCCTTTCAAATGTTGCAATTGTACCAGCCTCCACCACTTCCTCTGGCAGCTAATTCCATATATGCACCACCCTCTGGGTGAAAACATTGCCTTTTGGATCCCTTTTATATCTTTCCACTCTCACCCTAAACCTATGCCCTCTAGTTTTGGACTCTACCCACCCCAGAGAAAATACTTTGTCTATTTATCCTATCCATGCCCCTCATGATTTTATAAGCCTCTGTAAGGTCACCCCTCAGCCTCCGACGCTCCAGGGAAAACAGCCCCAATCTAGTCAGCCTCTTTCTATAGCTCAAACCCTCCAATCCTGACAACATTCTTGTAAATCTTTTCTGAACCCTTTCAAGTTTTACAATATCCTTCCAAAACCAGAATTGCACGCAATATTCCAAAAGTGGCCTAACCAATGTCCTGTATAGCCGCAACATGACCTCCCAACCCCAATAGTCGAGTGTGGGGTGCTGGAAAAGCACAACATCCAAAGAGCAGGAGAATCAACATTTGGGCATAAGCCATTCATCACTCTCAACTGTGACCTCCAGCATCTGCAGTCCTCACTTTCCCCTCCCAACTCCTATCCTCACTAACAAAGGAAAGCATACTAAATGTCTTCTTCACTATCCTATCTACCTGCAACTCTACTTTCAAGGAACTATGAACCTGCACTTCAAGGTCTGTTTGTTCAACATCAGTCCCCAGGACCAACCCATTAGATTTATAGGTCCTGCTATGATTTGCTTTTCCAAAATGCAGCATCTCTCATTTATGTAAATTAAACTTCATCTGCTGTTCCTCAGCCATTGGCCCATCTATTAAAGATCCCATTGTATTCTGAGGTAACCTTCTTCGCTATCCACTACACCTCCAATTTTGGTGTCATCTGCAAACTTACTAACTATAGCTTCTATATTCACACCCAAATCATTTATATAAATGTCGAAAAGAAATAGACCCAGCACCAATCCTTGTGGCGCACCATTGGTCACAGGCCTCCAGTCTGAAAAGCAACACTCCACAACCACCCTCTGTCTTCTACCTTCGAGCCAGTTCTGTATCCACATGGCTAGTCCTCCCTGTATTCCATGAGATCTAACATTACTAACCAGTTTCCCATGAGGAACCTTGTTGAACGCCTTACTAAAGTCCATATAGATCACGTCTACCACTCTGCCCTCATAATCCTCTTTGTTACATTTTCAAAAAACTCATTCAAGTTCACGAGACATGATATCCCATGCACAAAGTCATACTGACTATCCTGAACAACACTTTGTGCCAGTCTGTTACCCGCCCTTGACCTCTTTATTTCCAACTGCCGCTGAGACATTGACCGCCTCAACCTGTCCAACCCCCTCACCCACTCCAACTTCTCACCCTCACAATGCGCAGCCCTGCACTCCCTCTGCTCCAACCCCAACATCACCATCACACCAGCTGACAATGGGGGTGCAGTGGTACTTTGACGCACTGACGTCTGCACTGCTGAAACCAGGAACCAACTTGAAAACACCTCCTCCTACTGCCCCCTCGATAACGATCCCACCTCCCATCACCAAGCCATCATCTCCCAGACCATACACAACCTCATCAGCTTAGGGGATCTCCCACACATGACTTCCAACCTCATAGTTCAGGAACCCTGCACCACCCGGTTCTACTTCCTACCCAAGATCCACAAGCCTGACTACCCTGGCCGACCTGTCTTCTCAGCCTGGTCCTGCCTCACTGACTTCATCTTCACATACCTCGATACAGTCTTATCCCCCGGTACAGGAACTCCCCACATACATTCGGTACACCACCCACGCCCTCCACCTTCTCTAAAACTTCAGTTTCCCTGGACCCCTTAGCCTCATCTTCACCATGGACGTCTAGTCTCTATACACCGCCATTCGCCATGACCAGGGCCTCCAAGCCCTCCATTTCTTCCTCTCCTGATATCCCACCAGTACCCTTCCACGGATACTCTTATCCATTTGGCTGAACTGTTCCTCACCCTCAACAATTTCTCCTTTGAATCCTCCCACTTCCTCCAGATGAAAGGGGTAGTCATGGGCACCTGCATGGGCCCCAGCTATGTCTCTTTGTGTGCTACACTGAACAGTCTATCTTCTGCAGTTATACTGGCATGTGGGTATAACTAAGAATGCATATCATTCCCCACCTTTTCCTCAGCAACATTGATGACTGCATCAGCGTCACCTTGTGCTCCCACAAGGAGGTTGAATAGTTCATCAACTTCACCAACACATTCCACCCCGACCTTATATTCACCTGGACCATTTCTGACACCTCTCTCCCCTTCTGACCTCTCCATCTCCATCTCCATCAACGGTGACCGACTCAACACTGACATTTTCTACAAACTCACCGACTCCCACGGCTACCTGGATTACACCTCCTCCCACCCTGCCTCCTGCAAAAATGCCACCCCTTATTTCCAATTCCTCTACATCTGCTCCCAGGAGGACCAGCTCCACTACAGAACACACCAGTTGGCTTCCTTCTTTAAAGACAGCAATTTCTCCTCCCTCATGGTTGATGATGACCTCCAGCGCATCTCATCCACGTCCCACCCTGTGACCAAACACTTCAACTCCCCCTCCCACCCTGCCGAGGACATGCAGGTCCTGGACCTTCTCCATTGATACTCCCTCACCACCTGACGCCTGGAGGAAGAACGCCTCATCTTCCGCCTTGGGGCTGTTCAATCCCATGGCATCAATGTGGACCTCACCAGTTTCCTCATTTCCCCACCCCTACCTTACCCAAGTTCCAACCTGCCAGCTCAGCACCATCCTCCTGACCTGTCCCATCTGTCCATCTTCCTTTCCAGCTATCTGCACCAGCCTCCCCTCCAACCTATTACCTTTACCCCATCTCCATCCATCAGTTGCACTCTCAGCTACCTTTTCCCCAGACCCATCCCCTTCCATTTATCTCTCTACTCCCTAGGCTCCCAGCCTCATTCCTGATGAAGGGCTTATGCCCAAAATGTCAGTTTTCCTGCTCCTTGGATGCTGCCTGATCTGCTGTGCTTTTCCAGCACCACATTCTTCATTCTAATCTCCAGCATCTGCATTACTCACTTTTGCCAAGTTGATCTTATCCCTAATCAATCCTTACCTTTCCAAGTACATGTAAACCCTGTCCCTCAGGACTTGATGGGCTGAATGGCCTTACTTCCACTCCTATGTATTATGGTCTTAAAATACTTGTTTAGTATCTCTCCATCTCCTGTGGTTCCACATATACGCTGCTTTGCTGATCTTTGAGGGGCCCTATCCTCTCCCTAGTTACCCTTTTGATCTTTTTATAAAAACCCTTTGGATTCTCCTTAACCCAATTTGCCAAAGCTATCTCATGTCCCCTTTTCGTCCTCCTGATTTCCCTCTTAAGTATACTCTTACTGCCTTTATACTCTTCTAAGGATTCATTCAATCTCCTTTGTCTATACCTGATATATGCTTCCTTCTTTTTCTTAACCAAAACCTCAATTTCTCTAGTCATCCAGCATTCCCTATATCTACCAGCCTTTCCTTTGACCTGAACAGGAATATACTGTCTCTGGACTCTCATTATCTCACTTTTGAAGACTTGCCATTTTCCAGCTGTCCCTTTACCTGTGAACATCTGCCCCAATCAGCTTTTGAAAGTTCTTACCTAATACCGTCAAAGTTAGCCTTCCTCCAATTTAGAACTTCAACTTTTAGATCCGGTTTATCCTTTTCCATCACATTTGGAAGTAGGTTTGCTCACTGAGCTGAAAGGTTCATTTCCAGACATTTTGTTACCTTACTAGGTAACATCTTCAGTGGACTTCATGCGAAGCAATGCTGAAAATTCCTGCTTTCTATTTATGTGTTTGGGTTTCTTTGGGTTGGTGATGTTATTTCCTGTGGTGAAGTCACCCTCTGTTCCTTTTCTCAGAGGGTGGTAGATGGGGTCTAACTCAATGTGTTTGTGGATAGGGTTCCGGTTGGAATGCTATGCTTCTAGGAATTCTCATGCGTGTCTTTGTTTGGCTTGTCCTAGGATGGGTGTATTGTCCCAGTCAAAGTGGTGTCCTTCCTCATCCGTATGTAAGGACACTAGTGAGAGAGGGTCATGTGTTTTTGTGGCTAGTTGGTGTTCATGTATCCTGGTGACTAGTTTTCTGCCTGTTTGTCCGATGCAGTGTTTGTTACAGTTCTTGCACAGTATTTTGTAAATGATGTCAGTTTTTCACATTGTCTGTAGAGGGTCTTTCAAGTTCATTAGCTGCTGTTTTAGTGTGTTGGTGGGTTAGTGGGCTACCATGATGCCAAGGGGTCTGAGTAGTCTGGCAGTCATTTCCGAGGTGTCGTTGATGTAGGGGAGAGTGGCTAGGGTTTCTGGACGTGTTTTGTCTGCTTGTTTGGGTTTGTTACTGAGAAATCGGCAGACTACGTTCATTGGGTACCCATTCTTTTTGAATACATGGTATAGGTGATTTTTCTCTGCTCTGCGTAGTTCCTCTGTGCTGCAGTGTGTGGATGGCTCATTGAAATAATGTTCTAATGCAGCATAGTTTGTCGGTGTTGGGATGATTGCTTCTGTAGTTCAATATTCGGTCTGTATGTGTTGTTTTTCTATAGACGCTGGTTTGAAGTTCCCCATTGGCTGTTCGCTCTATTGTGACATTTAGGAATGGCAGTTTGTTGATATTTTCCTCCTCTTTAGTGAATTTTATGCCAGTAAGGGTATTATTGATGGTCTTGAAGGTTTCCTCTAACTTGTTTCGTTTAGTGATGATAAAGGTGTCATCCATGTGGTGGACCCAGAGTTTGGGTTGGATGGTTGGCAGAGCTGTTTGTTGAAGTCTCTGCATTACTGCCTCTGCCAAGAACCCTGATATCAGAGATCCCATGGGTGTTTCATTGGTTTGTCTGTAAGTTTCGTTGTTGAAACATCTGGAAATGAACCTTTCAGCTCAGCAAGCAAACCTACATCCAAAACCTCAACCTGAGCTACAAATCTTCTCAAAACTCTCTTTTCCATCACTGTTTTAAAACTAATAGAATTATGGTCGCAGGCCCCAAAGTGCTGCCCCACTGACACCTCAGTCACCTGCCCTGCCTTATTTCCCAAGAGTAGGTCAAGTTTTGCACCTTCTCCAGTAGGTACATCCACATACTGAATCAGAAAGTTTTCTTGTACACACTTAACAAATTCCTCTCCATCTAAACCCTGAACACTATGGCAGTCCCAGTTGATATTTGGAAAGTTAAAATTCCATGCCATAACCACCCTATTATTCTTCCAGATAACAGATCTCATTACAAATTTGTTTCTCAATTTCTCTCTGACTATTAGGGGGTCTATAATACAATCCCAATAGATGATCATCCCCTTCTTATTTCTCAGTTCCACCCAAATAACTTCCCCAGATACATTCCCAGGAATATCCTCCCTCAGTACAGCTGTAATGCTATCCCTTATCAAAAATGCTACTCCACCTCCTGTTCTTGCCCCCTTGTTCTCCTTCCGATAGCATTTGTATCATGGAAGATTAAGCTGCCAGTCCTGTCCATCCCTGACTCACGTTTCTGTAATTGCTATCATATCCCAGTCCCATGTTCCTAATCATGCCCTAAGTTCACCTGTCTTACCTGTTAGGCCTCTTGCATTGAAGTAAATGCAGTTTAATTTATCAGTCCTACCTTGTTTTCTGCTTTGTTCCTGCCTGCCCTGACTGTTTGATTTGCTCCCTTTCCCAACTATACCAGTCTTAGATTGATCTTTTTCTTCACTATTTCCCTAGGTCCCACCACCCCCACCCGCCAACCTTTCTAGTTTAAATCCTCCCAAGCAGCTCTAACAAATCTCCCTGCCAGTATATTAGTCCCCTTCCAATTCAGGTGCAATCCATTCTTCTTGTACAGGTCACTTCTATCCCAGAAGAAATTCCAATGATCCAAAAATGTGAATCCTTCTCCCCTGCACAAACTCCTCAGCCATGCATTCATCCGCTCTATCCTCCTTTTCCTACCCTCACTAGCTCCTAGCACCAGGAGTAATCCAGACATTACTACCCTTGAGGACCTCCTTTTTAAAATTCCTGCATAACTCTGTATTCCTGCATAACTCTCCCTTCAGAATCTCATCTTTTTCCCTTCCTATGTTGTTGGTTCCAATGCGTACAATGACCTCCTGCTTTGAGAACATTCTGTACCCTCTCTGAGTTATCCTTGAACCTGGCACCAGGGAGGCAGCACACCATTCTGATGTTTAGCTGCTGGCCACAGAAACGTCTGTCCATGCCTCTGACTAGAGAGTCCCCTATCACACTCGATCGCTTGGAACCCGACATACCCCTCATTACATTAGAGCCTGTCTTGATACCAGAAACCTGGCTGTTTGTGCTCCATTCCCTGAGAGTCCATCACCGCCTGTATTTTCCAAAACAGCATACTTGTTTGAGATGGGGGTAGCCACAGAAGAGTCCTGCACTACTTGTCTATCCCTCCAACTTTTCTGGAATTAACGCATCTACCTGACTTTTCTTTAATGTGCGGCTTTTCTCCCTTCCTTTAACTGCCACTCATCACACCCTCTAGCTCCTGTAAATTCCTCATCGCCTCTAACTGCCGCTCCAACCAATCCATGCGATGTGATAGGATTTGCACCCAAAGACACTTCCTGCAGACATAATCATCAGTAACATGGAAACTCTCCCTAAACTCTCACATCTGACAGGAAGAGAATATCACTCTAATAAAGGCTATCTTTGCTCCTTCACAATCTACAGTCCTCTTATTTGATGGCAAAGATTGCCACTTAGCTCCTGCTTGGCTTCATTACAGCCTTGATTCAAACATGGACGGGGGTAACCTGGGGCAGGTGTTCTTGCTGCATCCTGAGATCTGCAGTCAGTGCTATTTTTGCTGCCATATGCATAATTTTGTCCTCCATCCCCATCAGTACTGGCTCACACTACTTCAAAGCTGTCCAACACTTCAGTTCAACTTCATTCTTCAGCTCAAAGAACAAAGAAAATTTACAGCCCAGGAACAGGTGCTTTCACCCTAGAAGCCTGAGCCGATACAAATTCACTGTCTCAACCTATCACCCAATTCCTAAGCATCTGTATCCCTCTGCTCCCCACCTACTTATGCATCTGTCCAGATGCACCTTAAATGAATCTACGTCCCTGCCTCTACTACGTCTGCTAGCAACACATTCCAGGCACTTACCACCCTCTGTCTAAAGTACTATCCCCCTTAAACTTTTCACCTCTCACTTTGAACGTGTGACCTCTTGTTATTGAATCCTCACCCTGGGAAAAAGCTTATCTCTATTTACCCTGTCTATACCCTTCATGGTTTTGCAGACCTCAATCAGGTATCCCCCTCAATCTCATTTTTCCTGTTGAAAACAATCCTAACCTACCCAACCTCTCTTCATAGCTAGCACTTTCCATACCAGGCAACATTAGATTAGATTAGATTACATTAGATTACATTACATTACATTACAGTGTGGAAACAGACCCTTCGGCCCAACAAGTCCACACTGACCCACCAAAGCGCAACCCATCCATACCCCGACATTTACCCCTTACCTAACACTACGGGTAATTTGGCATTGCCAATTCACCTGACCTGCACATCTTTGGACTGTGGGAGGAAACCGGAGCACCCGGAGGAAACCCACGCAGACACGGGGAGAACGTGCAAACTCCACACGATCATTTAAGGTTCTTGGTAAGCCTTCTCTGAACCCTCTCCAAAGTGTCCACCTCCCTCTGGTAATGTGGCAACCAGAACTGTACACAGTATTCTAAATGCGGCCAAACCAAAGTCTTGAACAAAATTTTAACAAAAAATGTTTTTTCTTCCTTTCACGTATTAAGGAATACAAACTGTAACAACTCGGTGGTGCCCATGGCCCTCTGGTATATTACGCACCTGCAGTTCCCTTTGACTCCATCCATTCCTGTAATTACACCTCTTGGGTATTTACCATACCTTCTCGCCCTCCTCTCTTCCAATGCTTAACGATCTGTATTCAGCAAAGTACTTAGTTCTGTCCTCACCTCAATGAATTTTACGTAGGACAAGATGTCAAACCCATCTTCCATAGTCTTCACTTCCGTGCCCATTTCTGTGGGCAGGAATCCTCTCCCTATCCCAAAGACTCCTTCACCCATCTCCAACACTGTCCCTTCTCCTGAACCCCCTGGTTTCTTACCTGTATTCAAACTGGTCATTGAGAACTGTCAACATGACATTAGTCACCTTAATTTTTCTGCTCTGCTTATCCATTCTGTCTCCCTCTGAACTTACTGCTCTCTGTATTCTCTGAACCAACCCTGACTTTATAATCAAGCCTTCTGACAAAGATGGTACTGCTGTTGTCTGGTGTGCTGACCTCTACATAGCATAGGTTAAATGGTGGGTCTCCCTTGGATCATGACCCCACCATCGAACATCCAAGCTGTTCTATGACCGTCACTAACTTCACCTCATCTGGGGTCTCCCTGCCATAGCTTCCTACCTCTTCTTCTCCTTTTTTCGTACACCCTGCTACCTCCTTCTTAAAATCAACAAACAGGACTACCCGCACAGATCCATTGTTTCAACCCATTCCTCTCCCGAGGAACTTATTTTTTCCTAACTGAACTCGATTTTCTCTCCCCTTGTCCAGTCTACTGACATCCGAGATTTGTTTGACACTTTACATCACTTTCTCGGTTTCCAGTTTGTGGGCATGAGCTGTCTCCCCTTCACCATGGACGTGCAATTCCTTTACATGTCCATCCCTGTCAGATAGTCTTTGATCTCTCAGCTTCTTCCTGGAAAGAAGGCCTGAACCACCCCTCTCCTCTGCCACCACCCTCCTCTGCCAGCCCCAGCTCAGACAAATAGTAAATGATACCAGGAGTGGTTATCTGTAAAATTCTGCATTGGTTGTGATGTGGATCTGCTCCCATCATGAAGAGAAGAAATCCACAAAATCCAGAAGAAAACAAAATCTAGCAACTGAGTTTATGACTTGAAGAGTATTACTCTATAAAGAAGACAGAGGAAATCAATTAAGAGCTGAAATGCAATTAATGACAATTGAAGAAATAGCAAAAAGCAATACCTTCACAGGTAAGCCTAATTCTGAAGCTGGTAAGAAGCGCTGGGCATGAGTGTGGGCTAGGAAGACCAAAAACCTAACCCCACTTGGAAGCACAGATGCCTTAATGATGGAGGCTTTGCAAGAAGCAACTGAAGGCTCCAGAAGGAAAAGTTAGACATATCAAGAAGAAAGAGGAATAATTTTATGCAAAAAGACCAAAAAGGAATGCAAGGAAATGTAAAGGAGAGTTCTAATTTCTCACAATTGGCTGCATGAGACCCAGCTGCAAGAAACAGTGAAAGGGCCAGGAAGGAAATTTAGATTAAGGCTGCTGAATCAGGAAGGCCTTAGAGTGTAATGTACAAGCAATTTTAAAGAAACCTGATTAAAAGTCTGGCAGAGGAAGAAAGGTCAGGAAAAGAATATTAGCTTAAAGACCAGCAAATTTAACGTAAGGTTGAAATCGTAGGGATTTAAAATACCTTTACAATTATAAACTAAATTATCATACTAAGAAGTTAAAAAGGTAATGCTGCCTAACAGAGTTAAGGTCTATGAAGGATAATGCAGAACACAAATCTGGGCTTGGAGGTGACTGTTCTTAAGGTACCACATTGTTTCAAAATTAAACACCAAGATTGAAGTTGAGCAGGTGAATGCACTATTACATTCAGTGGGTCTGATTGCAGATGGTGTCGTAACAAGCAGACCATCAAAGAGAGCACAGAAACTTTTGAAGATAGCCTTAAAACATTTGTCAATTGCTTCAATTTAAGAACAAGTAAAAGTTTTGAACAAGAAAGATTTAATAGAAGAATTCAGCTTCTGTAAGAATTCACAAACAATTTCATTAATGACCTCTACAGATTAATGAAAAACTGTGATTATGGATATTTGAAACAGTGACATCAGAATTCATATGAGACAGAATTGCTGTTGGAATTCAAAACAATGTAAGTACAGATGCTCACATTTATAAAAGATAGTATAACACCTACCATCATCAGAAAAGATGTGTGCATTCGATGAGTTACTTCAGTTGGAGAAAATGGCCAAGATGTTCCTCAGGAAATTGCTGATCCAGACAGGCCAGAGGAGAAGAAAGTTATTTATGTCAATAGACTGTTGATTTTCTGCTTGATAAAGGAGCAAGTGACATTGTTCTGTCAGGCCAGTTACCATAGCTGAAAAAGCAGAAGTTGCAATGTAAAGAGATTAGAATATACAGCACAGGATAACTGCCAGAAACATAAGAATGCTACAAGTCACTTTTGAAATTAAAATCATACATACATACATAAAAGCAACTTCACCTTTGAGCCTGCATGAATACCTTGACAACAATTTCATCAACTGGGGAGATCAACAATCACCTATCAACAATTAGTCCAGAAACAAGCAGCTGTCCAAGCACTGTTCCAGGAACAATCAACCTGTCAAGGGACAACCAGCCTCCTGGCAGAACACAAACACATGAAACAATCCAATGAGGTTCCTTACATTGACGTACAAGAGCTGTTTAACATTGTCAATGTAGAGGAACTCACAATTTCACACCATTGGTGGAAACATTCCATCTCTTGGGTTGCAGGTTCACAGTTCCTTAAAGATGGAGTCACAGGTAGATAGGGTAGTGAAGAAGATGTTTAGTACTCTTGCCTTTATTAGTCAGAGCATTGAAAATAGAAGCTTGGATGCCATGTCACAGCTATACAGGACATTAGAGTCATAGAGATGTACAGCATGGAAACAGACCCTTTGGTCCAACCCATCCATGTCGACCAGATATCCCAACACAATCTAGTCACACCTGCCAGCACCCGGCCCATATCCCTCCAGACCCTTCCTATTCTTATACCCATCCAAATGCCTTTTAAATGTTGCTATTGTATCAGCCTCCACCACTTCCTGTGGCAGCTCATTCCATACACGTACCACCCTCTGTGTGAAAACGTGGCCCCTTAGGTTTCTTTTATATCTTTCTCTTCTCACCCTAAATCTATGCCCTCTAGTTCTGGACTCCCCAACCCCAGGAAAAAGACTTTGTCTATTTATCCTATCCATGCACCTCATGATTTTTTAAACTTCTATAAGGTCACCCTTCAACCTCTGACTCTCCAGGGAAAACAGCCCCAACCTGTTCAGCCTCTCCCTGTAGCTCAAATCCTCCAATCCTGGCAATATTCTTGTAAATCTTTTCTGAACCCTTTCAAGTTTCACAACATCTTTCTGATAGGAAGGAGACCAGAATTGCATACAATATACCAACAGTGGCCTAACCAATGTCCTGTACAGCCGCAACATGACCTCCCAACTCCTGTATTCAATACTCTGACCAATAAAAGAAAGCGTACCAAATGCCTTCTTCACTATCCTATCTACCTGCGATTCCACTTTCAAGGAGTTATGAATCTGCACTCCTAGGTCTCTTTGTTCAGCAACACTCCCTAGGACCTTACCATTTAAATGTATAAGTCCTGCTAAGATTTGCTTTCCCAAAATGCAGCACCTCGCACTTATCTGAATTAAACTCTATCTGCCACTTCTCGGCCCAGTGGCTCATCTGGTCAAGATCCCGTTGTAATCTGAGGTAACTTTCTTCACTGTCCACTACACCTCCAATTTTGGTGTCATCTGCAAACTTACTAACTGTACCTCTTAAGCTTGCATCCAAATCATTTGTGTAAATGACAAAAAGTAGTGACCCAGCACTGATCCTTGTGGTACTCCACTGGTCACAGGCCTCCAGTCTGAAAAACAACCCTCCACCACCACCCTCTGTCTACTACCTTTGAACCAGTTCTGTATCCAAATGGCTAGTTCTCCCTTTATTCCATGAGATCTAACCTTGCTAACCAGTCTCCCATGGGGAACCTTGTCGAACGACTTACTGAAATCCATATAGATCTCATCTACCACTCTGCCCTCATCAATCTTCTTTGTTACTTCTCCAAAAAACCCAATCAAGTTTGTGAGACATGATTTCCCATGTGCAAAACCATGTTGACTATCCCTAATCAGTCCTTGCCTTTCCAAATACATGTGCATCCTGTCCCTCAGGATTTCCTCCAACAACATGCCCACCACCGACGTCAGGCTCACTGCTCTATAGTTCCCTGGCTTGTCCTTACCACCCTTCTTAAACAGTGGCACCACGTTAGCCAGCCTCCAGTTTTGTTCAGCTACTTTTGGAACACTGCGTTCAGTTCTGCTATAGGAAAAATGTTGTTATACTTGAAAGAGTGCAGAAAAGATTTACAAGGATGCTTCTGGGGTTGAGGCTTTGAGTTATAGGAAGAAGCTGAACAGGCTGGGGCTAGTTTCCCTGAAGCTTTGGAAGTTGAGGAGTGACTTTTCAGAGGTTTATAAAATCATGAAGGGCACAAATAGGATGAATTGCCAAAACTTTTTCCCAGGGTAGGGAGGTTCAAAATTAGTCCATAGTTTAAGGTGAGAAGGGAAAGATATAAAAAGGAGGTAAGGGGCAACCTTTTCACACAGATGGTGGTGCACTATGGAATGAGCTGCCAGAGGAAGTGGTGGAGGCTGGTGCAATTACAACATTCAAAAGGCATCTGGATAGATATATGAATAGGAGGGGTTTAGAGACATATGGACCAAATGCTGGCAAATGGGATTAGATGAATTTAGGATATCTGGTTGGCATGGATGGGTTGGATTGAGGGGTCTGTTTCTGTGCCATACATCCCTATGACACTATGACTCTATCTTCTAAAACAGAACAGTGACAGAGATAATGCTGACTGAGGATCTGAATATGTTTATTTCACCAGACCTAGAATGAGTAATTGAAGACATCCAGCCTGATCAACAATTTGAGAGAGATAAACTGCACATACCTTCATTGGAGACAGACCAATTCTCTTTGAAATCCAAGGCACAAAAGAAGAAACTGCCTGGCCTTTGCATTCAAGGAAATTGAAAGTAATTGCCTGATCTCGAAATTCAGGATACCACAAGTTGAAATAAGTCAACTGTCCAGGCAGGAAATTCAGGAGATATAAAGGTCTGCCAAATAAAATAAGGGACCCTCTGTGTGAAGGATATCCAGTGGAGAAATAGTTCACAAATCAGAACCAGGGTCAACGGTCCTCAGGCAACACACGTGTAATTCTTCCAAGTCTGAGAAAAGTGAAATCACTGGATTGCCTGCATTTGTGAAGCCAGAGACTTGGGTGAGATGAAGTGGTGGTAAACGTAATATATGTAAACATATATTACATGCATGTATAATATATGTGATTATATAATGTGTTATTTAGAAGGAGAAAAAGTCTTGGGGAAGATGTTATGGAAAGTAATGGTTCTGGAAGGGGTAATTTCATGTTACATTGACTCTACCCACTTTACAGAGAAGGCCATAGAGGTCTACAGCATAGGCAAAGGCACCTCTGGCCCACTAACTCTGCATCGATTAGAAACAAACATCTAACTATTCTAATCCCATTTTCCAGCACTTGGCCTATAGCTTTGTGTGCCTTAGCAGATGTTATACACAGATAGTGGATGAAGACAAGATATTCTATTCTAATTTTGATGAACAGCAGATGTATCTGTACCTTCTCCCTAAAGGCCTAGTAATTGTGCCTAAGTGTAGAGATACTTATTGCTATCATGCAATAAATCTCTCTGTTATCTGCGAACAATGCTTCTTCTGTAGATGCTCTACAGATGGCCTATTTTCTCCTAGTAAACACTAGATAGGCCCATCCTCTTCCACTAATCACTAGATAGGCCCAGGCCAAAGCAAAAGTGTGGCAGCAAATTGGCTCAAACAACTCTTATCTAATACTACATACCAGTAAAGGTGGCAAATATCATGAGGTTCCAGGCATGGTCATCTGAGAAAATACTGCATCTTTCTTGCAAGATTCTTTCAACAGGAAAGTTCAACTAAACACCTACAAATGGTGTGGCTGAAACACAATCAAAACAGAACCAATGATGTTTGTTATAACACTGAATTGCATTATTGCCATCATAGGGAAACATTTTGAGCATGTAGTGATTGGAATGAGGTCACCCAGGTGGACCTCGGAATTAGGGCTGATAACCTGGTTCAATTGGGGGCCCTGGCTGACAGATAGAAACAGGAATATCAGGGGTTCTATACACTCTAGAAGCCAATGTTACGACACAGGGTAAACCCCTCTGCTAATTTAAACTCAACACACAGAGAAGTTCACCTCACGCCGTAACCTGTTAAATATCAATAGGCAAAGAAATATCCCAGGTTTCAGTATTTAAAGTAAAAATTAACATGTTTATTCTTTAAATCCAAAAGAGAACATTATAACCACTATTTACAACTGCTTTCTCTTAAACCTGTATTTTACCTCCCACTCTACAATACTAGTCCAGTAAAAAGCCTCGATTAAGATTTACAAAGAAAAAGTCACGTTTCAAAACCAGTCAGCTTTGTAGATTCTCCTTTGTAGATTTTCCTCTGTAGATTTCTTTAGGTCAGCTTTGGTGTTCTGCTATACAAATGTCTTATGGAGAGGTACCTTTCAGAGAGCTCTTCAGCTAGCAGCCTATACGTGTTGGTGTTCTTGGCAGTTTTCCCTCTAACTGTTCAAAATGTCCGGTTTTATACCCCCAAAACATTGGATCATTTTATTGGTTTGATGTCATCAAAACACTAAATTCAAATTCAATTTGAGTTTGGTATCTGGAGCATAATTTAAATCGATTGGCCGAATTTGAATTTGTTTTTGTTCCTTGGCAATGCAACTCCAGCTATTTGTTTCAACCAAGTGTTACATTGTTACCTTTTTCAGCACTCTCTGTGCTTCCAGTCAGTCCTTGCTATCTTCCTTTCTCTCTTAAAGGTGCAGTCCACGCCTACACCTTCATAACACCAGCTAAGCACATGTAAATAAAGAGTGACTTGGTGACGGGATACTGGCCTTCATGGTTTTCAGTGGTGACGGGAGTGGGATGCCAACATAACCACATTCGTGGGGCACTGCCCAGAGTGCCAACAAGGTCAAAAATTACTGCGATCAACTCCTCCCTCGTTGAAATGGCTGGGTAAACCCTGGACTTAGTTTTGCATTGACTAAACCAGTCTTTTCATGGGCTCTATGTTCTCTGTCATTGTGGACACCCATTCAAAGTGGTTGAATATACATAGAGTTCATTTGTCAAACACAGGGACAACAATTGAAAAGGTACAAGCATCTTTTGCAATACATGAGCTCCTGGAGATGTTGGCCACAGACAACAGGCCATCACTTATCACCAAGGAACTTGAGTACTTCCTACAGCCAGTTGGCATTTGGTATGTAAGGACAGCTCCATACCACCCATTGTCCAATAGCCTGGCAGAAATAGCAGACTCAAAGAAACAGCTACAGCTTCACTCAGTGCCAAGCTGTACTGGTTCCTGTTTTGATTATAGGACCACTCCTCACACAACTACAGAGACTTCCCCAGCAGAGTTGCTAATGGGGAGAAGAATGCACACCAGGTTAAACCTCATCTTCCCGATCATGGGATTGGGGGTGTAAAACGACGTCAGGATGCCAATACTGGACCTTGTTCCAATCACAACATCCCTCCCCTTCCACGTCCTGGGACATTGGACCTTTTTTTCCCCTGTAGCTTCTCCTGCAGCGTTTTTACAACAAGTCCAGATGTATATGTACCTGCTCCCTAAAGTCCTAGTAATTGTGCCTAAGTGTAGAGGTACATGTTGCCTCTTCTGTAGAAGCCTCTCCTATAGATGCTCTACAGATGGCAAGAGAGGCAGTTTACTTCAGGGGATGAAATTTGGTGCTGAAACCATGAGAATGGCCCTGCATGGGTAAGAGGCATGTTCAATGCAAGGTCAGGTCCTGTGATGTACAAATTTTGGGTAGGAGAGGTAGTCCTGAACAAGCATGTGGACCACATGAAAGCTGTAATCTTGCAAATGGGGCAGAAGCAAAACAAACCCAACCCATCAGATCATCTGGCAAAACTGGCAAAATCTGTGGGATCTCCCCCTCTGCTGAGCATCAAAGAAACCTCTTAGGAGGAAATGAATGTGGCAGATGTCGCAGTTTTGATGCTGTTACCACCTGAAGAAAAAGATGAATTTCTTCCAAGATGCTCCAGGCACAAGAGTCGGGCCATGGTCGGGTTCACATTGTCAGTAACTGAGGCAGAGTTGGGGGAACCGGACTAGTTGCAAAAACGCCCTAGGAGAAGCTACAGGTTAAAAAAAGGGCCTACGTCCCAGGACCTTGAGGGGGAGGGATGTTGTAATTGGAACAAGGTCAGCCAGCTGGACCTCTTGGAATATAAGTTCCCTGATTGGGCTGTTAACCTGGTCCAATCAGGGATCCCTGGCTGAAAGACAGGACTATGTTGGATTCTGTTCAATCTAGGAGCCAACTCTGAGCTAGCTGGGTCAGTGTCATGCATTATGCATGTGTAAGTAAAGGGTGACTTGTTGATGGGAAAGATTAAGAAAAACTGTGGCAGTAAACCCTGATGAGAACTATTTTTCTTCTGATGGAGGAAATGACTGCAGCTGTTGGGTGGCACAGTGTCTCAGTGGTTAGCACTGCTGCCTCACCTGGGTTTGATTCCAGCCTCGGGCAACTGTCTGTGTGGAGTTTGCACAGTCTCCCTGTGTCTGCTTGGGTTTCCTCCAGGTGCTCTGGTTTCTTCCCACAGTCCAAAGATGTGCAGATCAGGTGGATTAGCCATGCTAAATTGTCCATGGGATATTAGGCTAGGTGGATTAGCCATGGGAAATGTAGGGGTAGGAGTCAGTTTGGGACATCCTACGTAGGGACTGTGTGGACTTGATGGTCCAAATGGCCTGTTTCCACTCTATAGGGACTCAATTTAAAAAACACTATTTTCATCAGTCAGAGTAAGTGGTAATGACTGGGCAGCTAGCAAATTGTGATTCAGCCTTCTACAAAATGTCAGTAGGCAGCCTTCTTCTGAGGAGTTCCTCATCTATTGCTTAATACAGGAAGTCAGAACTCAGTTCAAACTAAGTTAGTTTCCAAAAAAAGTATAAACTATTTTTACTTTTTAATTCCACAAGCAAGTAAGACCTCAAGTAGCATATGAGTTTCTAGAATTTCAAGTAAAATGAAATTATATGTTTGGTTTAATCCAATTAAGCATGAAAGTTAGGCAATTCAGCATACATTCAACTTCAGTAATGTTTTGCTTCAGAACTCAATGGGGGTAGCAATTGCTTAAAAGGAGTTGCTTTCATTTCCTCAGTGCATGCACAGCTATATCGAAAATCACACCTAACTATTTCCCACAACAACATTTTAATGAAGCAAGCATGTTAAAACAATTAGGGTACAGTCATAGTCACTCTGGTTTGTCTTATGGCTGACTGTAGATGTCATAATTTGAACAGCAAAATTTTCTCTTCTTGCTTCATTTTCATCTAAGCATTTTTACAGGACATTAAAAAGGGAACTAAATTTCCCGCTTTCATTTCAACATAATGTTTATTTTACGTGGTGAGTGGTAAGGATTTGGAATGCACTGTTTGAGTGTGTGGGGGAGGCAGGGTCTGTTGAGACTTTCTAAAGAGAATTTTCTAAACATTATCTGAAAAAGGAAAAATTGCAGTTCTACAAGGAAATGTCAGGGGAGTGGCAACAAATGAGTTACTCCTTCAGAGGGCTAGTACAGACAAAATGGACAAAATCTTTTGAACATGGCTAATGTTTTTATAGGACAGTAGAACTGATTTGGGAAGGTGGCAAAACCTCAATGCTCTAATAGTGGGTTAAGATTTTGCTCTGAGATCCTTTTACGTGAGCCAGGTTTCTCAACTGTTATTGCCAAAAACCAGCTTTGCACTCATTAACATGTCACGAATACTGGGCGGCACAGTGACACAGTGGTGAGCACTGCTGCCTCACAATGCTGGAGACCCAGCTTCAATTCCCGCCTCAGGCAACTGTCTGTGTGGAGTTTGCACATTCTCCCCGTGTCTGCGTGGGTTTCCTCCGGGTGCTCCGATTTCCTCCCACAGTCCAAAAATGTGCAGGATAGGTGAATTGGCCATGCTAAATTGCCCGTAGTGTGAGGTGAAGGGGTTAATGTAGAGAATGGGTCTGGGTGGGCTGCCCTTCAGAGGGTTGGTGTGGACTTGTTGGGCTGAATGGCCTGTTTCCACACTGTAAGTAATCTAATCTAATTAGTCATTGACAGGGTGCAGAACTGGGCTGATAAGTGCCAGATGAAGTTCAACCTGGAAAAGTGTGAAGTTATTCACTTTGGAAAGTCAAATTTGAATGCAGAATACAGGGTTAAAGGCTGAATTCTTGGCAGTATGGAGGAACAGAGGGATCTTGGGGTCCATCTCCATAGATTCCTCAAAGTTGCCACCCAAGTTGATAGGGTTGTTAAGAAGGCATATGGTGTGTTGACTTTCATTGGCGGGAGACTGAATTTAAGAGTTGCAAGGTTATGCTGCAATTCTATAGAGCCCTGATTAGATCACACTTGGAATATTGTGTTCAGTTCTGGTTGCCTCATTAGAGGAAAGATGTGGAAGCTTTAAAAAGCGTGCACAGGAGATTTACCAGGATGCTGCCTGGACTGGAGGACATGTCTTATGAAGAAAGGTTGAGAGAGCTAGAACTTTTCTCTCTGGAGTGAAGAAGGATGAGAGGTGACTCGATAGAGGTGTACAGGATGATGAGAAGCATAGGTAGAGTGGATAGCCGAGACTTTTTCCCAGGGCGGAAATGACTACCACAAGGCAGCATAACTTTATGGTGGTTGAAGGAAGGTTCAGGGGAGATGTCAGAGGTCAGTTCTTTACACAGAGAGTGGTGGTTGCATGGAATGCACTGCCAGCAGTGTTGGTAGAGTCAGATACATTAGGGGCTTTTAAGCGACTCTTGAATAGGCACATGGAAGATAGTGCAACGAAGGGTTGTAGATTAGTCTGATCTTAGAATAGGAATAAAGGTCAGCACAACATCAGGGGCCAAAAGGCCTGTACTTTGCTGTACTGTTCTATGTTCTATGTTCATCATCACCACAGCTTATAGGTGTAATTTTGTTAGTCAAAACCTGAAAACATATGTGTTTGCAAACGCAACTACATGTACAAGACTTGTGGTTGATGGGGTAAATTTTTTAAAGTTCTAGTAAGTACATGTGTTGTGCTAATTAAGCTTCTTCAGAAATTAGCCTTATTTTTGCACAAATGTTTGTGGTTTTTATGTGAAGCCATCACAAGTTATTCAGATCATGGGAAATCTCATTCATATGCACCTTTGCAATCAATTTATTCCAGTGTTAGGGGTGAAGTTTTCTCACATACAACTGCTCACGAGATGACCCATATGCAGGCTGCTTCTTGCAGTTAATGCCTACAATGCTCAGGGTAAAATCTGTCCATACTCAACAATTCATGGAAGTCTCATACATTTGCAGGCACCCTTGAAAATGGGCCTGGGGCCAGTAGATATTCATTGTCTGGGATTTAGAAGCTACAGAGGAATGTCATAAGCTGTCACCCTTACCTAAGATTTTATTAAAGCATTGCTCTGTGATGTGAGACCCACTGAATAGAGGCTTTCTCACTAGCTGGCTGCACATATCCAATCTCCCCTTTAGCATTGGCATGCTTCCCTTGATTACTTGCAAATTCTGCAGTTGCTTCCTTGAAGGTATTGAGGACCCATAAGACATAGCATGAGAAGAAGTACACCTTAAATATACTAAATGACTGAACCTCTCCAGTCCGTTGTGGGAAAGAATTCCACAGATTCATTGCTTTCTGAGAAAATAAATTCCTCCTCATATCCGTCTTAAATGAATGACACCTCAATCTGAGATTATGCCCTCTCATCCTCGAGCTAAAAATCACACAACACTAGGTTATAGTCCAACAGATTTATTTGGAAATACTAGCTTTTGGAGCACTGCTCCTTCATCAAGTGGTTGTGGAGTATAAGATTAGATTCGATTACTTACAGTGTGGAAACAGGCCTTTGGCCCAACAAGTCCACACCAACCCACTGAAGCGCACCCATTCCCCTACATTTACCCCTGCACCTAACACTACGGGCAATTTAGTTTGGCCAATTCACCTAATCTGCACATTTTTGGACTGTGGGAGGAAACCAGAGCACCCGGAGGAAACCCATGCAGACACGGGGAGAATGTGCAAACTCCATACAGTCAGCCACCTGAGGCGGGAATTGAACCTGGGTCTCTGGCACTATGAGGCAGCAGTGCTAACCACTGTGCCACTGTGATATTATATCTGTTGGACTATAACCTGGCATTGTGTGATTTTTTTAACTTTGTACACCCCAGTCCAATGCCAGTATCTCCAAATCATTCTAGAGCATAACCATACATTTTTCCACAGAGGACGGTGGCACAGTGGTTAGCACTGTTGCCTCACAGGCGCCAGAGACCCGGGTTCATTTCCCGCCTCAGGCGACTGTGTGGAGTTTGCACGTTCTCCCCGTGTCTGCGTGGGTTTCCTCCGGGTGATCCGGTTTCCTCCCACAGTCCAAAGATGTGCACGTCAGGTGAATTGGCCATGCTAAATTGCCTGTAGTGTTAGGTAAGGGGTAAGTGTAGGGGTATGGGTGGGTTGTGCTTCGGCGGGGCGGTGTGGACTTGTTGGGCCGAAGGGCCTGTTTCCACACTGTAAGTAATCTAATCTAATCTAATATTGTTTGTCATCTGCCAAGTTTTTCCCATTCATTTAACCTGTCACTCTCCCACTGTAGCATTTTGTCATAGAGATGTACAGCATGGAAACAGACAGTGAGCTTGTGATGCATGATCTGCTGAGTATTGTAGCTCCTTTTGTGTTTGAAGTCATTAATATAAGAGGCAGTACTGTATTGCTGGTAGTGCAACGTCAGTAGTTGCAATGAATTAACAAATATTTTTTGCACATTTATTACTCATTCATGGGATGTAGGCCTCTCTGGCTAAGCTAGCATTTATTGGCCATCCATAATCACCCATAGGGCATTTAAGAGTCAACCATTTTTCTTTGCGTCTGGAGTCACATATAGCACAGACAAGGTAAGGATGGCCATTTTCCTTCCCTAAAAGATATTTGTGAGCCAGATGGGTTTTTCTGGCAATTGACCATAGTTTCATTGTCATTATTAGTCTCTTAATTCCAGATTATTTTTATCAAACTCAAATTCTACCATTTGCTGTGCCAGGATTTAAACGTGGATTCCCAGAATATCAACTGAGTTCTGGATTAATAGTTCAGTGATAACAGCACTAGGCCATTGCCTCCCCTACTGCCTCTCCTAACATGGAGATGCGTGGGAACCAATTTCCTTTATGGCAATCCTTTGCAGCGGCAAACCTGCAATACAGTCTCACCCTCAAAGAGGCATGAAGCACTAAGTAGAAAGTGGCACTTACCTTGGCAGTGCACAGTTCATTCATTCTCTTGTGACACAATGTACAATCTATCCTTTGGTTCCCATGGGAGCTGACTTCCACAAACTCCTCACGTCCAGGCTGCATTTATCACCTAGGATAGCCTCCTATTGCCATTCCTGAGAAACAGTACATCCCATCTCCACAAATGTCCTGTGGGAGTCCCCGTAGGGAGATGTCATTGAACTGTGGGCTGTCTTTGGCAGATGTGTGAGATCTCCAGGGGATGGATGGAAGAGCTGTTCACTATTTCTCTTGAGTTACAGCGAATAAAATGCTGTTTAGTTGCCTTTTGAATATGGTCCTGGATGCCTAACGGAGAACCTCATGTGCACCTCCATAAAGACTGTCAAAAAAAGAAAATTCCACCCAGTGGGCCAAATGTCCTCAGTCTCCTCAACTATTTCATGATTTTATGGACAATTATTGTCAGACTTCATGTGGCCGTCTTTCACATTTCTTTATGGACTTGAATCCTGGTGCAATTTGGACCATCCACAGTCACTCTTTCATTTACATACACTATAGATCCATTAGGGTTTGGAGGTTGTGGATTCCATTGAACAATTCAAAAGTTGGTTGATCTTTTTCTGGAATTTCCTCCATTAAGGATCCCATTGCCCTCTTCCAAGTACTCATCCAAACCTAGTGACCTGGCTTTCTGCTGGCCAGAGAGTCTTTATGGCAGCATAGATACGAGTTGCACAGAGAGATTCACAGAATCCCTATTGTAGCACACTCCAAAGGAATTGTCTAGAAAATCAAATTTTCCATTGGACAATTTTTCTAACCTGGAAACTACTGAAACACTTCATTTAAATCAGACACTTCAGAAGGTTGCAATGAAATTAAGTAAGATAGTTACTCAAAAAGAGTTAGAGTGACTATTAAACTGACCCGATGTTGACCACATACATAGCAACTACTCTTTCATCAGATCATCATTTAAAAGGCATCTGGATGGGTATGTGAATAGGAAGGGTTTGGAGAGATATGGGTCAGGTGCTAGCAGGTGGGACTAGATTGGGGTGGGAATATATGGTCGTCGTGGACGAGTTGGACCAAAGGGTCTGTTTCCGAGCTGTACATCTCTATGACTCTATCCCACATACCCCTTAAACATTAACCTGACATTCCCAGGATCTGACTCCTCTTATGCCTTCCAGACCAGATTTAACTGACCTGACCTGACTGCACCAAACACCCCCACCACTCTGACTTGAAATCCCACCCCTACCTCCCCACCCTGAGCTGCATCTGTCCTGACTCAAACTCCACTGTTGTCAGGTGTGACCCATCCACTTCCTTCCCTCTACTTGCTGTCAAACCTAATTTGACACTTCCCCTTCCCATAGCAGATGTTTCCTAGCACCCTTGGACCCCTGCTAGAATTCTTTGAGGAAGTAATGAACAGGTTAGATCGAGGAGAGCCAATGGATGTTATCTACTTGGATTTCAAGAAGGCCTTTGACAAGGTGCCACCTTTGAGGCTACTGGATAAGATAAGGGCCCATGGTGTCAGAGGCAATGTGCTGGCATGGATAGAAGATTGGCTATCTGGCAGAAAGCAGAGAGTGGCAGCTGGTGACCGTGGTGTTCCACAAGGCTCAGTGTTGGGACCACGGTTTTTCACTTTATACATTAACAACTGAGATGATGGAACTGAGGGCATTCGGGCTACGTTTGCAGACAATACAAAGATAGGTAGAGGAACGGGTAGCATTGAGGAGGCTGAAGAAGGATTTGGACAGGTTAACAGAGTGGGCAAAGAAATGGAAGATGGAGTACAACATGGCAAAGTGTGAGGTCATGCTTCTTGTAGGAAGAATAGAGGCATGGACTATTTTCTAAATAGGGAGAAAATTTGGAAATCTGAAGTGCAAAGAGACTTGGGAATTCGAGACCAGGATTCTCTCAAGGTAAACTTGCAGGTTGAGTCAGTAGTTAGGAAGTCAAATGCAATGCTGGCATTTATTTTGAAAGGACTTGAATATAAAAGCAGGGATGTATTTTTGAGGTTCTATAAGGCTCTGGTCAGACCACATTTGGAGTGTTGTGTGCAATTTTAGGCCCCATATCTCAGGAAGGATGTACTGGCCCTGGAACATGTTCAGAGGATATTCACAAAAATGGTCCTAGGAATGAAAAGCTTAACATATGAGAATGTTTGAAGACTCTAGGTCTATACTGGATGGAGTTGCTCCTATGTCTTATGGACCCAATCCATGCCAACCAGACTGGACTTCACTCACTGCCACCAGACCTGAACTAACAATTCACCTCCCCAGCCAGACCTGACCTGACTGAAACTTTCTGATGCTGAACACAATCTCTGCCCTTCCCAGAACTGACCATACCAGACTAGATGACAGTCCTACAGAAACTTGACCCGACACAACCCTTGTATCCTGGAACGGACCCAAAAATTCCATTTCCCCCAACGACTTTCATATATCCCTTCCCACTCCTCCACTGGACCTGAGCTGATTCTCCTTGCAGCCCCCACCCTCACCCCACCCACCCCTTGCCAAACCCATTTTTCCTCACCCATCCTGATCTGCCCTAAACACTGCATCACTTTGCCACCTTGCATCATGGAATTCTACCAATTGATATTGCTTCCCATTTCCACTTGACATCCTACTGACCTGACACCTTACTCATCTCTATTCCTTCCAAGCTTTGTGTCTGAAATTAGTGTCAGCATGACAAGTGCAGCATTGACGTCCTGTTACGGAGCTCTGGGGGCCCATGCAGCCAGAAAGAAAATTAGAGGGAATGTTGCTGTTTTTTGTAAATATTTGAACCTTAATCTCTATGTATCTGGTGTCTGAGTTCTGGCACATTATCCTGTCCCCAGCTGACACCATACCCTGCTGGCACCCTACCCCCAGCATCCTACTTAGCAGTGCCCTACTTCCCTACCCATCTGGCACCCTACCCTCACAGCATTCTAACATCACTCTGAGCTTATATACATATTGCTTCACAGCAGCCATTAAAGTTAGTTTCAGAATGGTTAAATTTCAGAGTACAGCAACTGACTGCTGTGAAAAGTGGATGTGGTTTGCCTTTCTCTGACAGTTCTGCACTGTGAGATAGTTGCCAGATTTGGTTCTGCATTGCTGAGACAGCCCTGAGCAGAATTTCGTCTCAGAAATGTGGTGTTCCTTTCTTTGGTTTCTTCAGTTAAAAAGAAGAGCTGGAGTGGCAGTCTGTATGGGATAGCAAGTGCTTGGCAAATTCAGCCCAGTAGCACTTTCAGGAAGTGTCCAAATTACATGTGGCCTGTCACATTGGTACTAACCAATTACCAATAGGACCACCTACTGTCAGTATTTTATGATGGTACATTTTAACACCAGACCTGAATGAATTTACCTAAAGTACAACCATGAATTTATTTATGGATCATATTAATAATTTAGACAAGGGAACTAAATATAATATCACCAAGTTTGCAAACAACTTAAAGCTGGGTGGTTGGGTGAACTGTGAGGACGATACAGAGATGCTACAGTGTGATTTGGACAAGGTTGGAGAGTGGGCAAATGCATGGAAGATTAAGCATAATCTGGATAAATGTGAGATTATCCATTTCGGTAGCAAAAACAGGAAGGTGGATTATCTGAATGGCAATAGACTAGCAAAGGAGGAGGTGCTTTGAAACCTGAGCATCCTTGTACACTAGTGCTGAAAATAAGCATGCAGCTGCAACAGGCAGTGAAGAAGGCAAATTGTATGTTGGTCTTGATAGCAAGAAGATTTGAATACAGGAGAAGGGATATCTTCCTGCAATTTTATAGGCCCTTGGTGAGAGCATTCCTGGAGTATTGTGTGCAGTTTTGGCCTCCTTATCTAAGGAAGCATGTTCTGGTTATGGAGGTATTGCAAAAAAAGATTTACCAAATTCGTTCCTTGAATGGTATGACTGACATTTGAAGACAGAATGGATTAGTCAGAAATATAAGGGAGATCTCAGAAATCTATAAAATTCTAACAGGGTTAGACAGGGTATACACAGGAAAGATGTTTTCATTGACTGGGATGTCCAGAACCAGTGGTCACAGTAGAAAGATACAGGGGTAGGCTATTTTGGACTGAGATGAGGAGAAATTTCTTCACCCATGGAATAGTGAACCTGTGGAATTCTCTGGCACAGAATGCAGTTGAGGCCAAAACCTTGAATGTTTTCAAGAAACAGATATAATTCTTAGGGCTAAAGGGATCAAAGGGTATGAGGAGAAGTGGTGAGTAGGATGAATAGCCATGATCATATTGAAGGACAGAACAGGCTCAATGGGCTGAGGGACTACTCCTGTTCCTATTTTCTACATTCCTCTTTTATATTCCATTTAATTTTGATATATATTGTGAAAGTCTAAGTCACATTCAGAATAAATAAAATGATCCCCATTCTTCATTACACTTCATTGTATGCAGAAAGGTTGCATTTAAGTATTATAACCATAATTGACTTAAGTCTAATCGAAGTGTGTCTGTGATGCTTATTTGATCATAAATAATCTCTAAGTAAATGGGAGTATACTATAGTGTATGTAATATCTTACTATTGCACAGAGCAGTCAACGAATAAATTAAGGAAGTTGCCATATATTTCAACTGATTTTTTACATATACCAAAGATTCTTAAAAAGCATCTTCCAAACTCACGACCACATCCATCAAGAAGGACAAGGGCAACAGGTACTTGGGAACACCACTACCTGCAAATCACCCGCCAAGCCACTCACCCTGACTTGGAAATATACCGCCATTCCTGCACAGTCCTTGGTCAAAATTCTGACATTGAGGGTCAACTCACAGTAAGTGGAGTGCAGCGATTCAAGAGGCAGGCTCACCACCACCATCTCAAGGGCAAATAGGGCTGGGCTATCAATGCTGGCCAGCCAGCGATGTCCAAGTCCCACAAATGAATGAAAGAAATTGCTGAAGTAATCCATTCAGAGATCGGGAAGGTTAACATCCAGTCAGAATTTAAGGAAATCTTAATAGTTGGAGTTTGTACAGAAACAGAACTAATAGAAACCAAATAAAGAACTTTAACTTTTGTAATATTTTCTAAATCTTGAGGATATTCCAAAGTGTGACACAGCTGAAGTATTTCTTTTGGAAAGAAGTTCGACAAGCCAGCATAAGGAGCTAGGCACTCAATGATAATAATGTCTGAGTGATTATCTAAGTATATAGAAGAGTATGCATAAGACAAATGAAATTTGTGAGTCAAAAATTGATTTGGGAGAAGTGGGCTCTGAATATTAGGGTACATGCAGCACTGCTTGGGAAGGTGGGGGGATGCAGTATACCATTGGAACATTATGTATGTAACCTGTGCTGGGACAAGGTTTTTGTAAACATACAGCTAGCAGTGGTAGAGTGGGCTTTAAACTAAACAATGCATGTTGAGGATCAAGCTTGTGTAGATAAAGCAAATTGAAACATAGAGTTAAATCAGGAGAGCAAAATAGTAACATACTGCAATAATGGTGTCATAATGAAGGTCAGAGAACAGCAGAAATGGACAGATTGGATAAACCTAAGAATACATCAGCAGTCAAGATTAGATGTTAGAAAGATAACAAAGAAACCAAACTAAAGGCTCTATATCCGAATATGCTTAGCTCTCATAGCAAAGTAAATAAATTAATAACATATTTTGAAATAAACATACGATCGGATAGCCATGAAGAGGCATGGCTTCTGGTAACAAGGATTGGATCCTGAATATTGAGGGTTATATGACATTCAAGAAGAATAGGATGCTAGATAAAGATCAAGGGGTTTGCACAACTAGATGACATTGCTGCAAGGATTCATGAGTAAATGCAATGTAGAATGAAATGTACAAAATTGAATATTATGTGCTTTTAGTAAAGGAACAGCAACACTAATGGGTGATTTTAGTCCATTATATAAACTAGAAAAGTCAGGTTGGCAAAGGTAACCTGGATGAGGAGTTCATAAAATGAAATGTTTCCTTAGAGCAATACATTCTGAAGATTTCCCTCTAAAAATACGACATAGATGACGATGTGTGGGAGACGCCCATTCAGAAGAACTTAACTTGGAGGAACCTCCTGTGTAAAGCATTTAATTATTTGAAATGGAATAGGAACCAGAGAAAGGAATGCCAAGGATCAATTCCACCTCCCAGAAACCCCCGCCATATGTGTGATCAGAGATGCAGCTCTAGGGTCAGGCTTATGAGCCATACATAGACTCACAGAACCCACAACCAGTGACACTGAATTTCCTCTGTGGACAGTCATACTCATTAGCAAGTTATTACTGCTGCTGCCAACATTCTGTAACCAACCAGCAAACAGGGGCGTATTCTAGACATTTTTGTAAGCTGACAGGCTTAATTATTGACCTAAAGTAAAGGTACCCCGATGTGGCTGTGATCACAGTATAAATAAAATTTATATTCAATTTGAAAGGGAGAAGGCTGGATATGTTAAACTTAAAGTAAGGGGAATCATATAGGCATAAAACTGAGACCACAGAGACATAGTGGTGGATATTTCAGAATAAGTATATTCCCACACTAAAGATTTATTCTTCGGGAAAGACCTAGTAAAGTTAAGGAAAGCATCAAACCTAGGGTAAAAACCATGTATTTATGCAAAGGTGAATGGCAGGTTAGAGACCATTGAACAAAGAACAGTACAGCAATAAACATGCCCTTTGGCCCACCAAGACTGTGTCATAGAGATGTACGAGGAGAAAGTGAGGACTGCAGATGCTGGAGATCAGAGCTGAAAATGTGTTGCTGGAAAAGCACAGCAGGTCAGTCAGCATCCAAGGAGCAGGAGAATCGACGTTTCGGGCATGAGCCCTTCTTCAGGAATCATAGAGGTGTACATCATGGAAACAGATCCTTAGGTTAAACTCATCCATACTGACTAGATATCCTAAACTAAGCTAGTCCCATTTGCCAGCACTTGGCCCATATCCCTCTAAATCCTTCCTATTCATATATCCATCCAGATGTTTTTTAAATGTTGTATTTGTACCAGCCTCCACTACTTCCTGTCACAGATCATTCCATTCACACACCACCCTCTGCTCGAAAAGTTAACCTTCAAGTCCTTTTTACATTTTTCCCCTCTCACCTTAACTCCATGCCCTTTAGTTTTGGACTCCGCTACCATCAATCCATCAAATTGTCAGGATAGTGTGTGTGTGTGCACTCATTGCCAAGGGAGTGTGCCTCAGCAGATTAGTCTTCAGGGCTAGGGGTTGCAGGCTCTAAGTTAGCCACTAATGGACAGCATTTTGATGTCTTTGATATCACCTTTGCACATGGAGGGAACCAAACATTAAGATTGTTGATGGAGGAGAGACAGAAGTGTCATCATGACCCAATGCCATGTGTGCACATTGTTCACCCTGCTTTCAGTTGGTGTAGTAGGCTCTCAGTGCTGACCTCCAGGTGTGGTGTCTCACATGTGGCAATGAAGTGCTGCTGGAGCATGCTAAAATGCAGTTATTGTCTGCACATGAAGACAATGTCTGCCATACTGTCTGCCATGGAGGTAACCAGATGCTTGCAGGATTCACTGCACTGATGCAGCTTCTGAGGCTGTGGGGGTCATTGTTACCCATGTACCTGACTGCCACTGCCGCTCCACCTTGTGTATTGGGTTGAAGTCCCTAGTTGCAGACATCAGAGGGTCATCACCTGTCGGAGCTGAGCAGATGGCTGAAGTCCAGCTATCTAGGCTGTTTGTAGCAAGCTGCAGAGCTGTAACAGTAAGGTGATCATCAGATGATGTACCGCAATTACTACATTTACAGTTTGAAATCAGGGGCAGGCTAGCAGAACCAGCAAGGCAATAAGGAGAGAAGGAATTGCAACCAGTGGTTAGACATGGTGTGCAAGGCGGAAGAACACCTCATCATTTGTCTTGGGACCCTCCATCCACCTCGGATCAATGTGGATTTCACCAGTTTCCCCATCTCCCCTCCCCTCACTTTATCCCAGATCCAATCCTCCAACTTGGCACTGCCCTTTTCAACTGTCCTACCTGTCCATCTTCCACATATCCATTCCACCCTCCACTCTGACCTATCACCATCACCCCACCTTCATCTACCTATTGCCTTCCCAGCTACCTTCCCCCCAACCCCACACCCCTCCCATTTATTCCTCAGCCCCCTTGGGTTCCCCATATATTCGTAATGAAGAGTTTATACTCGAAACAATGCCACGCTTGCTCCTCGGATGCTGCCTGACTGGCTGTGCTTTTCCAGCACCACACTTTTGGACTCTTTAGGTAGATATCTGCTGAGTAGAGAGTTGTTGGGAAATGGCATGTGGTAAGATGGGCAGATGCGAGATATCAGATGTGAGAGATGCCATCAGGTTGGATAGGTAATGTGGCAAGTTTGGTTAATGAGGATGAGAAAACTAACTAGGCCTTGCTTGCAAAAAAAATTCAGAAATACTCATCACTGTTAAGATTAAAGAAAAACAATATAAGTATCAACTTTTAGAATTCTACAGCTCTGCCTTGCATGATTTTTTTCTCTTCCACATTTATTTTATCAACCATTTCCAAAAGAACTTTTTTGACACTTTGAAACTATGATATTCAAAATGCACCATGACAACCATGCAGAAAAGAACCAGAAATTTCTAACCACCATGAGAAATTCACTTTTATGAAGGGGTTAATGTTAATTTAATATTCTGATTGAGAAACTAACACAAAGGGCTGAATCTTGTCATATTTTGACAAAGTTCCAATTTTGTGAAATTTCATGGAGGGTTTCTCTCTGTGAGGCCCAGTGAGATTTCTTGCTATTTTGTGTCCAAACTCACCTCATTAACTTTCAACCCCACCCGTATGGTGACGCTCTTGTCCAATTCTACCTCTCACCATATTGGAAAAATCTTGCAACTGCTGGAATATGCCAGGATAGACTGTCATCCCTAGTGCTAGAACCATCTTTAAAAGACTGTTACGCGTTTGGATAAGCATTGTCAGTTTCAGAGTTACCCTCTCGATGACTGATATTTGCTTTGAACATGGCAGAGAGGTGGGCAAGATGCACCTGATTTTGAGCACAGGGTGATGCAGAGAAGGGCCATCCTCTTCCAAAAGGACTAGTAGTGGAGACCATGATACCACGCCCTGTCAGTTCTGGGTTGAGGTCTCTACGTGAGCCAGTGGAGTCTCAACATATCTGGATGAATGCCCAGCAATGTGGGAAGAATGGCTTCCTCCACACACCAGTATACCTGATATCACCTCTTCCTCAGTGCTGCCTACTGATTCAGCAGTTTTGCCCCACCTGCGCCAGCACAAATTGCTCTGACACTGCCATTCACCTCATTCAATCCTTCCTGGAGAAGAGGGCAGAAATCACCTAGACAAGTAGCATGCTGTCAACATTCAGCTCCTCACCCCTACAAGAGAATTCTGACCCTGACTATCCCAAGCCTTGGGACTGACATTGGAGATTGCCTTTGACTTAATGTAGAGGGACTCCCTTACTGATGATTACCTCCCTTAGCTTGACTAATAACTGCCAATAATCATGACAAACATCCTGGCTTTGTGTTTGTGCTAAATGGCAAGGCAATGGCAATGAGCCTGGTAACTCTGGCCGAGGGGTAAACTATTAAAAGGCAAGGTAAGATTGGGATGCAGCAAGCATCCATGTAGGCTCAAAGTGAGTGAGAGATAAGAAAGCAAGGGATAACCCTGAGATGTGGCCTGAATGAATCTGTGAGCTGGATGCCTGTCCCTGTGTTCAAAGTGTCCTTGCTGTAGCATTTCAATGCACTCTGAAGTGCACCTTTAAGTGCAGAAGGATTCTGTAAGTGGTTAGAAAACATACCATGATGGGCCTCAGAGGTTGTCATATGTCAGATGCCAGTATCCATAGATATGGGGGCATGCAGCTGGTGCCCTGGAGTATGCCATGAGGTTTTTTGTTTGTCACTTGTTCAAGGTGATGGTTGGAAGGAGTAAGTGGCGAGTTGAAGTCGCTAAGTCCCTTTCTGACTTCCCTGTCTGGTATCACGGATATCTAGTTTGCTTGCAACAGTGGTAGGATAGGAAGCTGCACATCAATGAGACATGATTTGCAGTTAATCAGGCCAACAACATGCTATAATCCCTGTTAATAAGACCATAAAATATAGGAGCAGAATTAGGCCATTCAGCTCATCGAGTCTGCTCTCATCGTTGACAAGCAAGAATCTCATTTCCTCACCTGCAGCTCTGTTGAAAAATGCAACAGGTTACTCCTGACCCTGAGACAGGTCTTGCCCAACTTCACATGTAATTCTCCCAGAATTCTTGCTATCGTCTATCGTTCAACCTCCAAAAAGAATCTGCCTGATCAAATTTGCTATTAATTTGACACTTACAAGATTTCACCTTAACTGAAGTCAATGCAAAGTAGGATTAGTTTAAATATAAAATATGCATGATCGATCTGATTTCTTACCCTGGTTTGGAAAGAATTTCCCAAGTTTAATTTTTATAACTGATCTTTTAAAAACTAATGGTGGCAGGTGGAGATGTCTCCTTAAGGGTACCTAATTATTGATGCTACAGGCGTCATGGTTATGTTGGGCAAG
Source organism: Chiloscyllium punctatum (assembly GCF_047496795.1). Classification (NCBI taxonomy): domain Eukaryota; kingdom Metazoa; phylum Chordata; class Chondrichthyes; order Orectolobiformes; family Hemiscylliidae; genus Chiloscyllium; species Chiloscyllium punctatum. Next base: position 8,506,324 of record NC_092775.1, read on the forward strand.
CTAAATGGAACAACTAGTCACTTCCTGCCTATCAATTTCATCTGTTCGTATCTGATCATGCTAGTTCCCTATATAGCTGATTAGATTAAAAGTATCCCATTCAAGCTACATATTCAAATTCAGCATTTCTACTTACTTTAATATGTTTGTCACATTTCACCAGTTGAATGAAGAACATAATTGCAATCAAGTACTTGAGTGTTATGTCTGGGTGAGATTTTATATTGAATTTAAGAGCACTGGGCAGTAGTTGTTGCTTTTTTTGGTGTAATGTCAAACAGTAAGATGGAAAAGATTATTGTACAATAGAAATGTTGGTCTTGAAATCAATATTGGAGCACTTTAGATGTTTCCTCTAAACTGTATCATTGTTTTTCCAAACTGATAATATTTCATTGGATTGGTGTGATAATTCATTCTCAATGTTAATTTGCAACCTGGTTCAGATATGAGCATTTAATAGAAAGGGAAATGACTCATTTTGTGGAGCTAAATTCCATATCACAATTGAGCCTGGATTACATCCAGCTCTATTTGGGGTCTGATGATATCCAGACAGGTATTTAAATCAGGCATTAGTCTTTTACAAATTCTGCTCTGCACTGATCAGTGCTGAGTGGATTTATACTGTATGATTCACTCAAATTTTCTTACATTTCTGACAGCTTAACTGATGGTTGCCAACAAAAAGACACTTTTTAAATACATTTGATACATACATTTACATTGTATGACTACTACTCCCAGTTTCTCAGTGCCGGTAGCAACTACTTGCTGTCCTGCATTAGCCCTTCTTACCATGACTTGCTTGAGGGAGGAAGGAACCTGCCCCAATTTATAGGCCACTTAGCTTTCTTTAAAAAATATGCTGAAAGCTTGCTGGAAATTTGCTGATGAAAACTAAGGCTAGGTATGTTAACCTCAGGCCCCCAGCTTACACCATGCATTCTTAACACTCCAAGCATTTGTAGCCTAAAGAACAACGTAAATTAGAGAAGTAAGGTGTCAGGAACCTGAGCAGGGAGGCAGGAGTGAAGGAAACAATGATATTTAGAACAAACATAGAAATGTAGGAAGCTAAAGTGGAAGATAGAGGAAATACAGCTAGCATGAAATAGGACTGAAGCATAAAAAAGGTGTGAAACAGATTTCCTACAGTGCAGAAGCCCAGCAAGTCTGCACTGAACCTCTGAAGAGCATTCCCTTCCAAATCCACTCATCTACCCCATCCCCCCAAGCCTGCATTTCCTCTGACTAATCCACTTAGTTTACACATCCCTGCACACTATGGATAATTTAGCACAGCCAATCTACCTAACCTGCACATCTTTGAACTGCAGGAGGAAACTAGAGCACCCAAAGGAAACCCATGCAAACACGGGGAGAACTTGCAAATTCCACACAGTCACCCAAGGCTAGAACTGAATCCGGCTCCCTGAGGTAGCAGTGCGAATGACTGAGCCACTGTGCGTCCCCAAAGCATAAAATGAGGTATGCAATAATGTCAAATATTTCTTAAATCTAAGCAATGAAAACAAAATAGGTATGAGGGATTGGCTGCGATAGACAGGTAACTTCATTAAAAGGCATGACAGTGGCTAGGCAATTATTAATGTTTAAGAAATGAATGCATGCATGCAACAATTATACATTTCTTTCAGGCAAAAGACACAACAGGATCAGTGGCCCAGTGATGACTAATAAAATGATCTATGGATAGTATGAGATCCAAAGAGAAGTTGTGTAAAATTGCCAGAAAAAATTGCAAGTCTGAGGACTGGAACTTAAGCAAAGGAAGACTATGAGCTTTATCAAAAGCAGAAAGATAGAGTATGAGAGTAAAGTTGCAATGACTATAAAAGCAGAATGTAAGAGCTTCTATCAGTATGTGAAAAGAGAAAGATTAGCAAAGACAAATGTAGGTTCCTTACAATCTGAAACAAGAGATTGACAATGGAAAACAAGGAAATAGTGCAATTAAATACCTACTTCAATTCTGACTTCACAGATGATGATACAAGTAATATAACATAAATGATCAGAAAACAAGGGTCTATTAGGAAGGAAACACTGAACTAATGGATATATTGATTGTCATTCTCCAAACCCTGGTCCTCACCTCCCACCCCACCAATCTCTGGATACAACATCCTCCACCATTTCCGCCACCTACAGTCAGACCCCACCAGCAGAGATATATTTCCCTCCCCACCCCTATCAGCATTCCGCAGAGACTATTCTCTCTGCCATGCCCTGGTTAGGTCCACACCCCCCACCAACCTACTCTCTACTCCCAGCACCTTCCCTTGCCACTGCAAGAGGTATAAAACCTGCGCCCATACCTTCCCTGCTCACCTCTATTCAAGTGCCCAAAAGGTCCTTCCACATCTGGCAGAGATTTTCCTACACATCCAAATGCCTCATCTACTGTGTCTGTTGCTCTCGATGTTCTCTCCTCTACATTGGGGAGACAGAATGCCAAACATTTCAAAGAACATTTCAAAGAACATGTCTGGGACACATGCACCAAATAACCCCACTGTCCTGTGGCCAACCACTTCAACTCCTTTTTCCTCTCCACCAAGGGCATGCAAGTCCTGGGCCTTCTCCATCTCCAAATTCTAGCCACCTGACACCTGGAGGAAGAACACTTCATCTTCCACCTAGGGACCCTCCAAGCACATGGCATTAATGTTGATTTTATCAGTTTCCTCATCTCCCATTCCCCCACCTTATCCTAAATCCAATCCGCCAACGTGGCACCACCCTCTTGAACTTCTCCACTTGTTAATCTTCCTTCCCACCTATCTGCTCCACCCTCTGCTCTGACCTATCACCATCATCCCCCATCAGTATCCACCTATTGATATTACCTACCTCCGCCCTAGTCCTGTTCTATTTATCTCTCCACCCCTTTGCACCCCCACCCCCACACATTCCTGATGAAGAGCTTATGCTCGAAACAGCGAGTCTCCTGCTCCTCAGATGCTGCCTAACCTGCTGTGCTTTTTCAGCGCCACACTTTTTGACGCTAATCTGCAGCATCTACAGTCCTCACTTTCTCCATCCTCTAATCCTCTGACAGGGCTGGGCAAGCTAGATACAAGGATGATGTTTCGCCTTGCCAGGGGCTCTAGAACAAGGGGTCTGGTCTCAGTGAGTGCATGTATTTAAGAAAGAAATAGAGTACTGGCGTTCAGAAGTGCCAAAGTGTATGGGGAGAGAAATGATGTATGGCATTGAGGCAGAGGATCAGCCATGGTGGAGCATGCTTGATGGGCTAAATAGACTACTCCTGCTAGTTTTTTTTTGTTTCTATGTAACCTTAAAAAATTTTCTAGATGTATGTTTTGTATTTGCTCTTGCCGATGCAGAAATTGCAATACAGCCTAAGAAAAGGCACACAGATGTAGATGGATGCTGACAGCCTAGAATATGAAATTAATGCAATACGTAACATTATTTGGGAATTTGCATTGAAGATTTCTCGACCAATGTTCCTCACCAGAAGTTTTTAATCAGGAAATCAAACCCCCTGCTTGGAATTAGTAAGAAAGTTCCTAATTCGTTCTGAGACTGTAAAATGTTTATGAGAGGAACTGAAAAAAAATTAACCACAAAAAGGGAACAACTTAAGCAGCAAAATACAAATATAAAATGGAAAGTCAAGTGAAATAGCAAAATATTGCGCTGCATAATTTAGTATTGTCTCAAATAATTCTGTACTCTTAGCTTCAGTCTGCCACAGTCCCAATATAAGGAAATGAATTTAATAATACAGAAAATAAAGAATCTTATATTTAACTACTTTTTTTAGCCTGAAAGGTTGCAGGATAATGCTGCAAATAATGTGATAACTTCCACATCAGCATGAAAATGCCAAAGGTTTAAATTCGGCCAGCATGGCCTTTTGAAAGTGACCATGGGCTAACTAAGAAAGGAGATTTTGTAAAGGTTCAATTAGGTAAATCTAAAGGGCAAAATTTTCAGGGTATGTCAATGTGGAAGCAAATAATACCCAAAATTAGCAAACACCAATTTTCTGACTCGGTTCCCTGCACCTGCAAGCTTTGTCAAGGTATTTTCAGGCCAGGTTAGAAGGCAGCCTGCCTCATGAGGAGCGGGCACCAAATTAAGAGCCTTGTTAGTGGCAATTAAAGGAAGCCATTTGAGATTTTCTGGTTTTCAGTTTATGTAATGAAGGGGGCAATCTAACTGACTGGAGACAGAAACCAAGTGGGGAAGGCTTGTGCTGCAGGCAGATCTACAGGGTCCCACTGGCTGCCAGGATGTGGGTGCATTCATGTTTATAACCTGGGTTGTTATTCTGTTTCTTCATTAAATTTTTAAAAATGTTGGAGGGGTGGGAGGTGTGTGTGGGCTGCCCCATGTTGAGTGTCCCCTTCAGTGATTTATCCCTTATAGCAGAGAGTTGCCTCTCTCAAAGTGAAAGCCTCCCATTGACTCCCAGTTTTAAGAGGTCATATACTGCTCATAATTGGACAGGGTGGAGTGTCTAATAAAAGGGACACCCATGCTAAAATAGATGAACGTCTGTTTCCGTTCAAGGGCAGGTTCAAAATATGGAAACAGTTGAGGTTCCTGTTTCCTGACCCCAAAGCAAAATTTCAGCCCCTGGTCTCAGCACTCTTTGCTTACATTTACCATCTGAATGATTGAGAGAAGGTCAATTTCAAAGTCATTTGGGATGTGGTAGCATTTGAGCACAAAGACCTATTGCATTTTAATAGGTTAAAGACTCTATATAAATGCAAATTATGGTTGAGTTGAGAATTTTGAATTCAATAGCTTGCCAAATCACATGTCAATGTAGATCAGTGAGCTCAGAAAGGATGGATAATAAACTTATGAGTGTTATAACTGCAAAACAGAAGTTATTTTTTCAGTTGATGCCATTACAATACTGATTCAGTGTCATAATATTGTATTACATAAATCTTCCGGAGACAGTTCACAGTTGAAGTTGACAGTCCATATGGTGTGTTAGGTGTTGCAAGAAACTTGTTAGCAATAGCTAACAAAGATCCAGACTTAAGTGATGAAATAATAGAATAGAAATTTATTGTCAAATGTACTTTTACATGAAAATGTTTTAAAAGTTGCTACACCATGCCACCTATAGAAGTTTATGAAATCATGAGGGGCATAGATAGAATAAATAGACAAAGTCTTTTCCCTGGCGTGGGGGAGTCCAGAACTAGAGGGCATGGGTTTAGGGTGAGAGGGGAAAGATATAAAAGATACCTAAGGGGCAACCTTTTCACACAGAAGGTGATGTGTGTATGGAATGAACTGCCAGAGGAAGTGGTGGAGGCTGGTACAATTGCAACATTTAAAAGGCATCTGGATGGGTATATGAATAGGAAGGGTTTGGAGGGATATGGGCCAAGTGCTGATAAATAGGACTGGAGTCATAGAGAAGTACAGCACAGAAACAGACCCTTTGGTCCAACTCCTCCATGATGACCACATATCTCAATCTAATCTAGTCCCATTTGCCAGCACTTGGCCCATATCCCTTAAATCCTTCCTACACTTCTTGCCTTCTCTTTAGACAAATGCCCCTTCCTGAGGCACAGAGATCCAGCTGGAAGAAGGTGAGACCTCCAACATTCAGTGTTCAGGCAGACGATCAGCTCTGTCATCATGTCTGAGCACCAGTCTCTCAGGAGGCTCAGACTTAAATGGCAGGCAGTAAATAGTACTGTAGCTTCTCAAAACACAGTCTTGTTCCCAGTGAAACAGGGACCCCCATTCCCACCATTTAATGACAATGGGCAGACTCCTGATGCTGCCAGCCTAATCAGAGCTCAGGTCTCCCTGCCATGGTGAATTTACCAGTTATTTTAAAGGCTTTGGGCAACTTGCAAGTCCTGGAAAACCACAGTTTGTCCTTTAAAGAATTATATAGTTTAGGAAATGATACTGGATTACCATGGGACTGTATAATTCTTGTATTCCATATTCCAAATGGTTTACTTTATCTGCCAATCTTTGCCCTTTTTTTAAGAAATGGCCATGCTACTTTGTAAAGACCTGATCTCGTATTTTGCCGATTTGTGGCAATTTGTGCACTTGCCTTTAATTACCTTTATTTCTTGCTCTTTTAAATAAAAGCACTTGCCATTTGGTGTCTAGCTGTCGTACTTATCATTTCATTGAGCAGAGTGAGACAGTGAAGTGTGAAGTTGCAGTTAGCTTTATCAAGGCTTTTTGTTTACTCTCACATGAGATTCACAGTACAAATTGTAAAAGCTGTCAACTAAACATTAACAAGCAAAGCCTGAGCCAAACATTGTAGTGAGACTCAAATAACTGACAAGTACCTTCCTTCCGTTCTCATGAATTTAAAAGTGAGAAAATTTTAATGCATGATGGCTGGCTGGTGTTTTAATGCTTTCAGTTCCATTTGGAATTAATTTTCTCGGGAGCACCAGGAGAAGACTGAGCTATTGTTTGATGTTATATTTTAACAGCAAGTTCCAAAAAGGGAGGCACATTAATCCCTTCAATCTCCTCTCTCCTTCCCCAATACAATATATAACACATTAAAAACTGGTACATAATACTGAAGCCTGTCTTTCCTTGCACAGCTCTAAAGCAAGTAAGAACAAACTATGAGAAAACACAATATATTTATAATTTAAAAATATATTTTAAGAAATAAAAATTAATTAACCAGCAAATTAAAAACTAAAATTTCAGACAATTTTGACATCAGTTAACTATCATCCTTTCCGCAAAGAGAAATGAAAAATTCACTGAAAGTCAGGTAGTAAATAGAATTTGCAATCATTGCTATTTTGCAACCCCAGGATTCCAAAGTGAAGGAAGTACTTTTGAAGTGTAGTTGTTTTTGTAATGCATGCAAAACTGTTAGCTAATACTGTATGAATCAAGAACAATGATCTAAATGTTAGACTAACTGCTATGAGGTTAGTGAAGAGATAATTATTGGCCAGAACTCTGTGGAGAACTGTCAAATCTCAGATAATGTGATGTCTGAAAGACAGCACCTGAACAGTTTCAGCATTGCTTTGGCACTCACTGTATATCTAGAGTATATATTCAAGTTTGGAGCAACATTTAAACACACCAACTTCTGATATAGCAATTGGATTTTACAATCCTTTACAATGGAGTGTGGAGCTGGGGTGCTCAATTAAGAATCAAAGGATGGCAAAGAGTGGCATTCTCTTTGTCTTCCTACCCCAACACAATCTAGCCAGTTGCAGGGAAGGTGGCAAAAGGCCCTCCTACCCAAAAGCACAAAGACCAATTGTACTACATAATCTGCTAATTAAGGGTGTCCTCCAACCTCTACTGGCATTTTACCAGCAGCAAAGGAGTAATATGTGAAGTGATTGTAACGAGGTCAGCCAGCTGGACCTCATCGAATATGAGTTCCCTGACTGTGGCTGTCAGAGATCCCTGGCTGACAG